>NC_083365.1:75373753-75723753 GCF_030254825.1 Meriones unguiculatus
GGCCATCTCAGTCACTAAGCAGGAAGGCTTCTGCGTGGGACAGCTCCTGCAGCAGCTGAGCTGGGAGGCTTGTGCTGCTGCTGCATCTGGGTCTCGGTCACCTAGGATGAAGGCTAGTGCTTGGGGCAACTACTGCCATCTTAGCAGAGCAGAGGGGCCATGCTGGGGGCAAAGGGACATGTTGGGGGGAGCTGAATATTTGCCACTCTCAGACCCCAGAGACATCCACGGGTGACCTGGATCCAAATGGTCTTAGCTCATGGGTTGTCCCCTCTTTCCCAGGAAGCCTCAGTGTTCATGTTCTGGCTTCAGCCACCACTCCACTCACACATTTTGGAGTTTCAGATCTTCTGCCCCTCAGATACAGTGCAAGCTGGTCACTGCCATCTTGGATCCCTTATCTGTTTTGTACCTTTCATAAATACCCTTGATTGTAGAAGTATGTATGGTTTCATCTAATTGAATCCTTACATTGTTTTTGCAGCTAGCCTTCATCATGCCACAATATCTTGATTAATATTATATACTAGGTCTCACACTTCAGTCTCATCTTTTAAAGGATATATAGTATTCTTTCATGTTCTTGTTCAATATTTCATTTCTTTTTTCTTTGATTTTTTTATTGATTTATTATTTATTCCTATTTACTCACTTTGTATCCTGGATGTAGCCCCCTTCCTCATCTCCTCCCAGTCCCACCCTCCCTCTCTCTTCTCCCAATATGTCTCTCCCCTAGTCCATGGGTGTGGGGGGGTCCTCCTCCCCTACTATCTGTCCTCAGAAACAGAAAGACATACATAGTACATACTCACTTTTAAGCAGCCTGTCCTAATATTTTATTTCTTAATTTCTTAGCGTCTCAGTGGTTTTCAAATGTTGCTATTGCACCCAATGCTGTATTATTTTAAAGGTAAGTAATAATTTGTCTTGAGAAGCCATCACATCTCCTAGAACATTTTGGGAACATTCTCCTCAAAATTTCCTTGGAGATCTTTGTTACTTTCATTTCTGCTACACACACACATACACACACACATGTGAATTTATTCTATTTCATATGAAACTTTTGTTGTTAAAATTAATTATATTTATATAGTATGTTATATCTATGAACACAGATGAATATAGGTCCAACATAAACTGGAATTTGGAAGATTTTTCTGGAGACTCAGATAAAACATATTTTATACTAGAAACCTGAAATCATCTTTCTGGTTTAGATTGGATGCCATTCATTTAAATGGCATCCTGTTAATCTTCGTGGTTTTATTCCTAAATTAAAGGGTTAAATGCCAGTTAACCATTTGTAAATTAGAGGCATTTCTAGTTAAGCTTTGGCTTTGGAAACACAATGGATTGGCGATATTTAGAGGGTGTGCTATGTTGTTAAGGACTGCTGTATTAGGGGTGCTTGGTGCAGGCATGGGGTCACTGATATCCAAAGCTTTCCAACAACTGTCTCTACCATGAGGACATTTCACCTATATTTAGTGTTGGGCAGCCAGCCCATCATCTATGCCTGAGAAAGAAGGATCCTTCCATCATTGAGTATCAGATAAGAATTAAGCTTATTGTTTTCAGTTTAAATCTGTAGCTATTTGTGGCTATCTGTAGCTAATTGTAGCTATTTGCCTGTACCCGCTTTGCTGAGGAGGGGCCAGATCACAGTCTCTGAAGTCATAAGAAGTACTTACTTCAAATGTTTTGTTAGTGGTTTTGAGGAGTGTGTTCATTTAGTTTATATTTGCTGAGTCCTACATTCTGGGCATTGTTACAAGGACAAAAGACAGATAAAAACTGGAAATGAACCAGATCTTAGTTCTCAGAAACAGGTCCTAAGCATGACCAACAGAAAATATGTGATATGGTAAGAAATGGTAAGAAGTAAAGCCAGGAGAGAAACATGGGGGTAAATGGTAGAGGAGAGACTGGAAACTGTTAGGCTGTTGATGGAACCCTTCACTGAGGAAGTGTCCCTATATATAGACCCAATAGAAGTGAAGGCAGAGCCAGGGTGGATGAGAAAACCAGGTAGAGATGGCAAGCATGGGGTGCTGAGGCAGGAGCACAGGGTGCCGTTACTTAAGGACTGGGGTGGGGATGGATGTGATAGCCTTCACCTTTAACGCTAGCACTCAGGAGACAGAGACAGGTAGATCCCCCTGAGTTCAAGGCCAGACTGGTCTAGGGCCAGTCAGGGATACATAGTCTCACAGAATCAAAACAAGCACAGGTCCATGGAGAAGAACAGCATACTGGAGCAGGGAACACAGGGAGAGAGACAAGAACCTAGGACAAACAGGTCACAGGACCATGGCAGCCATGTCCTCATCTGTCGCAGTTGTGACTCTGGAAGAAACAGAAAGATGCTAGATTTTACAGAGCCATGACAAGAGCTGAAGTTCTTTCATTAAGATTTGAGTGAGATAATTATGGGAAGACCTGAAAGGCAGGTCAGAGAGACTGGTTAGGTGGGGCTAAGGACAAGGAGTGAAAAGGGCACCTTGGACCAGTGTCATGGATTCAAAGCTGGTGTATGGAGTTTGAATTAAAGATGTATAGAAGAGCAGACTCACGTATTTAAGATATATTGAGGTCAGATGTGTTTAAGGCAGATATATGTAAGGACAGGCTTGTTTATTGAAGAGCAGATTCATCTAATCACCGGGTGCAATTTTGATGACGTCTTGACATCCTTCTGCAGACGGGATGTTACTTGCACTCAGGGATACAGCCAACCATCCTAAAATGACCAAGGTAGTGCCCTCCCCAGAACAAACCACCAGACATCAAACTGACTTTAGGGCCCCAGCTGAAAAGCCTTGAGTTAAGGTAAAGCCTTCAGAGTGGTGTCTTAATTTTCTGTTGCCATGATTAAACAAACAAACAAAATGACCAAGGCAATTTATAAAAGAAAGCATTTAATCTGGGCTCATGGCTCCGGAGGGGAGGGTTAGAGTACATAGCCATCATGGCGGGGAGAAACAATACCCATGCATGACAGTTGGCCAGCAGACACGGTGCCGGAGCAGTAACTTACGTCACTGCTTATGTGCATCCAGAGGCGTAAGGCACAGAGAAAGAGAGCCAACCTGGAATGATGTTGGCTTTGGAACCTCAGAGCTCACCCCAGGGACAGACCTCCTCCAACGACACCACACCCCTGTCCTTCTCAGACATTCCACCAACTGGGGAACAAGTATTGAAATGTATGAGCCTTGGTGGCTGTCCTCATTGAAACGTCACAGGAGGGAAGGAGAGACACAGTAGAGGTGCTGGCTGTGCCTTGAGTGAAGTACATCAGGTTGTGGGGGGGAGAGAGGGACGTACCACCTCACTGCTTGCCCAAAGCCTGGTGACTTGAGTTCAAGCCGCAGACCCCACCTGAAGGAGCAAAATGACTAACATGTGAAAGTTGTCCTCTCTTCTCCACATGTGAGCTATGGCACATCTCTCTCTCTCTCTCTCTCTCTCTCTCTCTCTCTCACACACACACACACACACACACACACACACACTAAACAAACAAAGAATTAAAAATCATCTCTGGTGTGCTGTATAGGAAACAGAGAACGTGCCTTGAGGTCCTTGGTAATGGCCACAGTTACGTCTTGACCTTGCGTTACATTCATTTGCAGGCATTGATCACAAAGTTGAATGTTCAGGAGAGGGGGGCTGCACATGCGCCAGCCAGGAGGCTGAAATTAAAGGTAGCTTTAGAAATGCAGATCTGCACTCAGAATTTGTGATCCTGTATATGTAGAGAATAACATTTTGATTACATCCTTCGGGAGCCAAATGACATTAAAAAATCACAGGGCTAAAATGCACGTAACATAAACTTTACCATTTTAGCAGCTTTAAAGGTGCAATCTTCAGTGAGATTCAGCACCCTCACAGAGAGCTGGAGCATTCACCGGTGCCTTGTTCCAGAACGTTCTCACTAGCCAGAACTGCTGCTGACAAGTAGGCTGATAAAAGGACAGGAAAACAAATTTAGTTTTTTATAATAAATCTGAAAGGAAAAAAAGAAGCAAGTCCTGTAGTTACTTCTTTATGATAATTAACAGAATTGTTTCTGTCAACATATAAGTAACTCTTTTAGCAGCATAAATTATTCTCTAGGGAGGCACCCAACAATCTTGCATCTCTATAGGGAGAGTTACTTCACCTTTCTGAGCCTCAATTATTGGTCTGAAAACGAGGACGTCAGCATTTTGTAGGATCACTTTGGAAAGTAGAATAAAACATTAAAATGTATAATGAAAACTGACTCTTCAAGAATGTTAGCTACTGTTTCCCTTTTAAAGAACTTTTAATGCTGTGTCTGTGCCTGTGTAGTGGTGTGTTTTCATGAGTGCAGGGACCCACGGAGCCCAGAGGAGGCTCTCAAATACCCCGGCATGGAGTAAAGCATGGCTCTATGCTACTTGACACGAGTGCTGGGAAGCAGACCGGATCTTCTGCGAGAGCAGCCTGCACTCTCCCTGTTAGGCCATCTCTCCAGCCCCATTTCTGTCATGATTGTGTGAGAGTCTGGTGCTTGGCTTATCCATGTTTCTGTGTTTTGAGGTTTTTCAATAATTTACTTCCCTAATCATACAAAATAAGTATTATTTGATGGCTACATGTATTTTATTAAGCAGTGATTTTACTGATTTGAAGTATAAATTTGTCTTTATATTAGACTCTCAGAAAAATTTAATTTCAAGAGCTCTTACATGATAAATGTGAGAATAATGACCTCCATTCTATGAGCAAAGTAAATAAGATAGAATTTTTTACTTGGAATAAAAATACATTATGTCAGAGACACTGCAAAAGAATAGAAGATTGTATCTATGTTCACAGTTAACCGCAGCTTAAACAATATTTTCAGCAGGAAAATATTATAAGCAAAATTGTATTATATATATTGCACACATACATCCTGAACTTCAAGATTCTTAAAGAAAACAAAATGTTCTTAGAAGATTTTGTTTTAATATGTGTTAGAAATCCATGAAATAGTTCCTCTGGGAATTAGATTAAATTGAAATCATTTTAATTACTTCTGTGGACATTAGATCATCTAAGGGGCATGTATTTAATAGACTCTTGGTGATATTATTTCTGTAATATAAGAAAGCCTTGGCATATATAGCATGGATTTTACTGCTAAAAGTTATAATTATTTTTCCTTAAAGACCTCAAGCATTAATTTTGTAATGTTCCTAAGAGGCAAGAAAAATAATCTGTTATGTAACAAAATAAATTACTCTGCTATTTCTTTCTAAATATAACTAAAATGTAGACTTCATGGCAACAGGAGATTTTGCTATTTTGATGTAATCCAAGTAACTAGAACATACATAACTAACGGTTGCACATGCCATCTTCCATCTTAAGTGAAATGAAGGACTCTCTCTCTCTCTCTCTCTCTCTCTCTCTCTCTCTCTGTGTGTGTGTGTGTGTGTGTGGTGTCTGCATGCATACGTATTTCTGTCATGTCCTTTCTGTGTGATTCTGACTGTGTGTTCTGGGATTCTATTTAACACTTATTTAAAAGAAGACAGAGAGATTTGCATGAACCTTAAGTGTTGCTGAGGCTCTCAGCATGAGGTGCTCTAGGTACCTTGCTGCCCAAATAAAATCCAGTGTGGTAGCCTGTCCATCTAGCCCATCCAGCTAGTCCATCCATCTCAATTCTTTTAGACTATCTTTCAGAAAAAAAAAAATCTGGTATTTACCTTCACCTGTCTGTCTCTGTCTGTTCACTTCCCTGCCTCCCTCCCTTTCTTTCTTTCTCTCCACCACCTCCTTGATAGCCCAGACTGACCTCAAAGTCATAAGCAGCCCTGTCTCCGCCCACTGAGTGCGTCTTCCAGGTGTTCACCAGTTCACCTGATTTTCTTGCTATTTCTAAGTAACATGCCCCTTATTGTGTGCACTCGATACCTGCCATCCATCTACTCCTAGGTTGGTAGAGGATTTCTCATCTCCTTCCTCATTTCTTCCTTAATGTAATCCTTCTAGTGTTTTTATTAAGCTAGTTAAGGCAGTGAGTGTTTTCTGTGCTCATGCTCTCTGCTATCCACACATTGTATTGTTCTTCATCCTTTATTGTTTATGAATAAGTGAAGAGCTTCCGCCCTCTGTTTCCTTTTGCCTTGTTTTCTCGGGACCTGGAGCTGCTTCCCCCTAACGTTCTGCTCCGTGCTCCATGTGCCCAGCATTGAGGCTCCGATCTAAGACTCCCTGGCATTCTGTCTTCTTTGACTTTCTTTCCACAGCCTCCATCCCTGATTCGCTTGAAGTTCAGCAAAGGTTTCAGGTGTGAGCGCTCCTTCATTTCTGCTCCTCGGCTTCCTTGCTCATTCTTGTTCCTTGCCTTGCCTTGTTTCCTAGGTCTGCTGAAGTTATCCTCCAGCACCCCTCAGCGGGGCATGTCGGAACTCATTTTTCAACTTTTCTATTGGGCGGGGTCTCCATGCTCCTCACACAGCCTGTGTTCTGATTAGTTTTTGTTTTATTTTATCAAGTTGGCACAAAACTAGGGTCATCTGGGAAGCGAGACCCTCAGTTGAGAAAATGCCTCCATCAGGTTGGCCTGTGGCAAGTCTGTTGGGCATTTTCCTGGTTACCGATTGATGTGAGATGGCTCACCCGCTGTATATTTTAGAGCAATTGTGTGCGCCATGGGGAGCAAACTGTTAGGAGAAACTCCACCATGCTTGAATCTCTTTCCTGAAGTCCTTTCCTGACAGGGTTTGATGGGGACATGGAAGCCAAATAAACCCTTTCCTCCCGAGTTGGTTTTACTCTGAGTTTTATGACAGCATAGAAAGCAAACTTGGTCAGCTTGGGTGTAGAGCTCGGGAATAACGGGAATTGTCTCTCCAGATGTCCCGTGTTGAAGCTGTGGGCTCCCCCTGCTCCCACTGGTGTGATTACCGCAGACACTGATGGCACTGTGACCACCTCTGCTTCGGCCCTACCTGTTTGCACCTGTTGCCAGCGTCTTTACCTGTGACGTCCTAAAGCCCCGTGATGATACACTTACAGACGTGCTCCTTTCCTTAGTTCTCAGCGTCAGCGTGATGCAGCCCTTGTCGCAGTCATGTCCTATGATTCTGAGACTTATTTTGATGTGATTTTTCCCTCCCTGTTACTCTTTTTGGAATTTCACATATAGACATGGCCTCTTTAGCTGATGCTAAGTTTTTCATACCTTTCCCCTGCATTTTATCTTTGTTTTTGTTTGTTTTCTTATTCTACTTTCTAAATTTTTCTTCTATTTCACCTTAATTTAAAACAAGCAAGTAAGCGAACAAGCAAGCAAGCAAACAAAAAAAACAAACAAAAAACCAGCAATTGAACCTAGGCTTTGTCAGTACCAGGCAGGTACACTGAATGAAGCTGCCGCCTCAGCTATCCTCTCAGTTTCTTTCAGGTGGAGACAGTCTTACTATGTTGCTCAGGCTGGCCTTAAACTTAGTCTGTAACCCAGGCAGGGCCTGAAGTGCTGTCTTCCTGCCTCATCCTCCTGAGTGTCTAAAATCACAAGACTGTGCTTCTTGATGCTTCTTTTCAATATTTTAAAGTTTCAGATATCATAGTCTGTTTGTAATACGCTGTTCTTATTTTAAAAGTTTTAAACTTCCCGTGCTTCATAAACACAGCCTCTTTTTTGTTGAAAGGATTTTTATCCTAGTTTGATGCTATGTCTTCTCTGTACCATTTATTGATTCTCCAAGTCCCCATTTGCACTTGATTCATTCTTTGTTCACCTAAAGCTTCTGATATGTGGAACCTTTTTTAGTCTATCTGTTGTTTGTCTACCTGTTCCGTCTTTCACATTCAAATAAATGGAGACTTTAGACATTTAGCTGTTCTCTGTTTTTATCAGATCTTGAAGTTCATGGCCATGGAGGTGGGTTCCTTACAAATCCAAATTGCTTCATAGTTAAAAATCTTTACCCTGGGACTGTGTTGTTGAAAGTGACATCTAAGGAATTAACAACAGCCATGTTCCCAGATAAACTGGCTTGGAAACCATGAGTATTCATGCATCTTCTGTATGAATATCACATACCTTGTGGTCCCCATTAACCTGCAGCTCTGCAGGTATGTTTACTCAACCGAGTATGTTTTTACTTTGTTTTAAGAACTCTATCTTTCTCTGTTTATTCAAGCCACACCAGGGATTCCATATAAGTGACACAGTGATTAAAGCCATGCCCCAATTCTCTGTTGCTATATATATTCACCCAAAGAGAGTAGCTTAAAACAATAATGTTATTTTTCCACATATTGAGGTTCTGTTTGTTTAGAGCTATGGACAGGTGGCAGGGACCTAGGTTACTGGGGAGTTGCCTACAACCTAGCCTGTGAAGACTTAGGTAGCTGTATTCTAGAGAGCTGGGCTTTTCCAGTCTCTCTGTTTCCAGTGTGATCTCTTCCTGCAGAGTCTTCCAGAAAGTGGCTGCAGTCCTCTAGGCAAGCTTCCGCAGAGAGCTGAAAAGAATGTGATTTGTTCAGAGTTAGCCTGGGAGTCAAGCCTACTCACGTTTGCTACACTCCATTGGTGGGTGACAAATACCTCTAAAAAGCTTGCACAATATTTCTTGATAAAAATGGCCAAATACTCTCAGGGTTCTGTGTGTGTATGTGAGTTGGGAAGAGGGAATTACACACCCACATGCAAGCATGCATAGGTATACATGTGTATGTACAAAGACTTGATGGACAGAGGATGGTCTTCTTCAAGCACTGTCGGCCTTTTCTTTTAAGACAAGGTCTCTCACTGGCCTGGAACTTGCCAAGCAGGCTAAGGCAGGCCGGCCACTAGGCTCTGTTGATCCTGTCTCCTTCCCTGGGATTGCAAGTGTGTGTTAGCACAGGTGGCTGGTTTTTTGTTTGTTTGTTTGTTTGTTTGTTTGTTTTCCCCCATAGGTTCTGGGGATCAAACCCAGGTCCTGGGGTACTTTATTGCCTGAGATATCTCTCCACCACCACACCACTACAGGCCTTACACCATCTTTATCCATCGCTCTGTTTACAATCACTGGTGTCTCCTGGTCCTCCCAGACACACTGAGTAGCCGAGTGAAAGGGAGGCTACGTGGACATCACAGTCCGCAGGCTGTGTTAAGGGCTACTCACCCTCTCCCGAAGCACACCCTCCTTATCCTGGACTCCACGGATAGGGCAGGAGGAGAGGCTTCTGCAGAGAACCTGAGCCCAAGTCCTCTCCCTACTGAGCGGGGTAGCCAATCCTTTCCCTCTATTTTGTTTGTATTCTTAATCTACTTACTATATTTTTCCTCTGCTTCACCTAATTTTTTTTAAGGCAATTGAACCTAGGGCTGTGTCAGGGCCAGACAAGTGCCCTGAATGAAGCCGCAGCCCCTGCCCCCTTTTCAGCTCCTTTCAGTCTGGAGTTGTTCAGTTTTCAGTCTTCTTATGTTGCTCAGTCTCGTAATCTCAGACACGCAGGAGGATGAGGCAGGAAGACAGCACTTTAGCCCTGCCTGGGCTACGGACTGAGCTTAAGGCTTACATTTTTAAAAGCTGCACACTGCTTTCTAAGAAGGCTTGCGTTCCTTCCAGTAATGCAATGGACCCCTGTTTTCCCAGTTTCTTGTGAATGTTTGTTGCTGCCTTTTTCATTGCTATCACTTGAGTGGGAGTGAAGTGCTATAGTTTAGATTAGAATGTCACTAATGGATGATAGTATTACATTTGCAAGCATTTGTTAGCATTATCGTGTTTTCTCTGGTGAAATGTCTCTGGAGATCTTTTTGCGTTTATAAGTCGCCCAGCTTGTTTTACTATTAATTTCCAAGACTTCATCGTATCTTCTGAACTTTAGTCCTTTACTGGGTGTGACCATATTTACAGATGTTTTGTACTTCTGTATGGCTTGCTGGTTCAGCTTTTGGCGTCCTTTGAAGTGACTATTTTGCTTATGTGCAAAAGTCCAACTTACCTGGGTTCTTATGAATTGTACTTTAGCTGCCATGTCCACTGTATCTAAGAAATCATAGCCTTACGTATTGTCTCAAAGAATTTGACTTATATTTTTATCTAAATTTCTTTTATATTTTTATGAGCTACTTATATAAAGTTTTACTACTTATATTTTTGTATATGAGTATCCATTGTATCTCCATGATATATTAGAATAAAACTATGCTGTTCTCATTCAGTAGCTTTGAGATTAGCCTTGAAGAAAATTGGAAAAAAATACAAATACATACTTTCTGTTTCATGGAATCCATATTTAAATGTGTCTGTGCGCATGTGTGTGTGTGTGTGTGTGTGTGTGCATGTGTGATAAACATAAAAAGGGGCTGAAAATATTAAGAGATATTGGGGAAAAGACAGTATAAAAGAGTGGGGAAATAGGAATAAACTATGATGATGTACATGTGTGAAAAAGCCATAATGAAATCCACAAAAAAATTGACCCTAAGTAAGAATTTTTTTCTTGATTGTCAGATCTATCCAATGGACATCTATCTGTCTATTATTTATATCTCTACCTTTATATATATATATCAATCATCTATCTGTTAATCTATATATCTATATTTTTATCTTTCTATCTATCAATCTATCAATCTATCATTTGCTTTATTCTATTGTCTTGATAGTTGTCATTTTAAATTGGAAAGTGATATTTGGCCAAGTGTTTTTTTTTTTCAAGATATTTTGTTATTGTTTGTTCATTGGTTTTTGACAATGAATTTTGCTATTTTCCTGTAGAGATTGGACAAAGGACAGAGAAAAGGGTCAAGAGGTCAATTCATTATATTTATAAATTTTTACTTAGTGTTCATTTTGAGACATAGGCATAATTCTCCTACAGCACATCTAATTCCAAGCTTTCCTGGGCTATAAAAAATAAATTCACATTTCATTGTCAGCTTTCTCTTCTGTTGATACTTTGTCTCCAGTTTTCTTCTCTGTGCCAAGATGAGCTCCCTTTCTTCACCTTCCAGATTGCATTTTTTCCACTATAATGTCTGTTACTGTACTGTCATTTCAGTCAAGCCAGACTGGAGCACATACAAATATCTCAGCTTCCTCCCTTTGTCTGTTAATGGGAAGTTTTCTTATTCACAGTTAATCACTTTCCTTAGGCTGATAGTCTGGAATATAAAACAGTTAAATTCCGTCGATCTTGTGGTAACTGATTCAGTTATTCAGTTTTTACTACAAAAATTTGCCAATACTTCTTGTCCAAGTTAGATTGTGAAAGCAAACAACAAGACATGAAACAGAACTGGGGTGGGAAATGGTTTAGTTGATGAAGTATAAGCATGAGGACCTGAGTTTGGTTCTCAGCTGACTTGAAAACCCAGGTGTGGCAGCAGGTGTCCTCAGAGCTGAGGAGGCAGAGAGCGGAGGGTCCCTGGGGCTTGCTGTCCAGCTAGTCAAGCTTACCTGGCAAGCTTCAGGCCAGGGAGCAACCTTGTCTTAAAAAATAAGGGTGCATGGTTCTTGTGTACCAACACAAAAGGTTGACTTCTGGTCTCCATCTGCACGTGTGCATGGACACACACACACAGAGATGTGCAGTGTGCACACACATGCTCAAACATGCACACACACACATCTGCATATACTTGTTCACGTTATAAACACTGTTATTACATCATTTTTTAAAATAAATCTTATTTATAATGTTTATTGGCTTGAATATCTGGGTGCATGTCATAGTGAGCTCTTGGATTGGTAAGTGATAGGGAAAAATCTCCTTCCTGACACCTGGCAGTATCTCTCTTCTGTGTGGAAGACTTTTGATATTTTAATTTGAATTATAATTTTTAAAAAGGAGGTTCTTATGTTAAAGAAACCAGAGGCAAAATTCAAAACAGGTCAGACATCAAAGTGAGCCTGTGTCATGATTAAAGGATGTGTGTGTGTGTGTGTGTGTGTGTCTGTGGCAACAGCACTCTTCACGAATGATGCAAGCTTATTGGAAGTTTACCTTTTAAGAAGACTTAGCAAGTGAAGCACTTGACTGGAGCTCAGCTCTCCTATGTAATTGCTGGGTGGGTGTGGTAGCCTTCCTATGATTCCAACACTCAGAGGCAGAGCACAGGCCTCCCAGAGCAAGCTGGATACCTACACTAGGTTCAGAGCATGCTGTGGGGTCTGCTGAGAGTCCTTGCTTCCAATGATAAGATGGAGGCAGTTGACATGAGGCTCCACCACCCACACATGTGAATGCATACCTCTCATACATGTGCTGGACCGTACACACTGTGCTTCCAGCTCACAGACATATTAGCGCCTACCCTCCCATCCACATGTTCACATAAAAGCAACATTGCTTTTTCACTCTTCCTGGTTATGAATGTGAGTGTGATAAAGCACCAGAAATCTGATGGTAGTCAAAGGGCTGCCTGTGGGTAGCTTCCAGAATTCACACCCCCTGTGAAGTTATTTGAACATTTCAACAGAGCTCCTAAAAACACCACGGCCATGGATGACATCTACACAGCACACATTAGTGCTGTTGATCATACCTGAGACTAAGACAAATAAATGTAGACACTGAATATCACTCATAGTCACTTCTGTATCTCAAAAGTATGTAACGTTAAAAACATGTTTTCTTTGCAAAATATGACGATGGATTAACCAGCTCATTTTGTTTTTCCCCCTTAGATTTACTGTTGAAACTAAACTGTGAATTATGTAGGTAACCCATACACCAATCAGCTCCACTCAAAAATAAAACAATGAAAATTGGTTTGAAAACGATTAGAATTATGTAAAGGTGGACTCCTTTCATGAACACATGCTCATATAAATGCAATCCACAATGAGAGCAACATGATTTTTTTTGTGTGAGGATTTTTACCTGGGGTTAATAACTTTTTAATGAAAAGCAGCTGCTCAAAGATTTATTTTGCTAAGTAGTCACCATGTTAGAAGGGATTTTGGATTATTTTTTTAAAGAACACGGTTTGAGGCTTAATGAACTAGCCACATGTACAGAATCATATGTCACTCCTGAATTCTGATTGCTATGAATTTTGGAGGAGGTGATGCCACGTAGTAGGCTAGGAGAGGCCCGGACCCGGCTGTGGAGAGCGCACTGAAAACCTCCCACTCTACGGCACTGGGGCTTAGGTTCCTGCTCTTCTCAGCAGCACACAGACATGAATGAAAACTCTGGGAAGTGGCTCACACTCCATGACTGAATTTCCTGTGCTTGAAGCTGATATTGCGTGCTAATGTGATACTGAGTGTTTAACTCAGGCTACTTCTTCCCTTGTAAATGAGGGGACCTCAGGAGACCATGCGTGTCCTCTAACTCTGTCCTGCAGAATATAATGTAATTTTGATAAATGGGTAGCACCTAATAATGAGCATGGTTCCCTACAAAGACAGATGTTATTTTCCTGTGCTTTTATATCTTGGGTTCTATAATAAGATTTTCAAAATGACCATCTTTTTGCATGTTTCTAGTGGTGTTACTGATGTACCTGAACTGTTTCCAGTCTTGGACCTCTGATAGTTCCTCTTGGCATTTCTATTAAGAAAGCTTTATTTGGTTGGTTTCAAAACAAGAGGTTTGGGGCAGAGGATTCTACAGAAAACCTTAACCAGGATGAACATACTCACAGACTTGCTTAAGGATGACTTTGTGTGGCCCATGGGAATAAAACCTGGGCTTGGGGTTAGAGGGCACCTTGGGACTGACTTCCTCCAACTTCAGTCGTGAAATGAGGAAGCGCTAAAGTGTTAAGTGACACCTATGTATTTGACAATCAGTTCAAAAATCATTATATTTATGAGCTCCTTCTCTTTCAGTTGTCCTACAGGGGCATAACTGAAGTCTCAGGATGGTTCAGGCGAGACAAGGGTCCTGGAAAGTTAGCTTTTAGTTAGCTTGCCATAGCATGGAAACACCTGAGAAGAGAGCCTCAGCTGAGGAGCAGGTTGTCCTGTGAGAAGTTGTCTTGTTTGTTAATGATAGGGCGACCCGGCCACTGTGGGCAGCCTATTCTCTGTGCTGGAGGTACGGCAAGAGACAGTGATGGAGCTGAAGCGGGCCCAGCTGGTGATGGAGCCAAAATGAACCTAGTTAATGGCGGAGATAAAATGAGCACGGCGTCCTTTCCTGGCCTGGATTCTCATCACGAAAAGCTCTGAGACTGACAACTTTTGAAACTTTGATCTTACAACTGCTTGTGATGTTTCTAGTCCTCATTTCAAACCCCCATAAAGATACACCCTTTGCACGCCTCTATTTAATTTTAATTGGTTACCATTTGGGGTGGCTGATAAGCCAGAAAACACATATTTTAGGGCAAATGGAAGCTTCTATTTTATAGAATTTTATACTAATAACTATTATTCAGAAAGTCTGGCTCCTCTGAACATCTTTAATCAATTATAATTATACAATATATAATTGACTCATTTAAATATTCTCTTTATAGTGTGTTTACCAAGTTTCCAACTATTATCATTGTTTTTATTTTGATCATTTTCATCAACCATGTGAAATTCTGCCTGGCTGTTTATGACTTATCTCGCTTCCAATCGCTATCCTTAGACAGCCACTAATGTGTATCCTGTCTATAGAATTTCCCTTTCTAGATATTTCTTACAAAAAAAATCTATAATATATTTTTTTATGACTAGCTGTCTTCACTTCCCATAGTGTTTTTGAGGTCCATCATATGCCAATACTTTAATTTTCGTTTTTGAAACAGGATCTAACGGAGTCCAGGCTGACCTCCAAGAGTGTATGTAAGTGAGGATAGCCTTGAACTTATGACCTTGACTTGGGGCTGTGTGCAACACCACCCCATGTTTTATGCAGTGCTTGAGATTACATCCCAGGCTTTGTGCATGCAGGACAAGCAGCCTACCAACAGAGACACACCGCTGTCCTTTATCTGTCTTTATTGCCGAATATTCTTTTGTTCTATGAGCAGAGCACTTCTTTTAAATCTGCTCACAAGTTAGTTAACATCTGGGTTGTTTCAAGTTTTTGGCTACTATAGATACTTTTGTTATTAATGCCAGGTACAAAACTTGGGGGACACACATTTTCATCTTTCTTTGGAGTGAGACTGTTAGCTTGCATGGCAGCTACAGGCTTATGTTTATGTATTTGCTCTTTGAATCTTTTTAATTAATTAATTATTTTTTTATTAATTGCAGTTTATTCACTTTGTATCCAAACTGTAGGCCCCTTCCTTATTCCCTCCCAATCCCACCCTCCTCCTTCATCTCCTCCCATGCCCCTCTCCAAGTCCACTGATAGAGGAGGTCCTCCTCCCCTTCCATCTAATTCTAGTCTATCAGGTCTCATCAGGAGTGGCTGCATTGTCTTCTTCTGTGGCCTTGTCAGGCTGCTCACCTCTCAGGGGGAGGTGATCAAAGAGCAGGACACTGAGTTCATGTCAGAGACAGTCCCTGTTCCCATTACTAGGAAACCCACTTGGACACTGAGGTGCCAAGTGGGTTATCAAAAGATTCCCTGCACTCTGCCCAAAGTTTGGCTATGAGTCTCAGCCTCTGCTTTGATAGTCTGCTGGGTAGAGTCTTTCAGAGGCCCTCTGTGGTAGGCTCCTGTCCTGTTCCCTGTTTTCTCTCTCTTCCAAT
Source organism: Meriones unguiculatus (assembly GCF_030254825.1). Lineage (NCBI taxonomy): Eukaryota > Metazoa > Chordata > Mammalia > Rodentia > Muridae > Meriones > Meriones unguiculatus. The sequence continues at coordinate 75,389,371 of NC_083365.1, forward strand.
GTCCATCTCGTTTGCCTTTCTGAATGAGAATTCATCATATCCAGGGTCCTCCTTCATGCTTAGCTTCTTTAGGTGTACAGATTTTAGTATGTTTTTCCTATCTTATATGTCTAATATTCACTTGTAAGTGAGTATATACCATGTGTGTTTTTCTGCTTCTGGGATACCTCACTCAGGATGATCTTTTCTAGTTCCTACCATTTGCATGCAAATTTCATGATTTCCTTGTTTTTAATTGCTGAGTAGTATTTCACTGTGTAAATGTACCACAATTTCTGTATCCATTCTTTGGTTGAGGGACAGCTGAGTTGTTTCCAGGTTCTGACTATTACAAATAAGGCTACAAACATGGTTGAGCAAATGTCCTTGTTGTGTACTTGAGCATCTTTTGGATATATGCCTAGGAGTGGTATAGCTGGGTCTTGAGATAGCACTATTTCTAATTGTCTAAGAAAGTGCCAGATTGATTTCCAAAGTGGTTGTACAAGTTTACATTCCCACCAGCAATGAAGGAGGGTTCCTCTTTCTCCACATCCTCTCCAGCATGTATTGTCACTTGAGTTTTTGATCTTAGCCATTCTGATGGGTGTAAAGTGAAATCTCAGGGTCATTTCGATTTGCATTTCCCTGATAGCTAAGGAAGTGGAACATTTCATTTCAGGCTTACATTTTTAAAAGCTGCACACTGCTTTCTAAGAAGGCTTGTGTTCCTTCCAGTAATGCAATGGACCCCTGTTTTCCCAGTTTCTTGTGAATGTTTGTTGCTGCCTTTTTCATTGCTATCACTTGAGCGGGAGTGAAGTGCTATAGTTTAGATTTGAATGTCACTAATGGATGATAGTATTACATTTGCAAGCATTTGTTAGCATTATTATGTTTTCTCTGGTGAAATGTCTCTGGAGATCTTTTTGCGTTTATAAGTTGGCCAGCTTGTTTTACTATTAATTTCCAAGACTTTGTCGTATCTTCTGAACTTTAGTCCTTTATTGATATGAAAATATTTACAGATACTTTGTACTTCTGTGTGGCTTCCTGGTTCAGCTTTTGGTGTTGTCCTTTGACGTGTGAATATTGTGTTTATGTTTAAAAGTCCAACTTACCTGTGTTCTTTAGCTGCCATGTCTAGTGTCTCTAAGAAATCATAGCCTTATTTATTGTCTCAAAGAATTTTGTCGTATATTTTAATCTAAATGTCGTTTATATATTTATGAACTATTGTATATATTTAATATGGTATAAATGGGATCCAAAGTCCACTTTCTGTATGTGAGTATCTAGTATGTTGTTCTCATTCAGTAGCTTTGACATTATCCATGAAGGAACTTGGAAAAAAAATACAAATACATTCTTTCTGTTGCATGGAATTTGAATTTAAATGTGTGTGTGTGAGATAAACATGAAAAGGGATTGAAAATATTAACAGAGGTTGGGGAAAAGGACAATATAAAAAAGGGGGGAATTGGAACAAGATCTGGTGATGTATATGTGTGAAAAAAACCCATAATTTAAACCACTGCTTTGTCTGTTTTCAATGTAATTAAAAACATAACCACACACAAAAACTCAATTGACCCTAAGTAAGATTTTTTTTTCTTGGCAGTCCAATCTATATTATGGATATCTATCTGGTTGGCTGGCTGTTGTCTAGCTGTTGTCTATCATCTATCAATCAATCAATCTATTATCTATTTATTCATCTATTACCTGTCATCTATCTATCTATAATCTGTCAAGCTATCATCTATCTATCAATTATCTATCCTCTATCACTTGCTTTATTACAATGTCTTGATAGTTGTCCTTTTTAAACTGGAAAGTGATATTTTATTAAATTTTTTTCTTTAAGCATATTTTTTATTAGTTCATTGATTTTTCACAATTTCTGAAGAAAAGTTTATTGGGATTCTGATGCATGTGTTTAAGTGTGGTCAAATTAGAAAGAAAATCTTCATATTTGTTTTCTAAGTTGTGAATGTAGAAAATCTGCTTGTGGCCTTAATTTCCTCACTGATGTTTTATAACTTTCAGTGTTCAGCTTTATGCACTTCCTTAACTAACTTTATTTGTAAGTGTGTTTCTGTGAATACAGTTGCTCTCTAGTTTCTTTTATCAGATTATTCATGGTTAGTATAAACAAATACAATGGATGTAAAAGATGTAGCTTGTATTTTGCCATGATTCGTCACTTCATTTTTATTCAATGATTAAGATCCTGTCCTATTGTAAATTGATGGTTTATGATGACATGCATAAGTTCATGGCTACTCAGCGGACAGAGACGAGGAGCTCTTGAACCCAACACTTTGAGTTCAGTGTGCAGAAATCTTAAGTAAAAATCATATATTAAAGTTGATATTTGAAATCTACATGCATTTTTCTAAACTTTCTGAATTTTAACCAGAATGAGCTTTTTTTTCAGAACTTGCTGCTTCATAGAAGCCCATAAAGTCACCAGCAATACTGTTATGAAAAGTGACTTTTCTTTTGATCTATAGAAGTCATTATTCCAACCAATAAATCAATATACCAAACACCTATACAGTGCCAATGAACTATGTTAAGGAAAATATTCTCAGTTAAATGAAACACCACTTAAAATACCAGGACCGGGTCTTACTTTCATTTCAATAAAACTTTATTTAAAGCCCAACTCTGTAGGCTACTTCTAGGGTTCTAACATTCTAACCAGTTGACAGTTAAATTTCTTGTTTTTGCTTCAGTACTTACATCACATTTTAGCAGATGGCTTAAGTAGCTCCTGCTTACTCATTCAGACATGCCGTGCATGATAAATGCTTACTGCTTTCTTAAATGCTTTGGCAACATTATTTTTACTCTGCAACTTTTCTTCCGGAAAAACATGCTTAATCTTATTAGGAAAGCCAACTGGACAGGATTTCCGTTAGTACAAGCAGATTCTGTGCTCCTGTGCAGAGTAAACGATAGTGTTACTGTCCAGGTCATTTAAAGTTTAATAGTATTCAAAGAGTCCACGTATGTGCAGGTTGGTTAGTTTACTCTGTTATAGTGGGAGACCAAGACTGCTCGTAGGAATAGTGGAGGGTCATAAATTACTAGGCGTTTGTGTGTGTGACCCTCATCGACATTTGTGTTAAGTTCAGAGAATTAAATGACTCTCACATGTTGATATTACAAGCTGATCTTGAGATTTAGTAGGTGAATAATTTAAATGCTGTGGAAGGGCTGTAGCTGCTCACACGTTGGTAATACCCCAAAAGGACTTAGCTGGCCGCAGCAGGGATACTGCTTCCTGATCATAATATGTCCTGTATGGCCAGTCATGAAAAATCACTTTTCAAATTAGAACTTAATAAAAAAGGAAAACTTTCCTGCTTTGAACCCTGAGCCCCGCTCCCTGTGCACTTCGTGGTCTCATTTCTTGCTCAGCAGTGGGGTAATGATTATTGCTCCAGATGCAGCAAGGGTGATACAGAGATTGATTCATTTCACTTGAAAGGTCATATTTTGAAAGGGGATCCATCGGAACAGCACCGATGAGGAGCCCCGTCACTGTGGCGGCACAGCACACCTGCCTGGCCTCTGAGGGGGCCTGCGTGTGCTGCTAATCTGCTGGGGCCATAGAGCATGAGTCTGAGCTCTTACCGCCTTCCTCTCTGCAGTAATTGAATTGCAGAAGCTGAAAACCGTACTTTTGTCGCCTTTTACCCCGCCCCCCGACCGGGGAATGGTTATTTTCAAGTTATGTGTTGTTAAAGATCAAGAGGATTAAGGTTCTCCTGAAACATGGCATCATTTATAACATAACACAGTGCAACAACGTGTGTGTGTGTGTGCGTGTGTGTGTGCGTGTGCATGGAAAACAGAATTATAAGTGCACGACAGCATACATCAAAACCTCTCTGTGCAATGAAAAACTTTCTTTAATATTAGAACAGTGTCATCTAAAAGCTGCTCATTAGAGCTCATATAAGACAAAAGAATGTTTTCTCCTTATGTTTTCGGCTTACATTTAATCTGTACTTCATATTCTTATGTAAAACTTGTTATTATAAACCTGTCTTTTATATACCCCATACTCTTTCATTTCCATGGTTACATAATATATAAATACATATTTTATGACAAAATAAACTTGCCTCAATGCTTCTTGCTTCTTGTGTTTGAGGAACCTGCTGTGTAACCTTGCTTAAAATTCCCAATTCTTCTGCTCCTCTTCCCAAATGTGAAGAATTATAATCATGCAGCACTCGATCAGGCTAAGACTTAGTTTTTAAGAGAAAAAAAATCCATGAAAACAATAGGCTCAAAATTTTATGAGAGAAAGACAAGAAGACACTGCAAAGATTTTAGCCTGAAGCTTGAATTTATTGAGTTTTGTTTGTTATTCTGTAAGTGGGTATGTGCTCCTGCATAAGCATAAGCAAAACGCATGCATATATGTTCTTGCAGTCAGGTGTCTACTGTAAGATAGAAGTTGAGAGGATCCTTTCAATGCATTGTACGAAGGAAACCATCATTACACCCTTTTACCTGGTCTCTATGTAAACAGGGAAAACATTTACCTTCCTGAAGTTTTTTTTTTTTTTTTTTTTTTTTCCTAATAGTTTACTAGCAGACAGAGTTTCTGATCTGGAGAACTGGGCCTTTTGCCCTGCTTATATCCTGGCTCTTAAGACTTTATTCATACAGCACATCTTGCACTTCTCAGGCCCTTACTATCACAGCAGAGATCTGTCCTCTGAGGTCAGTGTGAGGCCCAGCTCAGTTCCTGCAGAGGAGAGCTAAATGCACTTGAGGAAGGAGAGCTTGGCCATACATACTCACTCCAAAGCAGCCCAAAGCAGGACAGTCCTCTGAGGTTAACTGGCCTGAAACATTTGACAATAAGAGTATTTTCTACTCTTGGTGTCTCTAATTTTGCTGGAAGCTGTAGAGTGTTATCTGAGGATGACTTTAAGTTTCTTAATCATCAGGTTCTGAATTACAGAATAAGGTCACTGAAGGCTGCAACGAGATGATAGGCGGAGGAATTTCATGGAGATTTTAACACTTTTCACTGTTTAGGTTACAGTTTTAAACAATATAAAAATATTGGGAGGCAACTTTCGTTTGCTATTTTGAAGACATATCCATTAGAGTAAACTTTCACAAGGAGAGAACTGGAGATTATTATTATTTTCTTTTTTTATAACAGTTGAGAAAGGAAAACTATGTTCTCAACCAGATTTTACAATCTTGTATACCTTTCAAAGAAACCGTTTTAAAAAGCTTTTTGTATTTGGTATTAAAACCAGTGATGCATTGAAAGGAGCTATGGTTGCCCCTTATTCATCTTTGTTAGACTGATTTCTTTGCCCTTGATTGATTTTGAAACAGGTGAGCCAGCTTTCAGAGAATGATTTAATTACTGCAGAACCCAAGGCCTAAAATCAGATTTGAGGATGTGTTGGAACTGTGCTCAGAATGAATTAGGGAACAGATGTAGAGCAGCTGTCATGTAGACCTGACACTCTTATGCTGGCCTAAGAGAAGAGCATCTCCCTTTAGACCCTCGTCACTAAATGTCCAGAGACCGAACACAATGGTGCCACTTAATCTGCAGCGACTTCACTCAAGTCACATAATGGAAATTCTGGTACCATTAAGAGCCTAGAGCTTAGAAAATGTAGCAGTGATGAAGGCAGGCTCCACAGAGCCTATTGAATGGCAAGGGGCTGCAGTTTAGGCTAATTTAACAGGCTGAACATTGATGTTAATGCTCATATTGGAGATCAGCTGAAGCACAATTGATGTTTTAGTAGTTTCCAAGGTTATCATAATTGTTGAGATCACTAGGAAACATTCGATCCAGTGTTTTTGCAGACTTTTCCAGAAGAAGAGACACTGAGGTTAGCAGACATAGCTTTGTACTCAACAAGGAAGGCCATGAAGACACTTGGTATGGAACAGCTGTAGGGAAGGTGGAGCTGTTCCAGTCAACGTGGCTGACTGGTAGAGACGTAACATAGAGGCACCCTGGGATGTGAGGGAGCATCTACGTGAATGAGCCATTGAGGTCTTTGGTACCAACTGAGGTGCAGAGAAGTGGAGGCAGTGACCAAGGTCATAGCCCTTAAAGAAGCTCTTCCAGTCCTGGCTTAAGCAGAGAGGGGATGGTGTTCTGGGGGGCTGGGCAGGGTGTTCTCTTCTCTTTGATGACTGCAGGTCTGTGAAGGCACTGATGTCTGCAGCTTCATTAACAGCAAATCCATTGAGAATACAGGGTTTATGAATCCAGCGTGCAAGAGAACTTGAGCACTAAGGGCCTGGCTGAGGCATGTTTTCTTGTGTCAGACACTACCTTGACCTGGTTGTAATACTTGAAGGGTGGAACAGATGGTGCTGAGATAATGATGTTGCTTCGTGAGACATGGGTGGTTGAGACACTCCAGGAGCCTCCATGTCTAGAGACTGGTGCTGAATAGGAGATAATGTTAGAAGAAATGAAAAAGTAATCATAGGGAGGAACAGAGTAATGTTTAAGTACATATTCTATGTTAAGGGTTAGGGATACATTGAAAGCAGTGCTCAGGGAAAATTTATATCACTAAGTGCCTGCAAGAAGAAATTCGTAACATCACATACAAACAACTTAATGGCCCAACTGAAAACCCTAGGAAAAAAAGAAGCAGATACACCCAAGAGGAGCAGACGGCTGGAAATAATCAAACTCATGGCTGAAATCAATCAATTAGAAACAAATAAAACTATTCAAAGAATCAACGAAACAAAAAGCTGGTTCTTTGAGAAAATCAACAAGATAGACAAACCCTTAGCCAAACTAACTAAAAAGCAGAGAGAATCTATCCAAATCAACAAAATCAGAGATGAAAAGGGTGACATAACTACAGACACTGAGGAAATTCAAACAATCATTAGGTCATACTACAAAAGCCTCTATGCCACAAAATTTGAAAACCTAAATGAAATGGACAATTTTCTTGATAGATTCCATCTCCCAACATTAAGTCAAGATCAGGTAGAAAGACTGAATAGCCCTATATCCCCCAAGGATATTGAAGCAGTCATTCACAGTCTCCCCTCCAAAAAAAGCCCTGGGCCAGATGGTTTCAGCGCGGAATTCTACCAGACCTTCAAAGAAGTGCAAACACCAATTCTCCTCAAACTATTCCACAAAATAGAAACAGAAGGTACATTACTAAACGCATTCTATGAAGCGACAGTCACCGTGATACCTAAACCACACAAAGACCCAACAAAAAAAGAGAACTTCAGACCTATCTCTCTTATGAACATTGAGGCAAAAATATTCAATAAAATACTTGCAAACCGAATCCAAGAACACATCAAAGATATCATCCACCACGACCAAGTAGGCTTCATCCCAGGCATGCAAGGGTGGTTCAACATATGGAAATCCATCAATGTAATCCACCACATAAACAAACTGAAGGAGAAAAACCACATGATCATCTCCTTAGATTCTGAAAAAGCATTTGACAAAGTCCAACACCCATTCATGTCTCATCTTGGAGAGATCAGGGATAAAAGACACATATCTAAACATAGTAAAGGCAATATACAGCAAGCCTATAGCCAACATCAAACTCAATGGAGAGAAACTTAAAGCAATCCCACTGAAATCAGGGACAAGACAAGGCTGCCCACTCTCTCCATACCTCTTCAACATAGTACTTGAAGTCCTAGCCAGAGCAATAAGACAACTAAAGGAGATCAAGGGGATACAAATTGGAAAGCAAGAGGTCAAAGTGTCACTATTCGCAGATGATATGATAGTATATATAAGCGACCCCAAAAATTCAACCAGAGAACTCTTCCAGCTGATAAACACCTTCAGCAAAGTGGCAGGATACAAAATCAACTCAAAAAACTCAGAAGCCCTCCTGTATACCAAAGACAAAAGGGCCGAGAAAGAAATTAGGGAAACAACACCCTTCACAATAGTCACTAATAACATAAAGTACCTGGGGGTGACACTAACCAATCAAGTGAAAGACCTATTTGAGAAAAACTTCAAGTCTCTGAAGAAAGAAATTGAAGAAGATATCAGAAGATGAAAAGATCTCCTGTGCTCATGGATTGGTAGGATTAACATAGTGAAAATGGCCATCCTGCCAAAAGCAATCTACAGATTCAATGCAATTCCCATCAAAATACCAACTCAATTTTTTAGAGACCTTGAAAAAAAGATTCTCAGCTTCATATGGAGAAATAAAAAACCCAGAATCTCCAAAACAATCCTGTACAACAACAGATCATCTGGAGGTATCTCCATCCCCGATCTCAAGTTGTACTACAGAGCAATAGTAATAAAAACTGCATGGTATTGGCATAAAAACAGAAAGGAGGATCAATGGAACCGCATAGAAGACCCAGAAATAAACCCACACAGCTATGAATACTCAATTTTTGACAAAGAAGCCAAAACCATTCAATGGAAAAAAGACAGCATCTTCAACAAATGGTGCTGGTCCAACTGGATGTCCACATGCAGAAAAATGAAAATAGATCTATATTTATCACCCTGCACAAAACTAAAGTCCAAGTGGATCAAAGACCTCAACATAAAACTAGATACTCTAAAGCTGTTAGAAGAAAAAGTGGAGAACAGCCTAGAACTCATTGGCACAGGAGACAACTTCCTGAACAGAACACCAACAGCACAGGCTCTAAGAGCAAAAATCAAAAAATGGGACCTCATGAAACTGAAAAGCTTCTGTAAAGCAAAGGACACCATCATCAAAACAAAACGACTGCCTACAGATTGGGAAAGAATCTTTACTAACCCTTTATCTGACAGAGGACTAATATCCAGTATATACAAAGAACTAAAGAAGCTGAAAAGCAGCAAACCAAGTAATCCAACTTTGATGAGAACTGATAGACTAAGATCAGAAAGGAAAGGAGAACCTCCCCTATCAGTGGACTTGGGGAGTGGCATGCATGCAGAAAGGAGGGAGGGTGGGATCGGGAGGGGAGGAGGGAGGGGCTTATGGGGGGATACAAAATGAATAAAGTGTAATTAATAAAAAAATGTTAAAAAAGGGCTTTCAGAACACCAAGGTAAAATAAATTTAATATCTTCCATGAAAAAAAAATGGGGAACAGAGCTAAACAGAGAATTCTCGACAAAGGAATATCGAATGGCAGAGAAACACTTAAAGAAATGCTCATCCTCATTAGCTATCAGGGAAATGTAAATCAAAACGACCCTGAGATATCACCTTACACCCATCAGAATGGCCAAGATGAAAAACTCAAGTGACAACATATGCTGGAGAGGTTGTGGAGAAAGGGGAACCCTCCTCCACTGCTGGTGGGAATGTAAACTGGTACAACCACTCTGGAAAGCTATCTGGTGCTTTCTAAGACAATTAGGAATAGTGCTTCCTCAAGACCCAGCTATACCACTGCTAGGTATATACCCAAAGTTTGCTCAAATACACAAAAGGGATACTTGCTCAACCATGTTTATAGCAGCTTTATTTGTAATAGCCAGAACCTGGAAACAACCCAGATGTCCATCAACGGAGGAATGGGTACAGAAATTGTGGTATTTTTACACAATGGAATACTACTCAGCAATCAAAAAGGAGGAAATCATGAAATTTGCAGGCAAATGGTGGGATCTAGAAAAGATCATTCTGAGTGAAATATCCCAGAAGGAGAAAGACAAACACTGTATATACTCACTTATATAGACCTATAAGATATGATATACATAATGAAATCTATACACCTAAAAAAGATAATCAAGACAGTGGACATGGGGTAAGATGATCAATCCTCGTTTAGAAAGACAGATGGGATGTGCATTGAACATATGACAGGAGTCTACTGATCCCATCTGAAAGACTCTTAACTAGCAGTGTTTTCAAAGCAAAGACTCATGACCAAACCTTTGGCAGAGTACAGGAAATCATAAGAAAGAAGGGGAGGTAGTCTGATGGGGAAAGGATAGGAGCTCCACAAGGACCAAATATATCTGGGCACAGGGTCTTTTCTGAGGCTGACATTCAACCAAGGACCATGTATGGATATAATCTAGAACCTCCGCTCAGATGTAGCCTGTGGTAGCTCAGTAACCAATTGGTTTCCCAAAGTGAGGGGAACAAGGACTATTTCTAACAGGAACTCAATGACTGGCTCTTTGGCCTCCCCACCCCCCAAGGGAGGAGCAGTCCTGTTAGGCCACAGAGGAGGGCTTTGCAGCCAGTCCTGAAGATACCTGATAAAACAGGATCAGATGAATGGGGAGGAGGTCCCCCACTATCAGTGGACTTGGAAAGGGGCACGGTGGAGATGAGGGAGGGAGGGAGGGGCTGGGAGGGAATGAGGGATCGGGACACAGCTGGGATACAGAGTTAATAAAATGTAACTGATAAGAAAAAAATAAAATAAAATAAAAGGTGTATGTGAGTGTGTGTTGTTTAGAGAGACAAGTTTTCATGTAGGTCAGACTTCCCTGAACGCACTCTTGTAGCTGAAGATTATTTTTGAACATCTATCCTTCCATCTCCTGATGGATTAAAGGCCTGTGCCATTGTATCTGGTGTGTGTATTGGTAGGGATCAAATCATGGACTGATGCAGGGCAGGCAATCATTTTACAACTAAGCTATGTCCCTAGCTCTATGTTTTCCATCAAAGGTGATTTTCTTTTTCTTTGTTTTACTTCCTCTGATAAGTTTCCTGTCACATGGTCTAGGAATCCCATAGAAACTTGAATCTGAAAAAAAAAATTGCTAAATACGTTCATATTTGTTTGCAACACGATCATGTTTGGACTTTATAAACTGTGTGGGTGGCTGGTATGGCTTGCCTCAGACAAAGCAGAAAATCATTCAGGGCAGGTAAAACCAGAATCCATAGAGGTTGTTGAGTGGTCATACCCTCATCTGACTTGGTGCACTGAAACCATGAAAACCTTGGCTGCACCTCTTTGCTTCATTGGGCAATAGATATTCTTCTGGCTCTCCATCAGGTGCCAACAATTTTGGAATCCAAAATAGACCATTACAGAAATGAAAGCTGATAACAACAAATCAAGCACACTTATGAGAACCAAGAACAATATGAGAAATAGCGTTTAAGTGATGAGTTACAGTGAGTCCTGTGCTAAGTGTTTTGCATGACTTACAATGTTTATCTTCTAAAAGACAACATCAGCATCCTAAATTAATAATCAAGTTCATCATAATATTTCCTAATCACCTTAGTATTGTTTCTTTTTCCTAAGGCTTAGTGGAACGTTCTAATACCTAATACAGTAGTGTCTAGTGGGAATAACAAGTCATTTGTGATTGTAGGTAAAAACACCAGTGTTAGTAAATGATGGTCAGACAAGCAGATGATTCAAGGTTGAGATGTACATTATGGATACAGATATGGATATGAAGTAAAGGTAACATGTGGTCTCCTACAAAGTCAGAACCCCAGGGAGAACAAACAACAGAAGACAGTTGGGGCTGCCATTAGAGCCATTCCTGCCAGGTGGGAACACACATCCGAGAATATTGAATACCCAGTGGGGATATGCAAAGCTAACAGCACAGCCAAGCCATGTCATCCTGCCTGCTGGCCAGCCCTCCAGTGGAGGTTGATCTTCCATGGAGGATGGGCACAGCATCAACAGTCCAGCCAGACGGCCAGCTCTTCCAGCCTGCAGAGTTGCCCTGCCATTCTGTGACTCTACCCTCATGTTCTCCCCATTGCTTGATAAGAGCTTCAAAAGTATCCTGGACTCTGTCTTTTATGTCATTTTGTTTTAACTGGGGAGAATTTTCAAAGAGACCTGAGTTATGAAAACACTCTGTTGGGGGGAGCCTTTCAGAGGACCCTCTATAGGCTTCCATCCTGTTCCCTTTCTTCCACCGCTTTAGTGTCTATCCTGTTTGTATTCTGAATGAGATTTAAGCATCCTCCCTAGGGCCCTTCTTGTTTTTTTAGCTTCTTTAGGTGTGTAGGTTTTAGAGTGTCTATTCTATATTATACAGAGGGGACAGGAGCCCTACAAGGAGATCAACAAAGCTAAAAAGCCAGAGCCCCGGGGGTCCTGAAGAGACTGATATACAAACCAAGGACTATGCATGAAGGGGACTTTGACCCACTGCACAGATGTAGCCTATTGGCAGTTCCATTGACATGTGGGTGACTGAGTAAGGGGAGCAGGGCCTACATGGACTTAGTTACTTGCTCTTTGACCACTTGCCCCTGGTGATGTGGCCTTACTAGGCCACAGAGGAAGAGGATCCAGGCAGTCCTGATGAGACTTGATAAGCTATGGGCAGATGGCAGAGGAGGAGAACTCCCCAAGAGGATGGGGGGAATTGGGAGGAGGGGTGTGACTGGGAGGAGATGAGGGAGGGGCCTTCAATCAGGATATATAGTGAATAAACTGTTAAAAAATAAAAGTAAAATGGGGGCAAAAAAGAAAACTATATTCAACTGCTGACCGGTGTCTTTTTTTTTTTTTTTTTTTCAGTTTAGAAAGCAATTCTTTATAATAAAACTTAAAATGTTTCTATTCTTGAACGAGGTATTTCCATGTTTCAAAACAAAACAATAGATGTTTACTAAATTAATTTTTTTTTCAATGCAGTTTATTCAGGAACCTTGAACAATCATCTGACCCTGGGGAAAGCCAGCCCACAGCTTAAATAGCCTCTGGGTAGCCAACCCCAGCGTGCCATGTGGGCAATGCAGATAGTTCCACATACATGGAAGCAAGCCAAATCCTCAGCCTTAGCCAAATGTGGAGTTGTTCGTGACAGAGAGCACTCACCATCGGGAAGGTGGAAGGCAGAAACCAGCTCCATCTTTAAGGCGCAGCATTCCGCAACTCTCTACAGTTCCCCCTTTTTATTTTAGACGCATCAGGCAAGAGTAGAGGTCTGATCTCTGATATTAGAAATAAATTGGGACTTTGTACTGATGTTCATTTAGGTGTCATCCACCCAAAGAGCATCAGACCCGTCAGATACCTTTTTCTCAGAGGCGGGACCTGGGGCATCAACCCACATGCAATCAGACATGCTCTTCTCTGGGTCCAAAGCGGCTGACCCTGAGTGCAGTGCTTAGCCTCGCATCCTGAGCGTAACATTTTAGCTTTTTATGGTAGCCAACCATGCTTGGGGAGACTGTCCTGCTTCAATGGCTGTAAAGGCCTGAATGATCATGGCTGCATTACGCTGTTGTGAGACTCTAATCTTGCATTTTTACCACAGGCAAACCAAGGAGACCAACACCAGTAGGCCTGCTAACGCTCCCATGCCCGCCCATTCCTTCAGATGATTCATGGCTGCAGCAATCCATGATGATAATCCTGTGGCTAGTCCTGCGTCCACTCTGGTAGAATTTACCGTGACAATGGCCACTCACTGCTGCTCCATCGTAGTATCGAATTCTCCAGTCCAATTACCTAAAATATAGCTAGACAATTGTTTAGACAGATTTGTAGCATGGGAAAAATTCTCATATTGTATGCTAGTGACACAAAGTCCAGCATACTTCCATTGACAGCCAAGTTGAGCGATTTGCCATAGGGTATCAATTTGCTCCTGCACGAGGTCAATCCTCTGATTGAACACCATCAAGCCTCCTTTTAATTGAGCATTAATTCCTTTTTGTACATCTAAGGCATGAGCTACATTGGCTAAAAGATTATTCAGGGTCTGAGCAGCCTGCACCGTATGACTCATGGCTAATGTCGCGGCGGTAGCTCCGACAGCCACCAATGAGATGGCAGTAACAATGGTGGCTGTAGTTCCAAGATCCCTTTTCTGTCTGAAGAGAGTCATAGCGTGAGGGGCATCAATGGGCACAGGCACCCAGTGAGGCATGCGAGTAACCAGGGCATACCTAAATTCACTAGCCTTCCAGCATTGGGCAAAAAAGCAAGTATCATTACCACAATTACTTGGCTCTATCTGGCTAACAATGAATAAAAATGGGGGATATAAACAAACAGGTGTGGGTTTATAGGAAATATTATGAGAAGCCTTAACCCCCTCGTTGGAACATCCTGCATCAGTTCTAGAACTAGCAGTTGTGGAGTCCGAGGTCTGAGTAGGTTCAGGAGACCATTGCCTCCAGGGGTGAGATGTGCTCCATGTAAATTGACTAACTCCATGTTTTCCTCCACTTTTGAAAGACCTTTAAGGTTCTTAAATTATTTTTTTCCCTTTTTTTAAAATTTTTTTTCATCAATTACACTTTATTCATTCTGCATCCCCCCATAAGCCCCTCCCTCCTCCCCTCCCAATCCCACCCTCCCTCCTACCTCTGCTTGCATGCCGCTCCCCAAGTCCACTGATAGGGGAGGTTCTCCTCTCCTTTCTGATCTTAGTCTATCAGTTCACATCAAAAGTGGCTGCATTGTCCTCTACTATGGCCTGGTAAGGCTGCTCCCCTCCAGGGGGAGGTGATCAAAGAGCAGGCCAATCAGATTATGTCAGAGGCAGTCCCTCTTCACATTACTATGTAACCCAATTGGACTCTGAACTGCCCTGGGCTACATCTGTGCAGGGGTTCTGGGTTATCTCTATGAATCGTCCTTGGTTGGAGTATGAGTCTCTGGGAAGTTCCCTGTGTTCAAATTTTCTTGTTCTATTGCTCTCCTTGTGGAGACCCTGTCCTCTCTAGCTCTTACTATTTCCCAGTTCTTACCTAAAATTCCATTCACTCTGCCCAACAGTTGCCCATCAGGCTCAGCATCTGCTTTGATAGCCTGTAGGGCAGAGGCTTTCAGAGGCCCTCTGTGGTAGGTACCTAGGTTGTTTCCTGTTTTCTTCTTCTTCTGATGTCCATCCTCTTTGCCTTTCCAGATGGGGATTGGACATTTTAGTTAGGGTCCTCTCTCTTGCTTAGTTTCTTTAGATGCACAGGTTTTAGTGGGTTTGTCCTATGTTGTATGTCTATATGAGTGAGTATATACCATGTGTGTCTTTTTGCTTCTGGGACAACTCACTCAGGATGATCCTTTCCAGATCCCACCATTTACCTGCAAATTTCATGATTTCCTTATTTTTCATTGCTGAGTAATATTCCATTGTGTAGATGTACCACAATTTCTGCATCCATTCTTCAATTGAGGGGCATCTGGGTTGTTTCCAGCTTCTGGCTATTACAAATAAAGCTGCTACAAACATTGTTGAGCAAATGTCCTTTTTGTGTACTTGAGCCTCTTTTGGATATATGCCCAGGAGCGGTATGGCTGAATCTTGAGGAAGCGCTATTCCTAGTTGTCTGAGAAAGCGCCGGATTGATTTCCAGAGTGGTTGTACAAGTTTACATTCCCACCAGAAGTGGAGAAGGGTTCCCCTTTCTCCACAACCTCTCCAGCATGCTGAAAAAGCATTTGACAAAATCCAACATCCATTCATGTTCAAAGTATTGGAGAGATCAGGGATACAAGGCACATATCTAAACATAGTAAAGGTGATATACAGCAAGCATATAGCCAATATCAAACTGAATGGAGAGAAACTTAAAGCAATCCCACTGAAATCAGACACAAGACAAGGCTGCCCACTCTCTCCATATCTCTTCAACATAGTGCTGGAAGTCCTTGCTAGAGCAATAAGACAACTAAAGGAGATCAAGGGGATACAAATTGGAAAGGAAGAAGTCAAATTATCACTATTTGCAGATGATATGATAGTATACGTGAGTGACCCCAAAAACTCTACCAGGGAACTCCTACAGCTGATAAACACCTTCAGCAAAGTGGCCGGATACAAAATTAACTCAAAAAAATCAGTAGCCCTCCTGTATACAAAAGACAAAAGGGCTGAGAAAGAAATTAGGGAAACAACACCCTTCACAATAGCCACAAATGACATAAGGTACCTCGGAGTAAACCTAACCAAGGAAGTCAAAGACTTGTATGAAAAAATTTCAAATCTCTGAAGAAAGAACTAGAAGAAGATATGAGAAGATGGAAAGATCTCCCATGCTCATGGCTTGGCAGGATTTACATAGTAAAAATGGCCATCTTACCAAAAGCAATCTACAGATTCAATGCAATGCCCATCAAGTTACCAACACAATTCTTTACAGACCTGGAAAGAAAAATTCTCAACTTCATATGGAATAACAAGAAACCCAGAATTGCTAAAACAATCCTCTACAATAAAAGATCTTCTGGAGGTATCTCCATTCCTGATCTTAAGTTGTACTATAGAGCAACAGTTTTAAAAACTGCATGGTACTGGCATAGAAACAGAATGGTGGATCAATGGAACCGAACAGAGGACCCAGAAATAAACCCACACACTTATGGACACCTGATCTTTGACAAAGACGCCAAAACCATTCAATGGAAAAAAGATAGCATCTTCAACAAATGGTGCTGGTCCAACTGGATGTCTACATGTAGAAAAATGAAAATAGATCCATACTTATCACCCTGCACAAAACTGAAGTCTAAGTGGATCAAAGACCTCAACATAAAACCAGACACATTAAATCGGCTTGAAATAAAAGTAGGTAATACCCTAGAACTCATTGGTACAGGAGAAAACTTCCTGAACAGAACACCAACAGCACAGGCTCTAAGAGCAACAATCAATAAATGGGACCTCATGAAACTGAAGAGCTTCTGCAAAGCAAAGGACACCGTCATCAAAACAAAGCGACCGCCTACAGATTGGGAAAGAATCTTCACCAACCCTTTATCTGACAGAGGACTCATATCCAGTATATATAAAGAACTAAAGAAGCTGAAAAGCAGCAAACCAAGTAATCCACTGACCGGTGTCTTTTATGAGAGCTTGCTGACTTAGTGCTACCTCAAGATCCAGCTATACCACTCCTGGGCATGAATCCAAAATATACTCAAGTATACAACAAGAACATTTGCTCAACCATGTTTGTAGCAGCTTTATTTCCAATAGCCAGAATCTGGAAACAGTTCAGATGTTCCTTGACTGAGGAATGGATATAGACATTGTGGTACATTTATACAATGGAATACTATTCAGCTATTAAAAACAAGGAAATCATGAAATTTGCAGGCAAATGGTGGGAACTAGAAAAGATCATCCTCAGTGAGGTATCCCAGAAGCAGAGAGACACACATTGTATATACTCACTTATAAGTGGAGATTAGACATATAATATGTGATAAATATACTAAAATATGTACAACTAAAGAAGCTAAGCAAGAAGGAGGACCCTGGGTAAGATGTACAATCCTCATTCAGAAAGGCGAACAGGATGAAATCCAAAGAGAGAGAGAATATCGGGAACAGGACAGGAGCCTACCAAAGAGGGCCTCTGAAAGACTATCCAGCAGGGTTTCAAGGCAGATGCTGAGATTCATAGCCAAATTTTGGGCAGAGTGCAGGGATCTTATGAAAGAAGGGAGAGATTGTAAGACCTGGAGGGGACAACAGCTCCACAAGGAGAGCAACAGAACCAAAAAATCTGGGCACAGGGGTCTTTTCTGAGACTGATATTCCAAACAAGGACCATGCATGGAGATAACCTAGAACCCCTGCTCAGATGTAGCCCATGACAGCTCAGTGTTCAAGTAGGTTCCCTAGTAAGGGAAACAGGGACTGTCTCTGACATGAACTCAGTAGCTTACTCTTTGATCACCTACCCCTGAGGGGCAAGCAGCCTTACCAGACAACAGAGGAAGACAATGCAGCCAGTCCTGATGAGACCTGATAAGCTAGGGTCAGAGGGAAAGGGAGGAAGACCTCTCTTACCAGTGGACTTGAAGAGGGGAATGGGAGGAGAAGACAGAGGAAGGGTAGGATTGGGAGTGGACGAGGGAGGGGCTACAGCTGGGATACAAAGTGAATAAATTGTAATTAATAAAAAAGAAATTAATACAAAGTAATTCACCATTCAAGATACACTTTGAACACTTGTTAAAAAGAAAAAAAAAATACAACTGTACTGCACATACTATGTCCATATATGCGTGTCCCATGTGTGTGGATCTATAACCATGTCAATAGATGTAATTTACTGGCTGGCTGGCTGCAGAGAAAGAGTGAGAAAGGGGAACAGCAATCACTTACCCTGAATCCATTGTTGCTGATTTGTACTTTAAATCTTCCTAGTTTAAAAAAGGGGGGGGGTTGATTGAGGAGTAGAGATAAGTCACATTTAAAAAAAAACAGATTTTTGGTTATTTTTAGCTAGTTTATTATGCTTAGAGAAATGCAAGAATATGAATACATCAAAATTGTAATTTAGTGGGTGATGAGAAGGCACAGCAGATAAAGAGCTGCTGCTAAGCTTGGTGATCCACATTTGATCCCTGAGGCCCACAGGGCAGAAGATGAGTACTGACTTCTGTAAACTGGCCTCTGACCTCCGAACACATGCCCTGACATATCATGCCTCTTCCATATAAAAAAAGATACATGAATAAGCACAATAGTAATTGGCCATAATGGTCAGCTTGACTCCGAATATGTAAGTATTCTACACATCTAAGTACTCTAAGGATTCTTACTAATAGCCCTCTGTTTTCTGTTTAGATGATACATGGAAGGTAAGACCACAGACCCTAGAAAAAAAGGCGACTTTTCTTTATCCAGGGCTGCCCTCTGTGAAAGGGAGGCAGTGTGGCCTCGAGTGCAGCAGTTTCTCTCTCTCTTAGGACTTTTTCATTTTCCTCTAAGTCTCCGGGAAAGCAACTTAAGGCATTGCCATCTTGGTTCCACAATGAATCTAAAACGACAACAATATTATTGTGAGACTTGAAATATTGTACCAAGTCAAGCAACCGGTTGCCTACACACCAGCCAGCACACACAGTTCCTGTACATGTCAATGTGACATTTTTATCAATCAGAAGTGTGATGTTCCCAAGAGTTTAGTGTATAGATGTATATTCTCAGAAGTTAAAACAAAGAACACGGTGCAGAAAGATGTCACCAATGTTTAGCTCCTCAGTCACTTATAAAGGTAGAAGTTTATCTTTTTAAATTTTAAGTGAAAACCTCACAGTTTTACTTCCAGAATTATACATTTATTTCGGAGCAAACAAATCTGGTAACCAAGAGACAAAATACAACGAGACAAAAGGCCAAAGTGATAACTGAAACTCAGGAAATAATTCCTCACGGTTATTGTCCTCGTGACTTAGAGCTGCAGGTAACCATCAGTTGAGTGAAGTTAACCGTTACAGCAGTGTATGAAACCTTTACCACCCTTCACTGTAAGAGAGGCCAACGTAATAATCATGGCAGTGTGTAGTTACTCCTCACACTTCTTGTGAAAAGCTGAGAGCTGTTTATCAGTGGCTTACAAACATTAGGTTCTCCTCATTTTATTTTTGCTGTGCCGTGAGAGTTCAGTTTAGAGGCTTGTGTTTTTCCATCTCAAGGTGAGGAGAGAATGTCACTCACACAAAGCAGTTGAACGTCTCATTTGATGTAGTATTTCAGGGAACATTGATAATATCAAGTAGAGGAAATTTGACACTGGCAACTGTAACAGATGGGAAAAAAAAAAAAAAAAAAACAACTCGTTTGTCTATGGATTTTATATTGCCCTGAAATTTTAGTGCCTTAAAAATGCTCAAATTTGAATGAATCAGCTTTCTGGTTTTTTGTTTGTTTGTTTTATTTTTTAATTTTAGGGAACTTATTCAACAGCTTTAATTTAAAAATATCAAATTTTTAGAAGTTTGTGTGTGTCAAGAAAAGTTGAATATGACAGCTAAAATTTGCTCCCCAAAGCTCGCCATCAGTCTCTTGATCTGACTAAGATACTGTGCTATGGTAGCAATTAATAAATGATGATAAAACACATTTTACAGCAATCCCTAAAAAATGTCCTAGAAAGAGAAATTAATAGTAATATCTAAGCTCACTGACCAGGGTTCAAATTACATTCGATGCCTTACTTTATTAAATTTTACATACTACTTCAGGGGAAATTGAGTCACCTGATGAAACGAGTGACAGAGCTGGAATTTCAACCAGCAGATCATTTGCATATGGAGTAGCACGAAAATAGACATGTGCTCCCAAAGAGCTGCTTCGAACATTTGGTCCCTTATTTCCAGGTGGGAATGGATACGGGTGTGGCCACCAAGTATTCAAGGTCACGTTGGCCGAGATGGCCTTCCCTGGGTTGTTTTGTTTATACATGCTCCCACAATAAACATGGCCGAATAGACAAATGAGGAGAAAATACTTTTGAAAAACTGAGATCACACCTTTGTCAATTAAGTGTGTTGACAGGGCAGCAGTTAGCTGTGAAGACTGAGTTGAGACTGAATTTTGTAAAAGGAGAAGAAGGGTAGTTTGAGTCAGTGTATTAAAGCCTTTGTCTTCTGAATAAATAGAAATAGCACACACAGCAGGCATAGGACAAGTTAACAAAGGGACTGAAGTGATAAGGACTTCTTGGCACCTGAAAGAAGGCAGGATTCAAGGAAGAGGTTTAGGGACATGAGGAGTGGAGCATGCGTGGCAGGACAGGGAAAGGGTAGAGATAACAAGAGCGGTTCTCTGCTCTGGGCATCATTGAGGATGGCTGGTACTTTACTGTGGTTGGTCCTCAGACAGGAATGCCTTTGTCTTTCCACTCCCCTGCCACCAGAGTCTTTACTGGGAGAATCTTGCTTGGTTTTGGACTCAATAAACGTGTAAACAAAGGAATAAATGCATTGTGGAATACAAAAATGAAATGACTGTGAAAATCCTGTTTGAGCTTCCTTTTGCCTGAGAAACCCAGATCTTTCAAGGAAATAGAGTGCAGGGTATTGTGAGAATGCCCCAAGTAATATTTAGAACAGTGAAATCCGCAGATCCAAGCAATGTTCCAGGATTTACGATATAGCTAACCTATTTATGCCTTTGTCCTTAGTAGTTGTTAGGTTTTATTTCCTCCTCTTTGGTGTTGTGATTGTACAGTTTTTTTTGTCTATTTCTTTGAAGGTAAATGAGCATTTCAGAAAGTCTGAGATATGCTTTTCTGAGGACTCCATACATAGAATGGTAAAGGGAAAAGAATGAATTCTGTCATTCTATATGTACTGATTGCAGAGTCATTCTTGGACCTATGGAGTGATGTGCCCAGCCTGGCTTGAGATAATTTCCAGGGTACAACCTGGCTTTCAGGATTCCCGGAGCTGACCATGGAGATTGGCGGCAGGGTGTTACGTCTATTGAGGAAAAAAAATATAACACAAATTACAAATAGAACAAAGCTGATATCAAGTACAAGCACATTGCTTAGTAAGAGGGGAGAGAAGTCTGAAGAAAATAAAAATTAGAAAGGTGCCTGTGCTGATCAGTAGTGATAATCCTGACCCGAGGGTAGCCCTCTGGATGTAGTGCCCTTGTGGGCCTGGGGGACTGTTCTTCTGTTGGGGTTTATAATGTCAATGTACAGGAAAAAAATCTAAAGAAAACACGTTGTCCCTCGAGAATGACGCAGTGGCTAACAGTGATCGCCACTGATCCTAGGAACCTAGAAACGCATGGAATATAAGGGAAGCACTGACTCCACAAGGATGTCTTCTGAATTCCACACATGCTTTGCACACATATACACACAAGCATGAACACTGAAAAGTAATTTTAAAAAATAAGCTTTCTTATTCCCCAATTCCAGTTTTTAGTATGCGCATGAGTTTTGTGGTTACCGCTTTGTAGCAACAATTATTCCTAATATTTACTCAAAGCCTTTTTATATGAAGAAGAGAATCAAAGTGCTTTCTGTATTATTCTAGTTAGATTATCTTCTGCTGTAATAAACGTCAGGACCTTTTCCTTGGGAAGGAAAAGGGTCTATCTCAGCTTACAGGTGACATTCCACTCTTTATGGAAGACAGGGTAAGAGCTCAAGGCAGGAAGGCCTGAAGAAGGACAGAGCAGGAACCGTGGAGGAACACGGCCTATTAGCTTGTTCCTGTGGCTCGCTCATCTGCCTTTCTTATGCACCCCCCAGTTCCACCTTCCCACGATAACACGCGAGTAGTGGCCTGTGCCCTCTATGTCAACTAGTGATCATTAAAATGCTTCCACAAACATGCCTATGGTCCAGCCTGATGGAGCAATCACTCAATCAGTGTTCCATCTTCCTAGGTCTGTCTTCAGTTTTAGTCAAGTTAAAAAAAAACTAACTAGCGCACACATATTCACAGTTCATATCTCCATGTGATAATTGTGTTTGAGGAATATTTTTTTTAAATTATCTAAACCTATGTTCTTTATTTAATGTATATGACTTAGAGTTCTGAAGAACAAATCCTACAGTGAATGAATTTCCAAGCTTTATTTAGTAACTAGTACAAAACATAAGATCATTTCAAAAGGCCTTTTGGTCAGCAAAATCAGCTGTGATGTTGGCTTTCTGCCAACACACATATTGCTCATTTCTCTATGGGAGGGAAAATTCGTGTTTTGCTCTTGGAAATCTGTAATGTTTATCCCCACTGAGAGCATTTGGAGTGATGATTATGTTGATATGACCCATATCCACATTGAAATTGCTCTCTAAATGCCACTCATTAATAATTCTTTGATCATCTTTGTGCTTCCCAAAGTTGATAAAATTGCTTTCACTGTTTCTTTCTAGTTTAAACCCTTTGGTGTTCGTCTGGAGATTTTATTGATAAACTCTCCCTTAAGCATACATCCAAATTAAATGTGAGAACCTGAAGCTAAAAGAAATTGCTTCAAGGCAATGATTCACCCAAATGAAAAATCAATAGCAGTTTCATTAAGGAAGGAAAGACAGCTCAGACACACTACAACCCAACCTGCTTCCTACTGAAAGCAAAGAAACAATTGTTGATTCTGGCTCTTTTTTCAGATATAATGTTCATATCCTAGTAAACTGGCTGCTGTATAGTAAGGTTGCATGTGTCCCTTTGAATCTGCTGGGCATTTTGTATTTAAAAAAAATGATACCTATTTAAAGCTACATTTCTTTAATAATGCATGCCGTGCTGAACCCACTGCAAGTAAAATCTTTATTGCCACTGAATCCTACTTGTAGATTTGAAATAGCTGAATAGCAAATTTCCTTCTAGAATATGCTTTAATTATTTCTTCCATATTTGTTTATTTGGTGTGATGGATGGGGGAATAAATGACAGTTGGGTGACAGGTGAATGGATGGACAGGTGAGTGGTAGAGAGCAGGATGGGAGGAAGAAAGTACTAAACTAGAAGTTGGCACATATACTTTCCAACTGTACGTAAGATTCAACTT
Organism: Meriones unguiculatus; assembly: GCF_030254825.1. Taxonomy (NCBI): domain Eukaryota; kingdom Metazoa; phylum Chordata; class Mammalia; order Rodentia; family Muridae; genus Meriones; species Meriones unguiculatus. The sequence continues at coordinate 75,412,565 of NC_083365.1, forward strand.
CCGCTGTCCTTTTATTACCTATAAAAATGTTATGATGATGGTTACTACCCCATTACACTATAAGAATTCAAATGAGTTCTGCTAAGTTATACAATCAATATCTATTATTATAGCTATCAATGTAGCCATAGAATTTCGAGCCATAGCATTTTAACATTTCTGAAAAAAAGATGAAGAGGCAGGTAAGATAAACACAATGAAAATGTCAAACTGTAGGAGCTGAAGAGATGAGCAGCAATTAGGAGAGCCTGCTTCTTTTGTGGAGATCCAAAGCTTGGCTCCCAGCCTTTGTTTTGGGGTGTTCATGGCCGCCTATAAGTCCAACTGCAGGGAATCCGACGTTCTCCTTTGGCCTCCATGGCACATACTGACACATTCTTGAGCATAACTACAAATACATAGACATATACATACATGGAAATAAAAATGAAGCAAATCTTGATTTAAAAAAGGAAATTTTCAAAATATTATTTTGGGATTAGAACAATTGAAGATAAAATATAATTGCATTATTCTCTAAAAGAAACTCAAATGAGGTTTCTGTGTCACCTAAGATGAGATTTGAACTGTTTGAGCAATGAAATGCTCAGAACATAGGTTAGTTTCCCTTTAGGATAGCGTGGCTGGGGTGCGCCTTCGCTTGTGACGATGGAGGCAACAGGAAACCGCTGCTGGTGGGGCCACTGGTGCGAAGCTGCTGCTGCGTGCGATTCGCGTTCACTTACTTATGGCGGCGCTCGCTGGGCAGTGTGAGGGCTTTCATCGGCAACATTACAGGTAGCTGAAGAAGTCACACCCGGCCTGCCCATGATCTGCAAATGTCCGGACGTGTACCCCAAACTCTGGGCCTGCTATGCTTTTGGCCAAGAGAAGAATGTGGCTGAACAATCAGAGTGCCGATGAGGTAAGCAGAGGCCTGAGAACGTGCTGAGTGGCAAAGCCTGAGGTGTCTCCACTGAGGACTCGGGCACGAGCCCCGGAACCTGGGCTCTGCCGGACTGAAGACGGTGTGGGAACTCTGCTCTCTGCTCCTTAAAAAGCTTATGCTGCTCAGTGTGCTTCAGAATGTTCTCCTCCGAGTTACCTTCTCCCTCTATTGTGTAAACACTGAGGCAAAGCAGTTGTATATAAAAATACAATTTTATTTCTCATAAAAAAGATAGTATTCCCAGTGGACAGAATATGCATTAATCTTTTCCAAGACCTTTTGATATAGAAAAGACATTCATAGGAGAACCACACTGTGCTCAAAAATAAGTTACAGGACTTCAAATAATGTTTTCCAAAGCAAAGTGACATGGTTACTTCTTTCCCGTGTGGAAATGGCCAGACGGCTCAGTAAAGAGGTGGGGTCAGGACTTAATCAGACGTTGCTACACTCCAGCGTCAGGTGCAAATGAGCTCCTGATATTGTCTTCAGTGGCAGCAGCAGGCGGTATAAGTATCAGTTGAAGTTTAATTGATGTAAGTTTTTAGAAACTGTTACAAAATCCTATTTCAGGCTACTAGGAATCAGGCCATCCAGTCACCATTATTATTAGTTATTGTTCCTCTTAAGACCCTTGAGATAGCACTTGGCGACAGCCAGGCCTGGCTGCTAGCGTTTGCTGTTTCTCTGAGCAGGCAGGCACCATTAAACATGCTTTGCAGGGCCTTCTGATCCTCACGTGCACCATGGAGGGGTTGCCCCTGTCAGTGCTTTGATTTTACAGACAAGTTCACTGAATCACAGAGAAGGGAGACACCTGGCAAGCATTCCTCAGCAAGGCAGTGGCACAGCTAAGTCTCCAACCTATCCCTGTCCTTGAGTCTAAGTCAAAACATGATGCTTTACAAGAAGTGCTTAATAATTTTGGACAGTTATAAGAAGATCTAATATTAAATATAGCTATAATTTTTCTTGACCTGATTATTTCCAGGCATCTATTATTATATAAAGTACATGTGATCGGAACATGTTTTTAAATTACTTCAAGACTACACAGACACCCTTTTAAAATTTGTTCAGGGTCTCACGTATCTCAAACTCTAGAGTGGAGAATGACACTGAACTTATGATTCCCTACCTGAAGGATCTTAAGCTGGGATTTCAGGCACATGATAGCACACCATGTCTGCGAAGCCCTGGAGGTCAACTCAGAGGTTCTGTATCATCCCCAATCTTCCTAATAGTTTTTAATTAATTTGGTGTAAACTTAGCTGCAGATAACATAGTGTCAGTGTTGTGCTGTGCAGCACCCCTTTCTGTTCATCCCTTTGTTAGTCGACACCTGGGTTGGCTCTACAGCTTAGTAATGCGAATCACTAAGAAAAACACAGATGTCCAGGTATTTACATGACGTGTTGACTTTGGGAAGATAACAGGACAGTGTAATTGGGTTTTATGGAGGTCCAGTGCTAGTTGTGTGAGGTACCACCATATTGATTTCCATCATGGCTGAACTATTTTACACAGCTACCAGTAGAGTATAGGAGATATTTTGCCCAGATCCTCACTCTTTAGTTATGAAATTGCATTCTTGTGAGTGGACCCCAAGGCTCCCATCTATACGCTGGGCAATGAGAGTTACCCAACCTGTGGCACAGACAGTGTTGTTAGGAGATTTAAACATAATTTGCAGAAATACCCAGAGAGCTGGCATGTAATTAGATGCTAGCTTCCCCCCCATTTTCATATGGTAGTTTATTTATTTTGATAATCAGTTTCTTTGGTAGGGACATTTATTTTTTACTATGCTGTGATTTTTATAAATAGTGAGATTTCCCTATGTCCAACTTTATAGCACAAGATAGCCCCTTTCTCAGACTTGCCTAAAATCTTCCCCTAAGGATAATAGCACTGCTGTTTTTTGTTCCTATTCCCCTAGGTCCTGTATCTAAATGGAACTGTATTCTCATTGCACCAGTGTTCGCAGATATAATTTAGTGGACTGACATAGCGTCTTTTGCTGAGTCTGTTGAGCAGAGATGGAAGGTAGCCTAGGGTCATCTGCGGACTCCAACAACAGCTCCTGCCTAATTGAACCAGTGAGTCACTTACATTTATTGAGCTCTCAAGCTAAGGGTTGAGGTCAGTGGGGGTAGGACTAGGCACTTCAACCAGAATTGAGCATCTGCTCAGCACATAAGTGGCATGAGCCTGTAGCCTCTGGCTGGCCTAATGGACTCTCCTCTCCATCTGAGCTATTGAACAGTGATTAGTGCACAGATTGGGGTGTATTTGGTTTCACTTGGGCCTGCTCCACAGATGGGGCATGTATGATCACATCCTATGAATTATTTAAGGGGCAGAGTCTGTGTAACCTGAGTAAAAGTTGGTCCTCCGTCTGTTCTGTTACCCTAGAGGACTCTTTATTTTCCAAAGGAAATAGTCTGTCTTGTGAGCTGACATCATTAGAGTTATAAAAATTCAAATGCATCTTTAGTGATTTCTTTTCTGTGGCATGCAGTCCCTAATGCAGTATCTGAGAGCTTAACATTCTTCAGTTGCTGGGAGGGCTTGGGGTTAGAGGGAACGGGCTTCCGGGGGCCCACTGCATGCCAGAACACCATGAACAGTTACAATCTGGACAATTTTGAACCTGTAAACAGGGCTTTTTTTCATGGATTCATTCCTGCTTTATTTGTTTTCTCACGTGTGAATTTGCATTCTCTTCGTTTTAGTTTGCTTATGTGTGCATTTGATTGTGGGTTTATAAACAAGCATATGAGACAGGCTACAGAGATTATTATTTTTATTAATAAATGTGGAAGTGTATGTTTGTGTGCATGTGGAGGCTGAGAGTCAAGTGTGTGTGTGCACATGTGTGTCCTCAGGTGCTGATTATTTAACAGTGTCTCTCCTTGACCAGGAACACACCATAGGTTAGCCTGCCTGGTCTGCCGAGGATCAGCTGATGTTTGCCTCCCCAGCACCCGGATTAAAAGTATGTGTCGCTCTGGGTGGATGGCTCTTTAACCGTGAAGCCTGATGAATCAGGCACTTGGCACTTTCCCACTCGAGCACTCTAGCACGTGACTCACCTTCCTGGCTGGGTTACTCTAGTACAGTCTCTCTCGCTTCCATGTGAAGAACTTTGGTTCTAAGGACAAACCGGATTTCTGGGAGCCACAGTTTGTGAACCAGAGCACAAGTCACCAGGACTCATGGGAGACAAAGCCTCGTGCTGCCTCGCCTCCCGCCACACCACCCTACTTTAGGAGAGGATCCACAGCTGATGCCTCTCCTCGTCACTCTGGTTTCAAGGAGTTGAAATGGCAAAGTCCAGAGGAACTCAATCCGTCTTCCCTTTCCTCTCCCCGAATCACCTTGCCAAATATAGCTGCTGCCTTCTGCCTGTTCCTACCCTTGCCTAGAGGACACCTGTCCCCTGAGCCTGCCCTCCTCTTTTCGTCACGAGCAGGTGTAAATGGAGACACTGGGGTGCACCGTGGCTGGTGACCTGGACATTGCGTCATAGGCCCAGTCGTGAAGGGCTTCTGTTACTGTCATTGCAGGAAAAGATGGCAGCAGGTCAAGCAGGGCACTGTTCCATCTCTAAGCAGTTTTCCGCTGGAGCTCGAGAGGCAACAGTGTTTCCTGTGGCAGTGGGCAGCGGGCACCGGAAGCTTCTGTGGTTTAACATTGTGGAAGTGCAATGTTAACCTGACTTGCGCATCTTTATCTGTCTGACTGTCTATCTACCTATCTCTACCTATCATTTATCTGTCTTTCTGTATCTGTCATTTATTATCTATCTGCTTAGCTTCATCAAATGTGTCACTAACCATTTATCTCTCTCATCTCTCTCTCCATGTAGATCTCCATATAGTCTCATCTATGTGTGTATGTGTGTACACACTTATGTGTGTATGTAGGTATGTATGTATCTACTTACTATCTATCTTTTACCTCCCATTGATAGACTTCAAAGAACAGTAATATTTCCGTGTGCTAGCTTTTTGTTTTGTTTTGTTTTACTATACTGCTCTTCTGACTTAGGTAAATAAAACAGACAGATCCTTTACTAAGTGACCTTGGAACATGAATTCAGTGTGGCAGTGCTGGGGAGACTTGGCACTCTCTCTTGGAGGCAGTTACACACCAAATATTCCTCCATAAGCACTCACCTTATGACTGTTTATGAATAGGCTCTGTTCTATTTCATTCTATTGTTGCCTCCCAGGCCCTAGGGGAAAAACACTTTCCAGGGATGAATTACTTAAAAATGCATGAAATTAAGGACAGTGATAGTAAATAATGGGCATCTCAATAGCTTTAGTCCTTTTAACTCTCTCCAAGCTCTAGACTAAAGATGGCACACACATAAAATGACCGCAAAGCTGCCAATGCCTGAACAGCAATGCCAAGTATAGTTTTTTTCTTCTGCCAAAATATATTCTGGATTATTTCTTGGTAATTAGAAGTAGCCTTGGACAACATACAAATTGGAAATTTTCCTTGTAATAGTATCCCCTTGCCTTTGTGACCACACTTCTAACCTCTTAGTTGTTTGTTATAAAGAAGAACAATTTTTATATAAAATTATATGACTACATAATATTAGCTGCTTTTCATAGGAATATCTATCTTCCATTAGTTTTATTCTAAATGTTCAAGACCTTAGAAAGACCAGAATCTATGATCTTGTCAGGTAGGTCAGTACTAATGGATGCTAAGGGCAGTTATCCCTCAGGGGACCTGCAAATAGTCGCTGTAGGCAGCGTTCTAATTATGTTTATATTTGAGACTGCTTTTATGTATTGTTAAATATATCAAGTTTCAATTCTATTATTAACATGATCACAGAACAAGCAACAGAGCTAGGCTGAGGAAGGTGAAAAATACAGTTTGTGAGGACAGTGGAAGCTCTGAGCTTTGTTTCATGTGTTTAACTGTCTGAAGGAATGGGTAGTAATTTCAATTTAGGATTTCCTTGATTTTGAGACTTTAAAAATTCTTACTATTTGCTTCAGTTGTAAAATGAGTTAGCAGGTTTATGGAAGAAACATTAGATAGTGGAATAGAGAGGTTTTGTTTTGTTACAGTCATTTGCAAAATAGAATGCTGCAGTTTGAACTACAGTCAGAAGAACCATGAGCAAACTCCGCCTTGCTTCTAGACAGCTGAATCCAATCACCCCTTCCGCTGTCAGCGCTCTGATGGTCATCATTCCATGTGAGCCGTCTAATTTCCTTACACCTTCCTTGAGCTGTAAAGGTCTAGGAGGACAGAGTGTGGGCTGGATTTGGTGCATTTTAGCATTCATTTCTCTTTAATTTCACTCTCTAATTTCAGATATGCTTTTCTGTACATAAGCAGAGGAATAAAAGCCATTCGTCATTCTCTGCACTCTTATTTCTCATTCACTCTCTGGCCTCTTGAGTCTCAGCTACTTGCCTTCCCTTCTGGTTTACAGAAGCAACCTTAATCAAGATGATCTTGTGTCTAGCACTGATTTTTCACTTAATTCTTACTTGGCCATTTGGCCTACCCTGTGGACTCAGTGTAGATAGCCACTATATCAAAATTTTGTCAGTCAGGTCATGTCGTGTATATTATGGCCTGTTTGATTGTACCCATCTTCCTAAATCTCCCCACTGGATTCTGCTGATGGGAAGAGTTGCTTGGGAGAAGAGTAACAATGTCACAGTATTTTGGAGGGATAATTCTCTTAGTTGACTCTGATGTAACACTATGGAACCATTATCCTTGGACTCATCTTCCAGAAACTGTCTCTGCAAACTGCAAACAACAGTGTGTGTCCTTTTCTCCCTCTGCTCCCCCTATGAGACACATTATATATCCTCGTTGTAAAACTCGACTCATGGATGCCTGTTTTCCATGACTTTGACACAATTTTACAGTTTTCTAAAATAAACCCTTATACATTATAAGAAAATAAAAGTTTGTGCCTAATGTCTAACCATAGCCAGCTTTTTCTATTAAGAGAAAGTACTTCAACACCTGTGTGGTCATGCTAGCATTCAAAGGTGTTCAGTGGCATCTGGGGAGATTGTTTTAAAACACGCTGACCAAAGCAACTGCAGGAAGGAAGGCCTTACTCTGCTGCACAGTTTGAGGACACAGTGCGTTGTGCCAGGGAAGACATGGTAGAAGGTTCCTGATGCGCCTCACCACATTGTAGACACTAAGCAAAGAGAGGTAGATTCCTTGCTCAGCTCACTTTGTCCTTTTCTTTTTAAAAATAATTGTTGATTAAGTTATTTACTTACTTTATATGCCTAACACAGGCCCCCTCCCTCCTGTCCTCCCAGTCTCTCCCTCTCACCTCTCCTCTCCCCACCTAGCCCTCCTCCCCTTCTCCTCAGGAAAGAAAGCCCCCCCCCCACATGAATTTCAACCCAGCCTTGCATATCAAGTTTCAGTAAGACTAGGTGCGTATTCTTCTGTGGAGGCTAGATGAGGCAGCCCAGTTAGGGAAGCGGGACCCAAAGGCAGGCAGCATGGTCTGAGGTAGCCCCTGCTCCTGCTTTAGGACGCTAACATGAAGATCCAGCTTCACAACTGTTACATATGTGCAGGGGGCCAAAGCCCATCCCACAAATGCTCTCTGGTGGACAGTTCAGTCTCTATGATCTCCTATGGGCTCAGGTTAGGTGATTCTGTAGGTTTCCTTGTGGTGACCTTGACCCTCTGGTTCCTTCATTCCTTCCTCTCACTCTTCATAGGATTTTCAAGCTCCACTGTGTGGTTGTGGGTCTCTGCATCAGTTTTCATCAGGTGCTGGGTGAAGCCTCTCTGATGACAGTTATGCTCGGCTTCTGCCCGCAAGCATAGCAGAGTGTCATCGATAGTTTCAGGAGCAGGCTCACGGTGTCTTTTTCATCCAGTCCTAAACCACAGTGCACCGATGGTGCTGTCCATAGTAAGTGGCTCTTCCCTCCTCAACTAGTCCAATTTACATTCTGTCTTACAGTCGTGTCCCGAGATTTGTCTTCTGGGTAATACTAGAGACCATCAGTTGACAATCCTGATTACTCATCACAAATACACACAACACTCAGCATATTAACCATGTTAAGTATTCAGGTTGGTAATGCTACATATATTCATGTTATTGTAGACTTCATTTTTTTAAGCCTCTTCATTACCTAAGGACAGCAGGCTATACCTAATAAACACCTTCTCCACCCTCTCACATTTCCCAGCCCTTACTAAGCATGTTCCTAGTTTCACAGCTTTGGATACGACACATGAATATAATCACAGAACCTTCACCCTGAATGGCTTATTAGCATGATGTTCTAGAAGTCCATCTACATTGCAGCATGTGACAAGATTTCCTCTGTTATAATTACATAATACTGTATACATTAGAGAGATTTTATGTATAGACATAATCACATTTTATGTATCCATCAGTTGCAAACTTTTTTTCTTTAATCTTTGCATTATTTTAATAATATTGTACTGAACATAGTTGAAGGATGCCTCTCAACTCTTTTGGATACATAGTCAAAAATGAGAACCTTATGATAATTACATTTATTGTTTATTTATCATGTGCTTGTGGATGGGAATGTGTGTGTTTCTGTGTGTGTGTGTGTGCATGTGTATGTGCGTACCTTATAGTACGTTATATTGGGTATAGAACCAGGTAATTGTGAACGCCAATGCTAAGCAATGGTTTCCTTCTGAACTACATCCCCACCCCTAATAATCATACGAATATTGTTTTCTTTAGGAAATTCCCAAATGCTCCCCACATTTGTCTTCCTTACATATATTACATACAGTGTCTGGTATGGAAGACTCTATTAACTGTCTTATCATTCTTGTGTAGCTTTTACAACTTAAAAAAATCATTTTCCATGCATATGAGGACTAATTTCTTGGTTCTCTGCTCTGTTCCACTGGGTTATTATTTTTTATGTTTTATAATTATGATTTTTCTTTCATGCAATATATCCCAATTGCAACCTCTTCTCCCTCACTTCCTCCTGGTCCTTTCCTCACCTCCAATCTTCCCCAGACCTACTACTCCTCAGTTTCCCTTCAGAAAACACCAGGATTCCCAGTGATAGCAACCATACACAGCATAACAAGATGCTGGATTATGAAGCCATCTATATTCTGTAGCCACGCTGTGAAATCCTCTTCTTCTCTGCTATTGATTTGTGGCTTCCTTTTCCCAGCCCCAGTCTTCTTTCACCCACCCCTTTCTGGCAACTTTCTTTTCTGTTTCTTCATAATTAACTTCAGTTTTTCAAGAACAGATAGAGGAGCCCACCTGCTAGCTGTGCCCTTTCTGGATGGCCCACTTCATGTAGGAATTCTTAGTTAGAAGAGGCATGCCTCTGTTGGACACCTAGGCCTGCTGACATATGGGCGAATTATCTTTTTCTTTGCTATGTAGACAAGAAATAACTTGAGCATCAGGCAAATTGAATTCTGGGAGCTAACAACAGTTTAATCTTCTGCCTCTTTTCTGCTATAACATGTCTCTTTTGACATTTAAATAATGTTGTGGAATCCTTATTAAATAATTGCCTTCCAAGATGGAGTTCATGTTCAGTGTTCACTGGATAAGGTCATTGGTGTATGTGGAAGAGGATTGACTTTTTCAAGCTGTAAGACATTTACTCAGTATTCCTGAGCAATGGGTATTTCCTTTGGAGAAAGGTTGGCTTGGATCAGAGCTCGTGTTTCCTCTGGGCAGCCAGCCCCACTTTATTAGAAAGAAGTAGATTGTACATAGTAAGTACGGATGGATAGAAAATAGTCCGAAGACAGCTAGTGCTTACAAGGAGGGAGGGGAGAGGGATAAGAGAACTGTCTGTTTGTCCACAGTCAGCCTTGATCTTTTGTTCTTACCGGTTTTCTTATAGGTATGCAGTTTTCAAAATTCTAAAAGTGTGTGTAGTGGGACCCGCATCTCTGCGTTTAGGGTTCCCCCAGCCAGTTCCTGATGGGGCCACGCCCTGGTCTGCCTCAGGAGAGAAGAATTTCGTGGGATCGTTCTGAAGGGGCATTCCAACATGAAAAAAATGGTTATTTCTTTTGGGTTCATGACTGATGGAGGAAATAAGCATGTTTTACACATAAATTTAAATACCTAGGGTTTAGAGTTGATCAATACACTTATTACTTTGATTTAAAGAAGAATAAGATTAAGAGATACATACAGGAAGAAATACATAGCAAAGGACACAAAAAAAGTCTATTACAATTTTTTATAATAATTTTGAAGAGCCTAACTCAAATATATTTATACAGTGGGGTGACAGAAAATATTATAAAGTATAAGTAATAAAAACAGAAAAATACATTGAAAATTCAAGATTCTGTTTTCCCCCTTTATTTTAACCACAGCATTATAAAATTTGTTCTATGGACTTGAGTGAGCTAAAAAAAAAATCAGCAGAATATTAGTTACTAGAGAAACAGAAATGAAATCTAGGGGTGAGATTCATCATCTTCTTGCTTTAACTTGAACCCCTGCTGTACTGTAAACGTAATAACCATCAACATGAAAAATGTAACAGATTGATAATGCCATTGAGTTTTAATTAAACCACTGAAATGAAAAAGGCCCAGATGGATAACTGGGAAATGTAGTTATCCTTTATGAAATGAGCAGGAGTGTCCGCTTACTCAGTTCCTTAGGAATTAATGTTCTGCCAAAAAAAAAAAAAAGTGCCCTGTCAGAAGACTTCCTTGAAATTAATCATTTCAGTTTACAAAGCAGATGGCCACTTTACTTTCTCAGTTTAGTTTTGAGGCACTCACCACTCAAATCAGCTATTGTTTCCATCTTGGCCTTCGATGACTTCCTGTGTCTGAGGCTTTCTACTTAAGTGCATCAATGCTTGGAAAGGACATGTCTTGTTTGCCTGGGAAGCCATTGGTTTGATGGACTGTCCCTTCAAAATGTCAGGGATCAGGTGTGATTCCTACTAAGTTTTAGGCTCTGTGAGTTTACAAACAGAAATGAGTCAAACTGCAGCCAGAGGAGCCATTCCTTTGGGAAGCTCCCAGCACTCGGTCACGTTGGCAGCTTTTAACACCAGGACAGTTAGGACCTGAGGAAAGGGTGTGCTTACTTATTAGTTTGATGGAAATTTGTTTTGGCTGTTTGAGATTTGGTAGTTAAGGCTGTCAGACATATTGCTGTAGGAAATATTGCTGGTGTCTGCGCTAGCAGGTTTTCAGCCACTGCTCCAGGTCTGCCTTGCTGTGCAGCTGTGGCAAACAGGCATTTTTCCAGGTCTGAACCCTGTCATATGACTATACAAAGATGACCTTTACCCAGTAGCAGAACTGGACTTAAATGTTGAATTAGAAACATAACATTTTCATGACAGCTACAGAGAAATGAGACATATGAGTTTAATCACTGAGCAGTGCTGTGTGTGTGTGTTTTCTGGTCCTTAACCATTTAGGATACAGAAGAGGGTGATCCTTGGTCTGGAAATAGCATGAAAGCACAATGTTTGCTGTTGAGTCTGAACCATGTCTGACACCACGAGAAAGAAATATCTAAGCTATGCCTGGACATTGAATAATTTGTGGTCTAGAGAGATGGCAGAACCAAGGAAAAATAACAAATTATCATGCAACCACATCCATATGGACGCTGTAAGAATTCAAGGAAGGAAGAGTTAGGTCAGAGTAGCATGTAAAAATAGAACAGAGTTGGAGCATTTGACGATGTGGAATTATTGAATTTAATGGAGAGGGTAGACTATTTGAGGCAATGAGATTAGCATAATCAGCATGGCAGAGAAAGTGCCGTGGTCAGGCAATGTTAAATTCGTGTTAAGGAAGAATAGCAGATAAGGGTAGCTGGATAGGGAGGAGCCTGACTCTGAAGAAGCAGCAGCAGTTTGATGTCTCAATGACAGACCAGGCAAAGCTCCTGTGGATTCTTAGGGTTGTAAGTGATGAAAAAGCACAGTAGGAGGAGGTTAATTTGAAAGAGGTGCTCAGCTATTGTGACTGCAGTTATCTAGGCTGATAATGTATTTGAGAAACAAATAGTTATCTGAAACTTTAAATAGATATAAGGGCATATCAAGATATTGGTAGGATCTTATAGCTGCTATTGTCTGTATGTGTTCTGGGAGATGTCCTACCTCCCAACACACAGTGTTCTCAGTGGTCTTCCGTTCACAATTACTATTTACCTCAGTGTTGGCTGATAAGATTGATTTAACAAATTTTGTCTGATTGGTTAGGGAAAAGTCTGTTTTCCTCACATGGTAAAAATGCAAGTCCAAGGCTAAAGAGATGGTTCGTTTGGAAAAGCACCTGTTAGGTAATTATGAAAACTTAAGATTGATCACAGAAACGTTCATAAAAGTCGGGCATGGTGGACGTGTCTGTATCCAGCACTAGTGGTGAGGGCTCTTGACAGGCACATCTCTGGAGTTCATTGGCCAACAAGTCTAGCTAATCAGGGTGCGTCAGGATCAAGGGGAAACCCTGTCTCAGAAAATAAGATTGCTAGGTGCTGCCAAGCCAGATGGCCTGCATTCAAACTGTGTAACCTATATGGTGAAAGGAGAAAACTGGCTCCTGTCAATTTGCCCTCTGATCTTCAGATGTGTGTCGTGGCATATGGTCATGCCCATTATAAAAAAATAAGATGAAGGGTAAGTGTGGAAAACGTCAGCCTCTGACCTCTGGCCTCCATAGGTGTAAGCCCCCATGTGGGCGGGCAGCTCTACACCCAAACCCACTGTGTATGTGCATATGCCACAACACCCCCACGCACATGACGGGATCTGCCTGCCAACTATTATTATAACTTCCCAGAACACAAGTCTGAGAGACAAAGCCAGAATTCAGAAAGAAGCGATTATATCGAGGATTAGCGGGTTGGAAGGGAAACATATGCATATGTGTGAAGACGCATATTTATGCATGTAAACATTCTGCAAATATTGCTACTGCACTAGAATACAAGCCTAACTAGCCATGTTGTGCAGATGATGACATCAATGCTCAGAAAACTGAGAGGCATGTCCAACGCTAAATATGTACATACAAAGTGGATTAAGAATTGAAACCTAAATTTGATTCCAATCAGCACTATTTTCAGTCCTAAGACTGCCTGTCCTCTTAGTGGCTGAGGGTCCTGTTCCAGATTTAAGATTATGCTAATTATGTGAACGGCTTTCTTATTTCTTCTCTCATGCTGCAAAGGCATATTCTTGGAAGCAGAGCCACTGTGGCATGCCTCTGTGCTGCAGGAAGAGAGAGGACGTGGGTTGCCTATGTCCGCACAGTTTGTAGTAGTGCTAACTGTAGGACAAAATATAGAACAATAGGAACAATGCTTCCAAGGGCGCTTAGTCAAACAATGGCAGAAAACAAACAAAAACAAAACAAACTACCTAACCCAGGAAATGTTCCATGCTAACAATGAAAAGAGGGGACTTTTTACCCAAGCAAGGGAGAAACAGAAGACATTGTACAAGAAGGTTTTTTTTTTTTTTCTTCCTAGTGTGTTGTCTTGTCCAGCTTTGATATGAGAGCTTTTGCCTTGTCTTAATGTATTGTGTTTTGTCATGTTTGGTTGTTGTCTCCTGGATGCCTTTCTGAAGGCAAAAGGAGGAGGAGGGGATATTGGGGAGAGGGGAGGTAGGGTTGCCGAAAGGAATGAATGGAGGGGGAGAGTGTGCTTCAGATGTATTGTATGAAAGAAAATTCTTTTTTCAATAAAAATGATAATTTAATGTAGAGAGTAAATATTTGGCTTGTTTGAGTTAGCATTAGTAAACACTAGATCCAACTGTATTTTTTAAGTTTTTATTTAATGTTTAGTTACGTGTGTGTGTGTGTGTGTGTGTATGGTGTGTGCTGCTTCGTATAGGTTGTGAACCTGCATGCATTCAGCGTCCTTAGAAACAACAAGTGAGCATGGGATCCCTCTGCAGCCAGTGTTTCAGATGACTATGAGCTTCCTGACATGGTACTGGCAACCGAATCCTGGTCCCTGTAAGAGCAGAGCACAGCAGTGCTTCTAAGCACTCTCCATCTCAATGATCAATGTTCATAAAAAGAAAAGCAAGAAGGAAAGAAGGGAGGAAGGAAGGAGGAAGGAAGGAAGGAAGGAAGGAAGGAAGGAAGGAAGGAAGAAAGGGAGGGAGGGAGGAAGGGAGGAAGGAAGGAGGAAGGAAGGAAGGAAGAAAGGGAGTGGGGAGGGAGGGAGGAAGGAAGGAGGAAGGAAGGAAGGAAGGAAGGAAGGAAGGAAGGAAGGAAGGAAGGAAGGAAGAAGGAACAGAAAGAAAGGAAAGAAAAGAAAACCTTCCTGTAGGAAATTCTGGCTTTGATTATTTACAAGTAAACTAGTGAATTACGTTTTTCTTTTTACACTCCCAGTCCTTTGCATGTGACTACCCAAATTACAGACAGATGATTTGTGACTTTAGGCTGGTCTGAAAGAAGGATGTGAAAACCTGACTTGAAGCATTTTACTTGAAGCTCTTCTGTGTGAGCCTGTGTTAGGTGGCTCCAGGGCTGTGAGACAGTAGACTGTAAACGAGCACTTGGCACTTCATTATCGCTAGGCTAGAAAGCTTGGGAGGCAGGTGTGGTAATCACATTTTCTTTTTCTATTGTATTTTTTCCTCCTTATTTATTATTTTATTTATTATAATTTATACACTTTGTATCCCAACTGTAGCCCCCTCCTTTGTCCCCTCCCAATCCCACCCACCCTTCCTCTTCTCCTTCCATGCCCCTGCCCTAGGCCATTGATAGTGGAGGACCTCCTCCCCTTCCATCTGACCCTAGCCTATCAGGTCTCATCAGGACTGGTTGCATTGTCTTCTTCTGTGGCCTGGCAAGGCTGCTCCACCATCAGGGGAAGGTAATTAAAGAGCCAGCCACTGAGTTCATGTCAGAGACAGTCCCTGTTCCCCTTACTAGGGAACCCACTTGGAGACTGAGCTGCCATGGGCTACATCTGTACAGGAATTCTAGGTTATCTCCATTCATGGTCTCAGAAAAGACACCTGTGCCAGATTTTTTTGGTTCTCTTACTCTCCTTGTGGAGCTCCTATCCCCTGCAGGTCTTTCTATCTTGCCCTTCTTTCATAAGATTTTCTACACTCTCCCCAAAGTTTGGCTATGAGTCTCACCATCTGCTTTGATACACTGCTGGGTAGAATCTTTCAGAGGCCCTTTGGGGTAGACTCCTTTCCTATTCCCTGTTTTCTCTCTCTTTGGATTTCTCTCCTGTTTGCCTTTCTGAATGAGAATTGAGTATCTTACCCAGGGTTCTCCTTCTTGCTTAGCTTCTTCAGGTGCACAGATTTTAGTATGTTTATCCTATATTACGTGTCTAATAACCACTCACAAGTGAATATAAGTTTCACTATTCACAGATGAAATGAAAGTATACATGAGTGACCCAGAAAATTCAACCAGAGAACTCCTTCACCTGATAAACACCTTCAGCAAAATGGCTGGATACAAAATTAACTCACAAAAAAAAAATAATAATAATCAGAAGCTCTCCTGTATACCAAAGGCAAAAAGGCCAAGCAAGAAATCATGGAAACAACACCCTTCACAATAGCCACTAATAACATAAAGTACCTTGGTACGACTCTAACCAAAGAGGTGAAAGACCTGTTTGAAAAAAAAACAAAAAAACAAAAAAACTTCAAGTCTCTGAAGAAATAAATTGAAAAAATATCAGAAGATGGAAAGAACTCCCGTGCTCATGGATTGGTACGATTAACATAGGGAAAATGGCCATTCTGCCTAAAGCAATCTACAGATTCAATGCAATTCCCATCAAATACCACCACAATTCTTTACAGACATTGAAAAAAAATTACCAACTTTATAAGGAGAAACAAAAAACCCAGAATTTCCAAAACAATCCTGTACAACAACAGATAATCTGGAGGTATCTCCATCTCTGATCTCAAGCTGTATTACAGAGCAATACTAATAAAAACTGCATGGTATTGGCATAGAAGCAGAAAGGTGGATCAATGCAATTCAATAGAAGACCTAGAAATAAACCCACACACCTATGGATACTTGATTTTGTACAAAGAAGCCAAAACTATTTAATGAAAAAAAGACAGCATCTTCAACAAATGGTCCTGGTGCAACTGGATGTCTACATGCAGAAGAGTGAAAATAGATCTATATTTATCACCCTGCACAAAACTAAAGTCCAAGTGGATCAAAGACCTCAACATAAAACTAGACACACTAAACCTGTTAAAAAGTGGGGAAGAGCCTTGAATTCACTGGCACAGGAGACAACTTCTTGAACAGAACACCAACAGCACAGGCTCTAAGATCAACAATCAATAAATGGGACCTCATAAAACTGAAAAGCTTCTGTAATGCAAAGGACACTCTCATGAGAACAACAGGAGAGCCGACAGACTGGGAAAGGATCTTCACCAACTCCATATCTGACAGAGGGCTAATATCCAGTATATATAAAGAACTAAAGAAGTTAAAAGGCAATAAATCAAACAATCCAATTAAAAAATGGGGTATGGAGTTAAACAGAGAATTCTCTGTAGAAGAATATAGAATGGTAGAGAAACACTTAAGGAAATGCTCAAAGTCCTTAGTCATCAGAGAAATGCAAATCAAAATGACCCTGAGATTTCACCTTACATCCATCAGAATGGCTAAGATCAAAAACTCTCCAACACATGCTGGAGAGGTTGTGGAGAAAGGGGAACCCTCCTCCACTGCTGGTGGGAATGTAAACTTGTACAACCACTCTGGAAATAATCTAGTGCTTTCTTAGACAATTACAAAAACGCTTCCTCAAGATTCAGCTATACCACTCCTAGGCATATATCCAAAAGATGCTCAAGTACACAACAAGGACATTTGCTCACCCATGTTTGTAGCAGCTTTATTTGTAATAGCCAGAACCTGGAAACAACCCAGATGTCTATCAACAGAGGAATGAAATTGTGGTACTTTTACATAGTGAAATACTACTCAGCAATTAAAAACAAGGAAAGCATGAAATTTGCAGGCAAATGGTGAGAGCTAGAAAAGATCATCCTGAGTGAGTTATCCCAGGAGCAGAAAGACACACGGTATATACTCAATTATAAGTGGGTACTAGACCTATAAGATAGGATAAACATACTAAAATCTGTACACCTAAAGAAGATAACCAAGAAGGAAGACCAGGGGTAAGCTGATCAATCCTCACTTAGAAAGACAAATGGGATGGACATTGGAAGTAGAAGAAAACAAGTTACAGGACAGGAGCCTACCACGGAGGGCCTCTGAAAGATTCTACCTAGCAATGTATCAAAGCAGATGCTGAAAATCATAACCAAACCTTAGGCAGAGTGCAGGGAATCACATGAAAGAAGGGGAATTTAGTATACCTGTAAAGGACAGGAGCTCCACAAGGACCAAATATATCAGGGCACAGGGGTCTTTTATGAGACTGTTTCTTCAACCAAGGACCATGTATGTATATAACCTAGAACCCCTGCTCAGATGTAGCCCACGGTAGCTCAGTATCCAAGTGGGTTCCCTAGTAAGGCTAACAAGGACTATTTCTGACATGAACTAAATGGCTGGCTCTTTGACCTCCCCCCCAATCCCCTGAGTGAGGAGCAGCCTTGCTAAGCCACAGAGGAGGACATTGCAGCCAGTCCTGAAGAAACCTGATGAGCTAGGGTGAGATGGAAGGGGAGGAGGTCCTCCCCTATCAGTGGATTTGGAAAGGGGCAGGGAGGAGAGGAAGGAGGGAGGGAGGGATTGGGAGGGAATGAGGGAGAGGGCTATGGCTGGGATACAAAGTAAATAACCTGTGGTTAATATAAAAAATAAAAATTATATTAAAAAAGTGAGTATATAGTATGTGTGTCTTTCTGCTGCTGGGTTAACTCACTCAGGATGATCTTTTTTAGTTCCGATCATTTGCCTGCAAATTTCATAATTTCCTTGTTTTTAATTGCTGAGTAGTATTCCATTGTATAAATGCACCACAATTTCTGTATCCATTCCTTATTGGAGGGGTATCTGGGTTGCTTCCAGATTCTGGCTATTACAAATAAAGTTGCTACAAACATGGTTGAGCAAATGTCCTTGTTGTATACTTGAGTATATTTTGGATATATGCCTAGGAGTGGTATAGCTGAATCTTGAGGAAGCGCTATTCCTAGTTGTCTGAGAAAGCGCCAGATTAATTTCCAAAGTGGTTGTACAAGTTTACATTCCCACCAGCAGAGGAGGGTTCCCCTTTCTCCACATCCTCTCCAGCATGTGGTGTCATTTGAGTTTTTTATTTTAGCCATTCTGATGGGTGTAAGGTGAAATCTCAGGGTCATTTTGATTTGCATTTCTCTGATGACTAAGGACACTGAGCATTACTTTAAGTGTTTCTCTGCCATTCTATATTCCTCTATTGAAAATTCTCTGTTTAGCTCTGATCCACATTTTTAAATTGAATTACTTAATTTGTTGCTGTTTAACTTCTTGAGTTATTTATATATTCTGGATATTAGGCCTCTGTCAAATATGGGTTGGTGAAGATCCTTTCCCAGTCTGTAGGCTGTTATTTTGTTTTGAGGAGAGTGTCCTTTGCTTTACAGAAGCTTTTCAGTTTCATGAGGTCCCATTTATTGATTGTTGATCTTAGAGCCTGTGCTGTTAGTGCTCTGTTCAGGAAGTTGTCTCCTGTGCCAGTGAGTTCAAGGCTCTTCCCCACTTTTTAACAGATTTAGTGTGTCTGGTTTTATGTTGAGGTCTTTGATCCACTTGGACTTTAGTTTTGTGCAGGGTGATAAATATTGATCTATTTTTCTACATGTAGATATCCAGTTGGCCCAGCACCATTTTTTTGTAGATGCTGTCTTTTTTTTTTTCCATTGTATGGTTTTAGAGTCTTTGTCAAAAATCAAGTGTCTCTGGGTGTGTGGGTTTATTTCTGGGTCTTCTATTGAATTCCATTGATCCACCATTCTGTTTCTATGACAGTACCATGTAGTTTTTATTCCAATTGCTCTATAGTATATCTTGAGATCAGGGATGGAGATACCTCCAGATGATCTGCTGTTGTACAGGATTATTTTGGAGATTGTGGATTTTTTGTTTTTCCATATGAAGTTTAGAATTGTTCTTTGAAGTCCTGCATTTTCAACTCATGACCTTTCTGACTTAATACTGGTTTTAGGAAGACATAAGCCTATTGTAAATCAAAAGATATATGTGAATATATCACATTTTAGTCCTCTGTTTTAATGTAATTATTTAATTTGATCCATAAGTTCCTTAGTGCATGTGGTTCACTGTAGGTTAGAATGAGACAAAACTGTTTATTTTATCAAGCACATTTACTAAAGTTGCAAGAATTATAGTGGGTAAAAAGGGGAGGCAGGGGCTGGCAATATAGTTCAGTGGTTAGTAGTACTTGCTACTGTTCTGGAAGATGTATGTTCAGTTCCCAGCACCCATATAAGGTGGCACATACTTGCCTCTAACTGAAGCTCTATGGGTTCTACCGCTTCTGGCCTCTCAAGACACTGTTTGCATATCATAAATCCACATACAGAGATACATGCATACATATAATTAAAAATAAGTAAACATATAAACATATATCTTTTAAAAGAGAAAAGGAAGATACTTAAAGTAAGTACATGTATAAACCCTAAACCTAATTCTTTTTTTAACCACTTTACAGCCTGATTCTAGCCCCCTCCCTTCTCACCTCCCCTTCCAGCCATTATGTCCCCTCTACCCCTTTCCCCCTTCTCCTTCTTCCTAGAGAAGTGAGGCCCTCAAGGCACACCAACCCACCCTGGCACCTCAAGATGCAGCAGGACTAAACTCATCCTTTCCCATTGATGCCAGACAAGATGTCCCAAGCTAGGGGAAAGGGGTTTAAAGGCAGCAACAGAGTCTGCTAAAGCCTCTACTCCCATTGTTAGGGAACCCACAGGATGGGCAAGCTGCACATGTGCTACGTATGTGTAAGGGATCTAGATCGAGCCCATGTATGCACTTTGGTGATTTAGTCTCTCTGAGCCCCCGTAGGCCCAGGTAAGTTGATTGTGTAGGTCATCCTGTGGTGTCCTTGACCACTCTGGTTCCCTCAGTCCTTCCTCTCAATCTTCTACAGAACTCCCCGAGCTCAGCCTATTGTTAGGCTGTGAGTTTCTGCGTCTTTTCCCATCAGCTGCTGGATGAAACCTCTCAGAAGACAGTTATGCTAGGCTCCTGTCTGAAAGCATAGCAGAGTATCAGTAATAGTGTCGGGGGTTGGCTCTCTCCCAACTCTCTCAAGCTGGGCCATTCATTGGTTTGCAATTCCCTCAATCTCTGCTCCATCTCTATCCTTATAATTCTTGTAGGCAGGACAAATTTGGGGATGAAGATTTCACAGGTGGGTGAAAGTTCCCTCTGCTGAAAGTTCCACCTGGTTACAGGCAGTGGTGAGTTCAGGCTCCATATCCCCCTGATGCTAGGAGTTTCAGCTAAGGTCAACCCCATAGACTCCTGGGAGCCTCCCCTGTGTCAGGATTCTATACCTAATTCTTCAGCCAGAGTTTTTGAGGCAGGGAAAGAAGATGCAGGATCAGTGGGAGTATACGGAGCATATCTGTAGCAGGAGGAGAAAGATAAGATGGGAGAAAGGCAGAAGGGTGGCAGTTCCCGCTCCTGCCACCTGGCTTGGTAACTTCTACAAGAGATTTGGGTGCTGCTAAAGCAGACAGCCAGAGCAATATCTATGAGAGGATGGCAGGAAAGCCTGATCTCTGTTACCTGAGCGATATCTGAATGGAGTCCAATAGCCCCTAATAGAGTCATTTCTTCATTCCTAGACTGTCTGTCTCTTTGTCTCTTTGTCAACCTCTCTTCCCTATTCAATATTGTTCTTAATGAGTTCTTAACTAGGAAATAAAGGGTAAACTCAGATCTGTTGTGATGGCTGCCTTGTGGCTATCACATAACAGTTTTGGTTGGTGGAAAGATTTTTGATACATTTCTCTGCTATACTGCTGAAGAGTTTCTATTATAACACTCCTCTGTGTAGCCAATTCCTCACCCCACTTTATTGCTTCACATCATTATAGAAATCAAGGGTTTATATATTCTTTCGTATCCTATTTGTAGTTGTATAAAACCAAGTGGTAAATCCAGTTGAAAATTCCAACGGGTTCCTTATCCCTTTCCCTGTCCTGAAACACCAGATGGGCAAGAGCGGAGTGTGAGAGCAGGTGTGGCCCCCAGACTTGTTCCAGTGCGCACGTGCCGAGCATTCTGAGTGTTAGTTTCCCCATTTAAAAGTGCATCAGTTCAGAATTCAGATGGTTTCTCAGGCAGCTTTGCTTTGTAAGCCCTGCTCACACAAAGGGCGTTAGTCTAATTAAATTAGGGGCTATTAAATCCACAAATTAGCATACCAAGTTAGAAAAATCAATGTCTTATTAGTTTCTGAATCTTTTCTCTAACTCCTCTTGAATTTTGTTTCTGAACTTTTTTTGTAGTAAATGACATGAGAATTGATGTAAAGCTTTCCCCAATTGGTGATCAATAGTTGCTTTCTAGTCACCGAGAACCTCATTAACTTCTACACTTGCCGAGTCTCATCTGTCCCCACGTTATTCGTGGCTGGAAACACAGTAGCTATAAAAATTCATGAAATGAGAAACATAACATTATAAAGTCTGTGTTTAGGTATAGTTGTTAATGGATTGTGCAAAGCAGCGGAAAGCTCTCTCAATTCCAGTAAAAATAAATTTATGTCTTCCATTGTTTTACACTTAAACATGGATAGCTCGGCGCCTTTATCATTGCATAAACAAATTATTGCCAAATGAATTTGTAGGCCCTCAGAATTTTTATGTTTCTAGCAAAACGTAAGAAGCTCATACCTCCCCTGGATAAAGGCACAGTGACTGCACCTGTTCTGTGGTCGGCAGAAATTTGAAAAAGAAGGAATTATTTAGTAGCACATACTGTAGTGCAGCAGTAAGGAACGAGGCATGCATAGGTTGTTTCTTTAAATTTTCGTTTTACAGATTTACCTTGATGTGTATTTGTGCGTGCCTAAGTGAGTGTGTGCTACATGTGTGCAGGTGCCTGGGGAGGCCAGACAAGCGTGACAAGAGTGTCAGGCGGCCCGAGCTGAGTCACAGGTCATGGTGAGCTGCCCCGCAGGCATGCTGGGAATGGTGCTTGAATCTCTTGCAAGAGCCACAAGTGCTCTTACCTGCTGAGCAATTTCTCCAGACCCCACGTTATTGTAGAATTTAATCTATGATTTCTCTTTTGGGGTGTATTTAAAAATTTGATAGTTCTAATCTATTGCAAAATTTCTACCATTTTGTTCCATAAAATATAAAGTCATTTGTATTATATTTTTCCGAAGCCTGTAGTGGATGTTAACATGTTTTGTTTTGATCCCAAGTGTGGGATATCGAAACGTTTTCGCATATTCCTCGTGGAAAACAGCCCCCTGGGAAAGGGGCATGATGTTTGTCAGCTAAAAGCTGTCTCATGCAGGGGGCATGGGTTTTTGCCAGCTGAAAACATCCCATGTGGGTTTGGGGACGGTATAAAATAGCCCCCAAACAAAGAGAGATTGTTTTGCATCTTTTGGCTTCCTCATTTTGCATCGCTTCAAGATGGTCCTGGAGAGAATCGCTCCAGAGGATGCCATTTTGTTGCTGGTTTGCTGTTTACCTGGACTTCTGGAATACGTATGACTGACTGGTTATTGCTCCCTCCCAAACCCATGGCCACTAGCCAGCAGGAATCCCTTGTCCCTACTAAACAATTTCTTTTCTCCTAACTAAAGTCAGGGGCTTGGATGGAAAACAAAGGTATTTAAGAACCCTACGTAGTGAATAAACTGTAATTAATAAAATTATTTTAAAAAAAAGAACCCTACATAAAGTATGTTTTTGAAAGATGTCTATTTTAGTTACATATAAAATACTTACTAACCTGACTGTATAGGGAGTACTTTGGAAAAGTCAAGCAGGTATCTAATATAAAATATTCCCAAATAATTGTCCTTGGAAAAGAAGTCTGAAAACTTATTCACAATGAAATATCATGTAACTTTGAATAATTGAATATTAGCAATGTCTACCTTATCATTGGCTGTGTAACAATGGCCTTTTAATCTCAGTCATTTCTCCTGAATATTCTTTCTTATCAGAGGAAGTAGTGGTAAGGTTGTGTCATTCCTTATAGTTTGAAAGGTTTACAGTGTAGTTTTAGATATGAGCTTGCCTTTAAGGAGTTGTGCTGTTAATGTTTCACCTTCAGGGTGTTTTGTGGTTGATGATGCAAATTGCAATAGTATGCCTAAACATTTTCCTTATATTTTGTAGTGTAACAAGCCACCTTAAAACGTCATAACTTAAATAAAAAATACTGTATTTTGAAAACAAAACACAGAAAGAAAAACCCAAGCCTACAGAAGTCACATTAGAAAATTAACTAATTCATATAAAATTAGTGCTGATTTGTGATTCACTATTTCTGGAAGTTTCAGGAAACTTTTAAAGTTAAGGTCACTAGCAAAGATGTTTATGTTCCTCTGGGATGCAGCTGCATTATTTATCAGGACTGTGGTCCTGGGAGGGAACTTATGGATTGCAAGAAAAGTAAAAGCTATATCAGACAGGCATGGAAAGACTGTTAAGAAATTATGCCTTTAACTAATCTGACTGCAGTTAATATTTGTATTTGTACATTTCCACATTTGAGACATTTATTTACTTAATTAACAGAAGGTCCCTCTGTGTCCAAGGTTAGCCTGGAAATCACTCTGTATCCTAGAATGGCCTTGAATTTTTCTTGACTGTGTGCACTCAGCTAGACATGTTAGAGCACTGATTTTACTACATTGCACAAATGGAAAAGGTCAGGGTGAATACTGTTATTTAGGGGACTGGAAACCAGAGCTGCTCTCTTCTGGCTGATGATACATCTCTCTTGGCACTGTACCTGCTGTGGAAATGTGAGGACTGAGTTGTGATCCCCAGAACCCATGTGGTGAAAGCCAGGAAGGAAGCTCACGTGTAATGTCAGAGGTGTGGGGCCCGGGTTCACTTAACAACTCTCCTGTCTCCTGGGGGAGCTGCAGGGTCAGTGAGAAACCATCTGAAAAATTTAGGGTAGAGAGTGATACTGTAAGTCACAGGAAGGTCCACATCGGAGTCACACACACACAGTGCACTACACAAGCACATTGTCATGTGTACACTGTCACACTACACACAAGTACACGCTTAACACATACTGTGACACTACACTCACACATTGTCATGTGTACACTGTCACACACACACAAGTACACGCTTAACACATACTGTGACACTACACTCACACATTGTCACGTGTACACTGTCACACACACACACACGCGCACACACACACATATATATACAAATTTAACACACACACACATATGCACGTGCACACAGAAATTTCTTTACCTTCCTTTCAAAAAACTAACACTTTAACATTGACTAATTGCCATTACTTTCCAAATAGAGTAATTTTATTTATTTCCTTTATATTTGTGTCTCCATGTATTTGGTATTTATTCAGAGAGGTGAAGCCCACAGGACCTATTTTTTTTTTCAGTCAAACATAATGTTCTCTTCTTTCTTATAGAGAATAGACTGTGTCCTGAGAGTCATTCTCCTTTTGCTCAACCCCATGAAGGTTGTAGTTAATGTCTCATTATGCAGACAGGCTTTGGAAGGGAAAAACACAAGGAGGGTCCAGCTGATGCTGCTCTTGCTGTGTCTCCTCTGTAATAGAGTAATTTGATAAATAAGCTCATCTGATGATCTACGACATCACAGAGGCAACTGCAGAAATAGAAGATTAGTTCACAGGCAGGCTCAGCTCCCTAGAGAATTCATGGAGGAAAAGAGGAAAAAAATAAAACACAGACTATTACCAAAATCAAGATGCATATGTGTGAGTTTAAAATTGTGGGGGGGTCTTCAGCTTACTCCTCCACTATTCCTGTGGCCCTTGGCAATCACCAACACATTTCCTTACACAACAGAAGATTGTGTGGCCATTCGCAGTGTCCTGTGAGCAGGCTTCTGTGTGAATGAAGCCCCCATCCCTTTCATGGAGACACCATTTGACTGATGTCCTCAGCATCGCTTTCAAAAGTTTCTTGATGCAGTTTCTTCATTCATCCTCCAAATCCCTGTGCATAGAATTTGTCCAAATTTCCTTATATTCAGGTTGCTGCTACTATCACAGCTGATGGGTTGGCATGTCCTGCCCAGAGGATTGTTAGAACGGAAGGCATTGGAAGCACCCCACACCCCTCCTACGGACGGGGCCACATATCCACAGCAGGTAATCGCATTTCCTGTGACAGGGGATGCACTTATGCTTATCCAACTTGATCCCGTGTGCACCATGATTACATCACAGTTCCTTCCATGTAGCTGTGTCTGTCCTTGCACATGGATGTGGGGCATATCTTCCAATCAGAAGCTATTTAGTTCATCAGTCGCTTCTATGACAGATTTTTTTTTCTTTGACCAACCATGGTGATTTTTCTCCTTTCTGGGCACTCATGTACTTCTTTCTGAATCCACGTGGAGTACTGTGCCGTGCTTTGGGAGACTCTGTTTCCTTTTCTTTGTTTCCCACCAACAGACGATGTCATTTAGTTCCCACCACATGTGTGTATGGCTGTCTCCTGTCGCATGGAGTCTCCCATCCCATCAGAGTGCTGGGTTAGTGGCTTCCACTACTGTTTCCTCTTGAAGTACCCAGTGGTAGCACACAGCTTTCCTCTGTGTAGGCAAAGAACACGACGTCTTACCCTACCTAGCCACTGACTTAGCTAGGAATTGCTATAATAGATTTTAAAGTTGGTGCCTGACTATGTTCTTGCTGCCATCTTAATGTCCGTGGTGTGCAGCTGAGACCACTGTCCTTGTTCCAGGGAAAGCCTTTGAAGCTTTCCCACTTTCTGCTTATTGTTAGGCTTTTAGTTATCACATTTAAAAGTGAAAAGGGAAAGGTATAACACAGCAAAAAAATGATGGGCAGATGGAAAAATTTACTTAATTGAGGCGTTTGAAGAATCATAGAGGTTATTTTTCTTCTCATGGTGTGCAGCCTCTGTAATAGTAAATGGTCCTTTCTCCCTTCTTTAAATCCCATAAGTACACAGGCAAGGAAATCGTGTTTCAGATGATTTTCAGATTTGTCAGAATCTTCCATAAACAGCAGCATCTTTTTCATGACAATGAAAGCCTGTCACATGCCAGTCAGGGGCCGAGTTAGCCTTTGAGTGACTTTGTCATGGGTATGATTCCCTGGAGAATGGAGAGCTTAAAACTAAGCATTTGTGATAATAGACTGTTCTGTCCGGAGATTATCCAGTTTGCATATTAGTCTGGTTTATCTCTCTCTTCCTTCTGTCTGCCTAGCCCTTGGTCACTTCCCCTAGTAAAAGCTGTCTCAATTCTGGCAGGAAGGGCCCTTGCTTGCAACAGGGGGAAACTTGAACTGATGGTTGATTCAAAGATGCACCTGTGAAGCAAGGCTTTCTATCCTGTGTGTGTGTGTGTGTGAGAGAGAGAGAGAGACAGAGAGACAGAGATGAGTGTGTAGAGTGTGTGTGTATGTGTGTGAGAGAGATGTATGTGTATTTATGTGTGTGGAAGAGAGATGTGTGTGTGTGTGGTATGGGTGTGGTGTGTGTGTGGTATGGGTGTGGTGTGTGTGTGAGAGAGAGAGATGTGTGTGTGTGTGTGTGTGTGTGTGTGTGCTATGGGTGTGGTGTGTGTGAGATGGATTTGGTATGTGTGTGCTATAGGCGTGGTGTGGTGTGCGTGTGTGTGATAGGGTGTGTGTGTGTGGTATGGGTGTGGTGTGTGCTGGGGGTTGAGAGTTTGGAGGGATAGATGCCTGTACACACTTGTAGAGACCAAGGGACAGGAGTTCATCAGGTGTTATCTACCTTTGCATTTTGCTTGTTGATTTTTGTTTGTTAGTTTTTGTTCTTTGTTTGTTTGTTTTTGAGGCGGATATCATTCTCTCAGAGCTTGCCAGGTTAGCTAGATCAATGTGGAAGGGAAGCCCAGGGCTCAGTCATCTCTGCCTGCCCAGCATTGGAGTTTCGAGTGCTGCTGCTGACTGAGCTAGAGTCCTCACACTTACAGGGATCGGCCTCTCCAGCCTTAAACCCCGAGTCTCTGTAGAGCATCCCTGAGTTGGATGTTTACATGGTGTTGCATCTGTGTTTAAACTTGGAACACGTTTGAGACTGGAAACATACGAGTCCATTTATGTCACTTGTGGGCCTTGCTCTACCTGCTGTGTTCCAGCTCCCAGAGCAGCTGTCAGGAGTCTGGGACACCTGGAAGGCACTTTTACACTAACAGGTCACCCTGGATTCTCATTTGCACCCTTAGAATTCTTGCCTGTATGTCTGTGGTGAACTCCTCAGCTAAGCTGGCATAAGTATTTCCATCTTGTTTTTTTTTTTGTTTTTTTTTTTGTTTTTTTTTTTTCAATGCAGTTTATTCAGGAACCTTGAACAATCATCTGACCCTGGGGAAAGCCAGCCCACAGCTTAAATAGCCTCTGGGTAGCCAACCCAGGCGTGCCACGTGGGCAATGCAGATAGGTCCACATACATGGAAGCAAGCCAGATCCTCAGCCTTAGCCAAATGTGGAATTGTTCCTGACAGAGAGCACTCACCATCGGGAAGGTGGAAGGCGGAAACCAGCTCCATCTTTAAGGCATAGCATTCCGCAGCTCTCTACAGTTCCCCCTTTTTGTTTTAGATGCATCAGGCAAGAGTAGAGGTCTGATCTCTGATATTAGAAATAAATTGGGACTTTGTACCGATGTTCGTTTAGGTGTCACCCACCCAAAGAGCATCAGACCCGTCCGATACCTTTTTCTCAGAGGCGGGACTTGGGGCATCAACCCGCATGCAATCAGACATGCTCTTCTCTGGGTTGAAAGCGGCTGACCCTGAGTGCAGTGCTTAGCCTCGCATCCTGAGCGTATCATTTTAGCTTTTTGTGGTATCCAACCATGCTTGGGGAGAATGTCCTGCTTCAATGGCTGTAAAGGCCTGAATGATCATGGCTGCATCACACTGTTGTGAGACTCTAATCTTGCATATATACCACAGGCAAACCAAGGAGACCAACACCAGAAGGCCTGCTAACACTCCCATGCCCGCCCATTCCTTCAGATGATTCATGGCTGCAGCAATCCATGTTGATAATCCTGTGGCTAGTCCTGCGTCCACTCCGGTAGAATTTACTGTGACAATGGCCACTCTCAGCTGCTCCATCGTAGTATCGAATTCTCCAGTCCAATTACCTAAAATATAGCTCGACAATTGTTTAGACAGATTTGCAGCACAGGAAAAATTCTCATGTTATATGCTAGTGACTCAAAGTCCAGCATATTTTCATTGACAGCCAAGTTGAGCGATTTGCCATAGGGTATCAATTTGCTCCTGCACGAGGTCAATCCTCTGATTGAACACCATCAAGCTTCCTTTTAGTTGAGCATTAATTCCTTTATGTACAACTAAGGCATGAGCTACATTGGCTAAATGATTATTCAGGGTCTGAGCAGTCTGCCCAGTATGACTCATGGCTAATGCCCTGGTGGTAGCTCCAACTGCTAAGCTGACTTTCTCTTAGCAGTTCTTGCTCCTGCCCCTGCCAGAAATTTAATAATAATAATAATAATAATAATAATAATAATAATAATTAACCTAGCTTGATATAGGCTATAATGTATTTAATAAGCACACCAGATCTGTCTTTACTGCCCAACTACCACAGGTTGCCTGTGTGTGTGTGAGTGAGCACCAGGGATCTGATTGTGTCCAC
The DNA here is from genome assembly GCF_030254825.1 of Meriones unguiculatus. Taxonomy (NCBI): domain Eukaryota; kingdom Metazoa; phylum Chordata; class Mammalia; order Rodentia; family Muridae; genus Meriones; species Meriones unguiculatus. The sequence continues at coordinate 75,441,390 of NC_083365.1, forward strand.
CTCCCTAGTGCTTGTGTGGGGTTTGGGTGTTGAATTTGGGTGTTTTGTGTTCCGGTGTTGAACTTGGGTGTTCTGTGTTCCAGTGTTGAACTTGGGTGTTCTGTGTAGGGTTTGGGTGTTGAATTTGGGTGTTTTGTGTTCCGGTGTTGAACTTGGGTGTTCTGTGTTCCAGTGTTGAACTTGGGTGTTCTGTGTAGGGTTTGGGTGTTGAACTTGAGTGTTCTGTGTAGGGTTTGGGTGTTGAACTTGGGTGTTCTGTGTGGAGTTTGGGTGTTGAACTTGAGTGTTCTGTGTAGGGTTTGGGTGTTGAACTTGAGTGTTCTGTGTAGGGTTTGGGTGTTGAACTTGAGTGTTCTGTGTAGGGTTTGGGTGTTGAACTTGGGTGTTCTGTGTAGGGTTTGGGTGTTGAACTTGGGTGTTCTGTATGGGATTTGGGTGTTGAACTTGGGTGTTCTGTGTTCCAGTGTTGAACTTGGGTGTTGACCTCAGTTCTCATGCCTGTGAGATAATACCTCTATCAGTGGAAGCCACTGGCTGTCTAAAAATACAAAGTGCACAGAATATGGCTTGTCTCACAAACTCGCAGTGACTCCCCCCCCCCCCCTGCAGGAAAGACTATGAAGGTTTTCATTGCCAATGATCACCAGTGCTCCTCCACTGCAGCCTTTATCCCGGGCGCACTCATGCATCCTTGCTCTCTTGGGCAGTGTCTGAATTATTTATGAGTAAAATTACACACGGGACATCTCTCCATTCTATATTACCATTAGGAAAACATGGCTATGTTCCTAAGATGAAGTTGATGGAGAGGCTGAGATCCTCAGGAACAAATGACAGCGTTCTATTTTTTCTTGGCTCCATCAATTATTTTCACATTTCCTCCAGGGACACTGGAGAAGCCTGATGGTCTATGTTCGTTGCTTCCAGTAGCTGGTGAGCAGAACAAATCAATCACCCACTCTGTTGTAGATTATGTTGTGTGTGGAGCTAGCCGTGCTAGTTTAGGAGGATGACTCGGTCGGGAGAACATGGTTCCCAGTTTGATGCCCAGCACCCATGTAAAACCTAGGTGTGTTATGTACCTGGAGAGGGAGAGCAGGGAGCTCCCTGAGGCTCATCGGCCAGCCCGTCCACCTGAATTGATGAGCTCCAGATTCAACGAGAGATTCTGTCCCAGAAAGTGAAGTGGAGAGCATCAAAGGAACTCAGTGATGGCCTCCAGTCTCCATGTGCACACATACACGTGTATTTGAACACACATCAACAGGCTATGATCCCGGTACAAAGGTGAATGTCCTGAGTGTGGAGACTAAAACAATGTTAACATTGGAGTGAGGGCCTCTGTCGGAATCCCTTCTTACTCAGTGCGTTCTTAGTCAGTTATTAATATGTCCTGAATATTACTCAGGTCAAAATATTAGTATGATTCCAGTTATAATGTGGTAAACTCTAGTGATTCATAATTTTTAAGCAGAATGTGTGATTAGAATTCTTATATATATGTGTGTGTATACATGTATATGTATATACATGTATGTGTATATTTGTATATATATATATGTACACACACACACACACACACACACACACACACACACACTTTTCCTGGCTAGTAGGACTGGAGGAAAAAGCCCAGATTGCATCATACTGTTCTATAGTCTATAAATGCAAGAGAGAGCATAGCAAATCTCTGAAAGGACCAGTGAAAAGTTTTTAAAACGTCTTACTCAGGCATTCTCTCTGAATCCTCAGCTTTATTTTTAGCCTGCTCTCCTGGAGATTCAGGCTTTGTCCCAGTGAGGAAGTTCTGATAATTTTGATAGAGTTTTAAATTCATATGACAAGGCAGTCAAGAACAGTCAATCTGTTAGTTGCTGGTCAGCAAAAAAATTGCCACAAGGAAGCCAAAAGCACAGAATATGCCATCTCAAATACAATTATACCATCCAGGGGCTTTTGTGGATTTTTATATCCAATGTGTTTGAAGTGAAGGGGAACCCTGAAAAAGTTAAGATCTGTACTAAAGTCGGTGAAGCCGCATCAACAAACCATATTTCACAGGGTGTCGAGGTGGAGATCACATGGCATGTGGCCGCTCTTGGCCAACCTGGTTGCTTTAGTGAGATTCTTCCTGAGCTTGGTTATCAGTTATTCTTCGTAGCTCCTGTGCCTGCATTCCCATCACGTGCAGGAGGGAGGGCCTGGGCAGAAGGCTTCCTTGTGTCTAGTTGCGGCATTACCGTAGTACAGGTTATTGAAATTTCTCTTGGGTGAGGTAACCCAGAACCAGGAAGACATGCATGGAATATACTCACTTATAAGCGGGTGTTTAGTCATACAATACAGGACAACCATACTACATTCCACAGACCTAAAAAAGCTAAATAACAAAGAAGACCCTACAGAGAATGCTTAATTCTCATTTGGGAGCAGCTGAAGAGAGGGAACAGGATGGGAGCCTGCCATAGATGTCCTCTGAAAGACTCCATCCAGCAGGGGTCAAAGCAGATGATAAGACTCACAGCCAAACTTTGGATAGAGCACCAGGAGTCATAGGACAGGGTGGGGAAATAGAAGAACCTGGAGGGGACAGGAGCTCCATAAGGAGACCAACAAATCTAACAAATCTGGGCCCAGGGGGACCTGCAGAGACTGATGCATCAACCAAGGATCCATGCATGGTGAGGACCTAGACCCCTGCTCAGATGTAGCTGACAGGCAGCTCAGTCTCCATGTTGGTTCCCTAAGGGGAGCAGGGGCTGTATCTGACATGGACTATGCTGTCTGCTCTTTGATCACTTCCCTCTGGTGTGTGTATAAGGGGGTGGGGCATTGCCAGGCCACAGACAAAAAGGATGCAGCCAGTCCCAATGATACCTGATAGGCTGTGGTCAGATGGCAGGGGAGGAGGGCTCCCCCTTTCTGAGAAATAGCGGAGAGGAATGGGGAGAAGAGGAAGGGAGGGTGGGACTGGGAGGAGACAAGGGAAGGGGCTACAATTGGATGTAAAGTAAATAAATTATAAAAAATAAATTTAAATTAAAAAGAAATATCTGAGATGACTTAAACAGTTTATTCAATGATAAGCTGATCATTAGTGTATGTGCGTGTGTGTGTTTGTCTGTCTGTTTGTCCATCTATCCATCCATCTGTTTATCAAGGTAATTATGGTAAATTATCTAACAGATCCAAGTCAGATTCATATTTCTGCTTTTTATGAACTATTATACAATGTACATAATTCGTTAGCACTTTAGAATCTTTACCTATCATTCTCAGAGAATCTCTTGTTCAATTTGATGACAGGACATGGTATTATTATTTTAATGGCATGGACATATTCTCTAGGGCTAATATGAGGATATTGAGTCCATTTCACCTTTGACTTTGTATACTCTTTGAGATTTGGGTTCTCTAGAGATTATCTTGGGTGACATTGGGAAAGGGGGTTAGCTTCCCTCTTGTGAATATGGGAAAGCTGCAATTAGTGGGGATAAAAAATTCATAAATTATCTGGTATTATTGTTGTTCCAAATGGATTCTTCCAAAGTAAATTTTTATGGTAATGTGTAACTATCACCTTAACATGTTTAAGGTAAAGAATACAAGTGTAGAGTATATAGCTAAAAATGCATGTTCATGCCCTTCATTCATAGTTCTTAACTTCCCATTGAGAAGATGTTCACCTGTATGTGATTCTTAGCAGTGATGAAAATGTCTTTGTAAAGATGCTGTAGTAAACATACTTATCTGTGGGCCTTCACCAGCCTGCTAACTCCTTCACGGTGCTGCTTCCAATGGCTTTAGAGAACATAGCCAAGCTGTCTTCAGGGGCTGGGATCAGTATCCAGGATGCTTTCTCCTATTAGGTTACAGCCCTTCTATCCAAACAGTAAGAGGCTCAGGCAGAGAATCAGTAAAAGGGTATTTCATAGCCTCCCTTTGAAACGTTTCTGGTCCAAACCATTTCACTTATGTACAGATGCATGGATGTCAGTGTTAGTGTTGACATGGATCAGGTCTGGATAGCTGAAGGGTAAACTAGGAAAGGTTTCAGAACAGTTTCACTGATAAACTAGGAAAGGTTTCAGAACAGTTTCACTGATCTCAGCATCTTGTTGGTCATGAAGTCATCTCATCAGTCCTAAAGCACAGGTGAGCACAGAGCCTGCAAATAAACATTTATTCATCAAATGGCAAAGATGATTTGGATACAGAAGAGCCTTTTTTTTCTACTGAGACTCCCATGGACATTGCCATAGCTGCTATGTTTGCCTCTTTCTTAAACACTAACACTCAGTAATATCAGCCACATTACTAGTTTGCAATTTAAAGACACGAGAGGGACATGCTTAATGGAAAAAAAAAGTGTAATAAGTACATACAGCTTTGCCTAGACTTCTGAATGGTGACTCAGGGTTTTATTTCAGAGTCACATTCCAGGGAATGAGAGAATTAGATAGTTTATTCAGTTAGTCACTCAAAAATTCCATTTTGGATTATTTATTGATGAGAGGGAGTACTGGTATATGAACAGAATCTCTGCAGTCACCAGGTTCACAATGGTGCAATCAGATATCAAAGAAAAAACAGACAAACAAACAGAAAACCAAAGAAACCATTTCACTATTCATTATGGAGTCTCCACTGTGAAATGTGCTCCAAAAATGGAAAACTTGATGGAGAAGTTTAATGGAAGGGACAGGCATGGGGTTTGGCAATTAGAAAGACTTTACACAGGTGGGGTTTAAGCAGAAATTTGAAGAGAAAATAGGCCAAACACGTCAAGTGTTTGCACATGTACATCATTTTCTTCAGTTAGCACATCAACTGCTTTGTGGCTCTCCCCTGAGTTTATCACAGATGAGGTTTTCATTTCGCCTTTCTTGTATCATTTTTCTGGACCCCCGTACTCTACTGTGATTTAGTGTACTTCTGAATTATCAAGTACTAGTTTACGAAATTAGGGATTCTGGAATTGTACATTCGCCTATGGTTGTCTACTGTGATAGTTTGTGTCCTGCAACAACTCGCCTCTTTTTACTTTGTGCTGGCGTATTGTATGTAATATGGTTTCTTGGTGCCTGTTATCTCTCAAGTCCAGATTTTTGTATTAACATTTTAAAAAATATATACATATGTGTTTATGTATGTATAAAATTCATTCCCCAGTTTTTTTCTTCCACTTCCCCTCAACCTATCTTCTGTCCTTCCAACTTCCTGTCCATTTATAAAATACCCCAGTGGCTCCAGATAGTACTCCCTGCATGCATTTCAGTGCATGTGATCCACTAGGGCACAAACAGCCTATCAGTGGTTAGCCCCCCCTCCCCAAACTGTGACTTTCCCTTTCCGAGTAGACATCAGTTGTCATTAGCTCCTAAGCCCCGACTCTCCATGCTGAAACATACAACCCTCTTGATCATGTGCCGTCTGTGTGGATCATCTCAGTTGCTGTAAGCTCATGTTTTTGATGAGTTCTTCCAATTCCTGACATTGAGTTTGGAGGATTCTTCAGTTTAAGAAATTTTACTGCAAATAGCTTACAAATTTCTTTCCTGCAGTTTGGTGTATACTTTAGCTTCTCTCAGAGGACACCGAGAAGACTATATGAGTGAGACACAGAGAGAGAGACACACATACAGAGGGGGAGAGGACCCACAGTCCATACAGTGATGTCTTCTGAGAACCACTGAATACCTCTAGAGGCTCAGCTCTGGGAATTCTGCCTTTGTTAGGAAGCAAAGACTTTGCAATAAAAATGTGTAGTATTTAAGGTAAGTTGCCTGAGGCTGGAGTCCCCTGGCACAGCAGACTTAGAAATGCAAAATTAGAGACCTATTGTTTGCCTAGATCTTTAACTCGCTAAGTTTTGGTCCATAACCGCAAACTGTTGTAACTTAATTTAGAAAATCACCTAGCAAAATGAGCTTTGCTGCAGAAGGGAGTTGAATTTGATATGATTGACATATTCTACTCTGTATAGATCCTTCCTATGTGTTAATGACGGCATCCCATGCTGCTTATAAAAGAGATATGTAGAGAACAAATATACCCACTCAGGAAACCCAATCAAAGAATCATACCCAGATTTCCTAAACAGTTATAGTTTCCTCTTAAAAAGTACCCATCTGGAGGAGGATATGAAGAGTGTTGTTTTTTTAATTTTATTATTTTGAATTTTTCAGAATTTAAGAAGAACTTAGATTGATATAGAAATATAATGTACTAAGGTATGTGAGAGTTAAGGAAAAACTGAGGGAATTTCATCTAGATGAGAGTAAGGATCTTACTCTTAGGCAGTATAAATTCAATAAATCAGGCATGGAATGTGATTAAATTTGCCCCAAATTCCTTAAATACATAAGCAAACCATATGTGTGAAATCCTGCACTAAACCTTTGATCTCAAAGGAACTTTGTAAAGCAGGCATGAGTGCTTTCCAAGTTAGCATCAGCAAGATCATTCACTCAGCTCTGAGTTAGGACAGACGTGAGCCCCGGTTGAGGGGGAGAAGAGAGAGTGTGTTTTACACACCGGAGAGCGGGCATATGCCTGGCACTCTGCCGGTTTTCCTATAGATTTGGCCTTTGTTCTGGCTCGCTACAAGGCCTCCTGTGATATAGGTACCTTTGTCATTACTCTCAAGAAATCCCCTACCAAAACAATGGAAAGAAGGAAGGGCGTCGCCCAGCTCCAGGCGTGTGAGCCAAACATTGTGGTGGTACAAGTGTGTGCTGTGAACCAGTGTGCAGTGAGCAGCAGTGTGTGCTGTGAACCAGTGTGCAGTGAGCAGCAGTGTGCATGGTTCGGCTGCAGTGAGGAGCTGCAGTGTGCATGGTTCGGCTGCAGTGAGGAGCTGCAGTGTGCATGGTTCGGCTGCAGTGAGGAGCTGCAGTGTGCATGGTTCGGCTGCAGTGAGGAGCTGCAGTGTGCACGGTTCGGCTGCAGTGAGGAGCTGCAGTGTGCACGGTTCGGCTGCAGTGAGCAGCAGTGTGCACGGTTCGGCTGCAGTGAGCAGCAGCAGTGTGCATGGTTCGGCTGCAGTGAGCAGCAGTGTGCATGGTTCGGCTGCAGTGAGGAGCAGTGTGCATGGTTCGGCTGCAGTGAGCACTGCCTAGCAAAGAATCTTTACCTTCATGGCAGAAAGGAAGGGAAAGTGAGGGAGAGGGGGAGGAAGAGCTGGGGTAGAGACAGAGACAGAGACACAGAGACAGAGACACAGAGACACAGACAGAACTCACCCAGAGACTTCTATCAAACAGGTCACAGGTTTTTTCCCCCTTGAGATGATAATGAAATTACACATTTCTCCTCCCCTTCTTCTTTCCAAACACTCCCACACCCCCTTTGGCTCTGTCTTAAACTCGTGGACAGGCCACTATTTTTGACTAGCTCCCGATAATGTTGTGGTATTCTGCTTCCATAAAAGGATTGATCTGATTAATTCATTGGAGGTCGGAGCCTTCTGGATGTAATTGTCTCTGGAACGCCCTTGTGGGCACATCCAGAGGTGTGCTTCACTAATTTCCTAGCATTTCTTAAGCCAGTGACGCTGGCAGTGATCGGTGAAAATCAATTGTCAGAGTTTCCTACCTGGGCCGAAGGACAACATTAACTAGGCCCGACCAGTCGGTCTCATTTCACTTATTCTATTACCTACGGCTGGTGTCGGCAGAAAGAAACCCACCAGATCCAGGAGAGCATCAAGCAGAAGCTTCTGGAAGTCGTCCAGCTGCCAAGAGAAGCCTGAGACTAAGCCGGCAGCCAGCGAGCAGGGCTGAGCGACCAAGCAAGATTCAAGTCCCGCTGGAGCCACCAGAGCCCAGGATTCTGCTGTATGAGCAGATGATTGCCATCTCATATGCCTTTGACTAGTACAGAGGCCATGGTTATTATTTTCTCTCCTCATGGAAGACGTGACAATACAACTTCTTTGTTCTAGCTGAACTATTTCTCTTCTTTGCTCCTATGTAGATTAGAACCTCCTGTGGTCTGTTTGCATTTGGATGCAGTACTCTGCACTGGGGCTGCAGCGTGATGAGTGTGTGATGAGTGCTTACCTAGCATGCATTTTGGGGAGAAGCTCTGGGTTTCATCCCAAATCATAGAAAGTGATCATGGTGGTTTTCTCAGGAGGAAAGAGGATCAGAAATTCAAGGCTATCATTGGCTACATATCAAGGTCAAGTCTAGCCTGGGCTACATGGGGACCTGTCTCAAAATTACAGAAAGAAAGAATGAATAACGTTATCTCTTTAATGAGAGAGAATGATATCATATACATATTAGCACTTCAGGTGATATAAAATCACATCACTTTTTGGATTAAAGTGGACAAAATTTCAGCTAGCCATTTTCCACAGCTAGGTGGGTTCTTAGCTAATGGAGGGATGTACTCAAATGGTAAGGATTAAATTTGCAGCGTTAACATGATATTTGGTGCTACCAGTGTGTAGAATCATCAAGCAGCACTTTCTCCAGCATATTCAGATCAGCCACGAATGACCACATTCATTGTTGGCATGCAAAACTGAAGCAGTGTTCAATATTTCATATATCTCAATCAGGGTGGGAAAACTGTCTCTAACAACTGGAAAAATTATTTGTATAGAGCAAAGTGATTTTTTTTCAAGACAGGGTTTCTCTGTGTAGCTTTGGCTATCCTGGACTCACTTTGTAGACCAGGCTGGCCTCAAGCTCACAGAGATCCACTTGCTTCTGTCTCCCCGAGTGCTGGGATTACAGGTGTGCACCATCACGCCCACCTTAGCAAAATGATATTTAACAGAGTTCTCTTTCGCATAATGGCACTGGTTTGTGTGGTAAGATTCACCAAAACTATTTCCCATTTTAATACATTTATCAAAACAAGTTAATATTCCCATATTAATTAATTGACATTATGTAAATTTGTTCAATTATATAAGTAATGAATAAAAATGAGAAGAGATAAGAAAGATGTTGAAATTTATTAAAATGCAAATATTAGTCTCAACTTAAAAAAAAACTGCTCCAAAGACTTCTGTGAAAAATAGATTTGTAGTTGTGTTCTTGGCGTAAGCATCAGTGAAAATTCCTGAAAGATGAGGAACTATGTGGTTTATCAGCAGATAAATGCCTGTTCCAACCTGAGACCCACCATATGGGAGAGAGCCAACCCCTGGCACTTTTAATGATGCTCCACTATGCTTGTAGACAGGGGCCTAGCATAAGGCTTCTGAGAAGCTTCATCCAGCATCTGATGGAAACAGATGCAGAGACCCACTGCCAAACATTAGGCAGAAGGTGGGGAGTCTTTTGACAGAGTTGGGGGAAGGATTGAGGGAGCTAAAAGGATCAAGGACACTGCAAGGAGACCACCATCGTAAACTATCCTGGGCCCATGGAGGCTCACAGGGACTGAACCACCAACCAAAAAGCATGCGTGGGCTGGAAATTTTTTTTAAAAAATGTAATTATTTAATGGCTTGATTGACATTTACATGGTAGAGTACCTATGTCCTTGGCTTTGTGTGGCTGTAACAGAATACCTGCACTCGGGTAGTTTATCAATAATAGAAGTTTATTTTGCTCATGGCCCCGGAGGCCCCAACATGCAGCAGCCACTAGTGAGGGCCATTCTGCTGCATGATAACACAGCGGAAAATGTCAGGTAGCAAGGAAGAATGAGTCCGGTATCCCAGGTCTTCTTTCTTCTTGTTGGAAAGCCACCCAAGCCCTCATGGAGACCATCGACACGTGATGCCATCTGATCCTAACCACCTCCCCGAGGGCCCCACCTCCAAACACCTTGAACGGATGTGGGAGTTCACAGTCCGATGCTGGGAACTTGGGAGATATTTAAACCTTGTGAGTGCGTAACCTTATTTAGAGCAGTGTGGGCCGGGGCACGGGGTGTAAGGCTTACTGTACCAAGCATGCTAGTGATCAGAACACCCAACAGGGAAATATTTTCATCTACATCGCAGTTTCTCAGACCTCTGGGGCCCCTCTTCACACACAGGTGAGGAATTCGTTCTTGGAGCTGTAGCATAGAGTATTCTGACTAGTAGGGCTGAGTAAGTATAGTAGGAGTGGCAGGACTCGTGGGGAAGAGTAGGAGGGTGTATTTCACTACTTTCTGAACTTGGATTCTGCTATATTGTTCATACGTACAATTGGTTTCAAGTGGTGTTAGAATCAGAAGCACCGAGAGGCTCCAGAGGTCAGACTGTCGCCAGTACTTCCCACAGCCAGGAGCAGCGCTGGCTTCCCAGTGGTTCCTGTTCTGATCTCTGGTGTGGAGGCAGCCGAGACCTCTCTGACTGAGCATGTGGAGACCTAGAGAAGTGGGCGCGGCTCTCTTCTCCAACGCTGAAGCCAGCACCTGTTCCTCCAATGATGAAATTTGTAGAAGCTCCGAGACCCCGCCCTACTTTTTGTTACAGAACTTCTCAGTCTCTGATTTTACCATATCACTTTCCCCCTGAATGCAGGTTTGGTAGAAACCTGCTAACTTTCTACATTCCTTGAAAATGACCAGGGTGTCAAAACAGTCATTTCATAAACTTTTTCACATAATACATTTGGTTTGGTCAGGGAAATCATCTTGAAAATTCTTGTTGATTTTTCATCAAGGTTGGCTGAACTTCCAGTTAATTAAAGCCATTATTCTTCTCTAGCCAAAGGCTCTCTGTCCTAAAATCTGGACAACCAGAGATAGAGTTCATAGCTAAGAAAGTTTGGGGAAATACTCATGTTTCTGCCACTTACCTCCTCAATATATTGCCATCATAGGATTGTATCTGAGTTTATTAGATCAAAATAATGTGTTGGGTGTCCCTAGCCAGTTGAAAACTGAAAAGAATGCAGAAGTCAAGAGAGGTTTTCAAACACAGGAATTAGATGTTAGGCTCAGTGGAAGAGCCAGGGCACTGATCCGGGAGAGGGCACTCAGATGCAGAGTGAGAACCCATACCTAGATTAGAGCTGAGAGGTAGCTAGCTTAGCATCTAGAGGGGGTGCATGGTCGATCTGAAGGGTATTGCTCTAGGGGACATGACAGGAGCCTGGATTGCAGTCTTTTCTACCTTCTTTGAAACACATCGCTGTGCTGCTGCATGGAATGGTTATATTCTGATAAGCACATTAGATGACCTTCCCACGATGGGGATGTCATGAGGATGGATACAGAAGACCAGGTCACCAGCCAGCATGATTTTATAGGACTGTTGTGGTTTTTGAGGTATAACCTGGGCTTGGAACAGCCTTATACTCACATGGGACAGTGAGATGACCTTTGGGGAGTACTCTGAAGATTCACCACTGAACAGAGGCTAAAGAGATACTAACATAAATCATTAGTGAGGTCTAACAGAGTGGGAGAAGATGACATAGCTTGTATCAGTTGTTTCCTTAAAGAGGTGATGTTTGTCACTGTAGTATTGGTTGGAATCACTGCACTAACTTTCTTCCATAATTGACACTCACTCTTCCTGAGCTGCCTCATTCTTGGGCACTTCCCTGTGACCACTGTGCCTTCTACCCTTATGGGCTGAGTGGGGCTGGAACAAGCTGCTTGGCTTGACCCAGGCCCGAGGAAGGAGCAGGACCAGGCTTGTGTTTTGCCCTTGAGTTGATTTCTTGAAGCTGTCAAGCTCTGGACTGCAGCTACAGCATAACTTTCTCTTCAGCCCCACACAGCTGCTTTGGAGTGTGTCTGGTCTACACTCCAGAATGCTTTCCTACTCACAATTTACTCTGGGGGCATGGATGCCCAAACCGGGGGCAAATTTACTCTCTGCATTTGCACTATTTTATCCTTGATGTCTTCTATGAACTCTTATTCACGCTGTGGGATTGAGAGGACCCAAACCGTAAAGGCTGCAAGCTGAAATGACTTTGTAGAAAGCACCTCCTAGAAACAGTGTGGGCACTGCCACTCAAAGAGGCAACTGGTTACAGGAATCTGTCGAAAGCTGATGCGTACTAACGTAACCAGTCACTACAGCTAAAGGGTGGACAAAGACCATGGAAATCGATGGTAACGCTGCATGCCAGTTTTCCCTGGGCTGAAACATGTCCTGCAGTAAGGAGGGGAAGGTTGGTGAGTGGGTGGAGAGAGGAGGGGTAGTAAACAAAAGGTCACATGTCTGGGAAGAGACTTGGAATATTCTTGAAGGTCCCTTCCTGGCAGCATGAAAAATGAGAACGCAAATATTATGCCTGGAGTTGGACCAGAAAAACTGCAGAGAGGAGAGATATTTGGACTGTCAAACTGCTTGCTTGCAGGCTGTGTAGAGAGATGCAGGTTTGCAGCTTCTATGGGTTTTCATCAGCTTGAGGTGAGCAGTTCAGTGATATAGCTGCTTTTAGGTCATCCCTGGCTTTTGGAAGTAATCCCTCACCTGTGCTCTTATTATACATCCCATTGAAACCTCATTGGCTGACCAAATTAGATATCGGTGTGATTATTATTTTCATTTGTTGTGTGTTTCATTTCTGAGGTGAATAGGCCCATGCACTGCATCACCCCAGGAAAAATCTGCCACTCTCTTATGGCCTCTGTTGGCATCAGGCATGCATGTGATGCACAGAATAGATGCTAGCAATACATCTGTACACATACAATTTTTGAAAAATTAAAGAAGTTGATCAAACCTCAAATGTATATGAGGCATTTTGTTAAACATTATGATGGAACCTTATTTTTATGACATATGAACATCTATGACCGACTTAAATAATCTAGACTGGCATATGAATTGAGTTCACAAAGAGTCAACAACTGAGACGAGATCAGAGGAAGACAAAACAGAGAAGGCTCTGTCTTGATTACTCTGGGGTGAATGTGGCAAGACTTGTGTGTAGCAGAAGCTCCTCAGGAGAAAGACGACAGAAAACCAAATGTGGTGCTCGAGAACTAGAGTTCTCTGTGCATGCACCCTTCCTGTCATTGTTGGACAAGACACCTGACAGAAGCAACATAAGGAAGGAGAGCTCCAAGTTTGAAGGTACTGGCCCTTCTTGGCTTGGAAGTCGTGAGAGCTGAAGGGAGAAGCAGCTGGTTACCGTGCGCCTACAGTCAGGAAATAGAAAGAGATGAATGCTGGGGCTCAGCTCCCTTCCTCCTTTTACTCAGCCCAAGACCCCTGCCCATGGGAAGGCCATGCCCACATGCAGAGGAGGGCATCTCAAGTCAGAGTGCACTAATCATGGCAAGCTTTGGATAGTTGGGATCACAAGGCAAGCCACAAAGGTGGCGTCTGGTGGCTAGAAGAGACAGGAGGCGATTCTAAATTCCAGGTTCTGGAAGGTACCTGAGACTAACAACACTTGATTGTAACCTACCAAGGTAAATCCAAACTTCTAGCCCCTGGAATTGTAAAGTTGGTTACTTTTTATTTTATTTTATTTTTTACATTTTATTCATTATATGGCCCGACTGAAGCCTCGTCCCTCAACTACTCCCAGTCCCCACCCTCTTTCCCCACCCCTTCCCCTTGTTCACTGAAATGGGGAGTTCTCCTCTGCCATCTGCCCATAACTAATCAAGTCTCATCAGGACTGCCTGGATCCCCTTCCTCTGTGGCCAGGCAAGGCTGCATTGGTCAGGGCAAGTGATCAAAGAGCAGGAAATCTAGTTCATGATGGAGACTTCCACTGCTCCCCTTACTCTGGTGCATCAGTCTCTGCAGAAACTCCTGGGCTCAGTTTTTGTTTTTGTTGTTTTGTTTTATTTTTGTTTGTTTATTTAGCTTTATTGGTCTTCTTGTGGGGATCCTGTCCCTTCTGTGTCCTTCTATCCACTGCCTGCCTTCTTCCATAAGACTCTCTACACTCTGCCAAAAATTTGACTTTGAGTCTCAGGATCTGCTTTGATCCCCTTTGGGTAGAGCCTTTCAGAGGACCCGCTATAGTTGCTCCCATTTGTTTTTTTTTTCTCTTAGCACCACTTCTGGTGTCTATCCTGTTTGCCATTCTGAATGAGATTTAAGTATCCTCCCTAGGGTCCTCTTTAGTGTTCAGCTTCTTTAGGTCTGTAGATGGCTATCTTATATATTAGGGCTAATATCTGCTTATAAGTGAATATATACCATGCCTAGCTTTCTGTTTCTGGGTTATCTCACTCAGTATGATTTTTTTAGTTCCATCCATTTGCCTGCAAATTTCATGATTTCCTTTATTTTAATGGCTGAACAGTATTCCATTGGGTAAATGTGCCATAATTTCTGTATTCATTCCTCTGCTGAGGGACATCTAGGTTGTTTTCAGATTCTGGCTATTACAAATAAAGCTGCTATGAACATAGCTGAGAAAATGTCCTTGTTGAATGGTGGGGCATCTTTTGGGTATATGCCTAAGAGTTGTATAGCTGGATCTTGGGGTAGTGCTAGTCCACATTTTCTGAGAAAGTGCCAGATTGATTTCCAAAGTGGTTGTACAAGTTTGTACTCTCACTAACAATGAAGGAGGATTCCCCTTTCTCCACATCCTCTCCAGCATATGTTGTCACTTGAATTTTTGATCTTAACCATTTTGATAAGTGTAAGATGGGATCTCAGAGTCATTTTGATTTGCATTTCCCTGATGACTAAGGATATTGAGCATTTCTTTATGTGTTTCTCTGCCATTCAATATTCTCTGTTGAGAATTCTCTGTTTAACTCTATACCCCACTTTTAACTGGATTATTTGGTTTGTTGGTGTCCAATTTTTTGAGTTCTTTGTATATTCTGGATATTAGCCCTCTATCAGATGAAGAAAGAAATTGAAGCAGATATCAGAAGATGGAAAGATGTCCTATGTTCATGGATCAGTAGGACTAACATAGTAAAAATGGCCAAAAAGCAATCTACAGATTAATGAAATTCCCATCAAATCTTTGAAAGAAAAATTCTCAACTTCATATGGAAAAACAAAAAACACAGGATAGGTAAAACAGTCCTCTACAATAGAAGGTCTTCTAAAGGTGTCTCCATCCCTGATCTCAAGCTACACTATAAAGCAACAGTAATGAAACCTGCATGGTACTGGCATAGAAACAGATTGGTGGATCAATGGAATTGAATTGAAGACCCAGAAATAAACCCACAAATCTATGGACACCTGATTTTTGACAAGGAAGCCAAAACAATACAATGGAAAAAAGATAGCATCTTCAACAAATGGTGCTGGTCTAACTGGTAGAAAAATGCAAATAGATCCATACTTATCACCCTGCACAAAGTGGATCAAAGACCTTAACATAAAACCAGACACACTAAACCTGTTAGAAGAAAAAGTGGGGAAGAGCCTTGACTTCATTGGTACAGGAGACAACTTCCTGAACAGGATAATCCAGGCTCTAAGATCAACAATCAATAAATGGAACCTTGTGAAACTGAAAGGCTTCTGTAAAACAAAGGATACTTTCAACAGAACAAAATGACAGCCTACAGACTGGGAAAAGATTGTTTTGTTTTAAATCATCAAATTTGTGGCAATTGGTTATAGGAAAATACATATGTGTATATATGCATATACATGTACATGTTTCCTCACAATCATTGCCAAAATTGAAGACGCTGCCCTGGGAAGCAGAGTTTTGGGGAGATGTGGTGCTTATATGCCAATCCTTGTGTCTATGTCTGTGTCTATAATCAACACTGGGGAGAAGAAAAAGAGTTGACGGAGCCTGAAAAAGTTTTGAAACTCCCAAGAAACATTTGAGAAAAAGTTGTCAGGAAAATGAAGAGAAACTACTGCAGAAAATAATGTGTATATTTTGCTGAGAAATACAACTTTATAAGGACGCATGATCTATTAGTTTTCTTAGGGAATGTGTTCTGCATAGGGTTTTCTTTTTGCCACATGCAGGGCATATATAAGATTGGAGAGAAGGCAGGCAAAAGGTAATGATTCAACTTTGATCGTGAAATATGTATTTTAAAATGTAGTTTTTGTTGTCTTGTTCTTTTTCACAAAAGGATGAAAAGGGCAATGTGAATGGGATGGAAAGTGGAGATTGATTTCTGCACATTATATCACAAAATAGACGTGGTAGAGCAAAGGAATTACAACGTTAACACCATATAAGCCTCTGCCCTGCAGACTATCAAAGCAGACTCTGAGACTTATGGACAACTGACGGGCAGAGTGCATGGACTCTTACGTAAGAAGTGGGAAGTAGTAAGAGCTGGAGAGGACAGGAACTCCACAAGGAGAGCAACAGAGCCAGAAAATTTGAACACAGGGAACTTCCCAGAGACTCATACTCCAACCAAGGACTATTCATGGAGATAACCTAGAACCCCTGCACAGATGTAGCACATGACAGTTCAGTGTCCAAGTGGGTTACATAGTAATGGGAAGAGAGACTGCCTCTGACATAATCTGATTGGCCTGCTCTTTGATCACCTCCCCCTGGGGGGGAGCAGCCTTACTAGGCCACAGAAGATAACAATGCAGCCACTCCTGATGTGATCTGATAGACTAAGATCAGAAGGAAGGAGAAGAGGACCTCCCCTATCAGTGGACTTGGGGAGGGGCATTTATGAAGAAGGGGGAGGGAGGGTGGAATGTGGAGGGGAGGAGGGAGGGGCTTATGGAGGGATACAAAGTGAATAAAGTGTAATAACTAAATAACTAACTAACTAACTAAATAAATAAATAAATAAATAAAAGACAGGAGAAAAAAAAAGAGAAGAAGTAGAGGCAGGTCTGTCCACCATCTCTTTCCAGTTCCCATGGTCCATGGATGGCTTATTTGTCCACGGATGTCAATTGCAGGAGTGGCCCAGTGGCTCCTGGCTGGTTGGTCCCACATGCCTCCTGACTTCCTCTGACTCCAGGCCTTTTCTCGTATCCTATAAATGAAAGTGATTGATAGAGAAGAACTGCATAAGAAAAAATAGCCTGTGTTGGGGTGGCCATTTGGTTCAGTCAGTAAAGTTTTGTTGCACAAGCATGGGGACCTGAATTCAGATCCTTGGCTCCATGTAAAAGCAGCTCAGAAAGGCACCACATGCCTGTAACACCAGCCCTGGGAGACAGACACATGAGGATTTCTGCCATCCAGCCTGTTTAGCAGAATGCAGGAGCTCCAGGTCCCATGGAAAAGCGTGTCAAACATATATGGTGAAGGAGTAACAGAGGAGGATATCTGATGTCAACTGCTGCTCCCCACATGTGTGAGCATGCGCACACACAGACACTGTGGCCATTTGTACTGGGAAGGCTTGCTAACTACTCTAGAGAAGTGAAGCAGAATAGAGGCAACAGAAGAGAGGAGTGTGGCCCAGGCCAGTGCACTCTTAGAAAGCCAAAGCCGCTGTAGCTCCAGGAGTTCACAGTCCAGCCGTATCAGTCTCTGGATGAGAGGGTTAGTGGCAAGAATGAGGCAGGCGTGCCCTGTGGTATGAACGGTTTCTTCTTGGATGTTGCTGAAGAGGCAAATGATTCATTTCAGAATTACATTATAAGCACATGCGTGCTATTGTGCTGATCCTGAGTGCTCCCTCATACTGACCTGTGAGTCATGTGCTTTTGTTGTTATTTGTTTTAGTATTGGGGAATCTAATATGTGATTACTGTACTTTACAGCATCCCCCTACGCCCTCTTATTTCTCCAACTCCTCCAGGGTCTCTAGTCTTTCTCAGATTAATGGCCCTTTATTTTTCAAATATTGTTTTTATATACATTCACATGAATGCAACCTGAGTTCCTCTAGTGTTGCTTGTATGGCTATGTGTTTAGGGATGATTGATCCCTTGGTATTGGATAACCCATCAATGGACTCATCCTGAGAAGCCTACTCCTCCCTCTCCCAGCTGACATTAATTGCTTACAGCTGCTTGTTTGTAGGTGGGTCTTGTGCAATTTCCCCCATCTATGATGACATGCCAACTTGCAACTCATTTGTATTGCAATTAGGTGTGACTTTGAGAAATGTTTCTACCCACTGTTTTTTTGTTGTTGTTGTTGTTTTACTTAATTAATTCTTATTGTGTGCTAGTGACTGACTGTCTCCTTTTCATTCGCAAACTATCCAAGTAATGTTTTAGAAATGTGCGTTTCTTTGCAAACTGATGGGTGGATGAGGGGAAAAGGAGACTACAGGGATAGCCAGGAGAGCTAAAAAGCCATTGTCATCTACCTGACAGCATAAACAAAAATAAAAGATGTACACGGGTTTTGTATTAAAAGCTTTTAGGAAATAATATAAGGTAATATCAGTGGCACCTCAGGGAAAAAAAGCGCTCTCTCCAGATTCTGACGTGTTAACTATAAATTGTTTCTTTTTCTCATTGAAATTAAGAACCACTGTTTCTTTTAAAGGCATCACAAAGAAAATAAAAATACAGAGAGGAGATTATCTGCATTGTGTGAATCCAACAGAATACTAAGAACATAGAGTCAGCACAAATCAGTAAGAGAGAGAAAGAGAAAGAGGATCCAGGCAGAAAGCTCTAAAAGGCAAGAATCTAAATGGTACACCACGTATGAAAAGAACATCAGCATCATTATTTATCAGGAAGATAGCTAAAATTACCCTTTAAGTGCAGATGTATCTGACATTATTAATGAATAAGACCATGGTCTAGGACAAAGGCTCATCATCCATGACTGTCTGCTGTTCTTGCAGAGGACCTGAGTTAGTTCCCAGCATGCTCTAAAAAATGCCCGTAACTCAAGAAAACACACACTTTTTAATTTTTTTCTTCACAATTTATTCATTATATATCCTGAAGTCCCCTCCCTCAACTCCCTCAGTCCTATCCTCCCTCCCTCCCTCTTCCCCTCATCCCCTTCCTCTAGTCCACTGAAAGAGGGAGTTCTCCTGTATTGCCATCTGCCCATAGCTTGTTAAGCCTCATCAGGACTGCCTGGATCCTCTTTCTCGTGGCCTGCTATGGCCACATTGCCAGGGGTGAGTGATCAAAGAGCAATCAACTGAGTTCATGATAGAGGCAGCCCCTGCTCCCCTCACTCAGAGATCCGCATGGAGACTGAGCTGCCAATAGGCCACATCTGAGCAGGGGTCTAGGTCCTCTCCATGCATGGTCCTCCGTTGGTGCATCAGTCTCTGCAGAACCTCCTGGGCTTTTGTTTAGTTTTGAGGATCTCCGTGTGGGGCTCCTATCCCCTCCATGTCCCTCTAATCCCACCCTTGTCTTCCTCCATAAGACGCCCTGTGCTTTCCCCAAAGTTTGGTCATGAGTCTCAGCATCTGCTTCGATCCCCTGTTGGATAGATCCTTTCAGAGGACTCTATAGTAGGCTCCCAACCAGTTTCTCTTCCACCACTTCTGCTGTCTATCCTGTTTGCCATTCTGAATGCGATTTAAGCATTCTCTCTAAGGTCTTCCTTGTTGTTTAGCTTCTTTAGGTCTGTAGATGGCTGTCCTATATTAAACAGCTAATATCCACTTATAAGCGAGTATATACCATGCCTGACTTTCTGTTTCTGGGTTAACTTACTCAAGATGATCTTTTCTAGTTCCTACCATTTGCCTGCAAATTTCATGATTTCCTTGTTTTTAATTGCTGAGTAGTATTCCATTGTGTAGATGTACCACAATTTCTGTATCCATTTCTCCATTGAGGGATATCTAGGTTGTTTCCAGATTCTGGCTATTACAAATAAAGCTGCTATAAACATAGTTGAGCAAATGTCCTTACTGAATGGTGGGGCATCTTTTGGGTATATGCCCAATAGTGGCATAGCTGGATCTTGAGGTAGTGGTATTCCAAATTTTCTGAGAAAGTGCAAGATGGATTTCCAAAGTGGTTGTACAAGTTTGCACTCCCACCAGAAATGAAGGATGGTTCCCCTTTCTCCACACCTCTCCACATTTTTTAAAAGCACCCAAGGACTCCCGTATCATTGGACTGTGAGTGTAGTAGATGGCCTTTAGTCTTTTCAACTAGCGTGCACACTGGCTTTATGACTGTTACTAACACTTGGCTATTCACCATGGATTGACTACACACACACAGACATCCCCAAAGCAGTCCACTCCAAGATACCAGTCTTACAGACTATTACACACAGACACACACACCAATCTTTCTGAATATACACACCCGTATTAAATGTGCATGATATGTTCAAAAAATGCTCAGGGCAGGACTGTTTCTAACAGCGTAAGTGTAGAGTCCAAATATGCAATAATGTTAGCATGGATTCTATTCATTCCATAGAAGCTGTGAAGAATAAAAATGGACAATACCACCCTAAACATATTAATCTCAGCAATACCACTTAGAGAAAAGCATTCTCAGAAGATCCATATGTACTCTAATTTCATTTGCATAAATCTGCATAAAGTTCAAAACCAAGATATTTTCTTTAGGGAAGTATCCGTCAGGAGCAACTAAAGAGAAAAGGAATGAAAACATTATTCCAAATGCCAGAGAAAGTGCTTTCCTTTGGGTTCTAAAGTGAAGTATGATAAAGAAGACACACAGGAATAGAGGCAATATCCTGCCTCAAAGGATGAGTGGTTCTTCCGGCTGTCTCTATCCAATTATTCTTCAGGCTTGTGTTTGTTTGCATTTTCCTGGGTATATACCAAAAGAAATGCATAAATAGTTTTTAATATATAAAGCTGATGACTGGGAGAGAACCTACAGAAACAAAAGGTAGTAGTTATTGTCAGAAATCAGAAACAAGATCCAGGGACTTTCACATGGCAGAGGAGAGAATGATGCTGGAGTGGAGAGACAACAGGCCGCTTACAATCAATAGGCTGTAGTGAATGCTGGATATGGTAGCGTAAGTAGAAGAAAGGAGATGAATCAAAGATCTTCCTCAGGCATCTGAGATGATACGCAATCCACTACTGAAGAGGAACAGCAAAGGATGTTGAGAAGTGTAGCCATAGAAAAGCAGAGGATGATTGGAAGATCCTGGCCATGGTGGGTTGAACACCTGTGTTTGAGATACCTGGAGACTTAGCCAACAGACTTGTGCTAATCCTTCATGATATGATTTCATGACAGTCACTTAGTTCAAATCGTCAACAAAGAAATGTTCTCTCAGTCTCTCTCACTTTCAAGCTTGCTAAGTACCCTAACGAACAGATTAAGAAAGAAGTACCTTCCCCGGGAGCTTACACTGCAGGTGAAGAGAGAGGACAAGTGTAATGGAATGACAGATAAAGTAAGCAATGGTAGAAGGACAAAAATGATTAATGATACAGAGTGTAGTGGGGAAGGCAGAGGGAAAGAAATGAGAGGCATAAAGGTGATGCTTTCAGAAATGATAGGTAATTGATTAGATATAGAGGTGATAGAGTCATAATTTGATGGTTGATAGATGACTGATAGATGGACAATAAACAGATAAATGACTATAGATAGATATTAAGAGATGATTGATGGATAGTTAATGAATAGATGAATGGATGAGTAGAATATGATAGGCGGATAAATTAATAATGATAAATAGATGATGATAGACAGATAATAAATAGATTATGAATGGATAGATATATAAAATAATATAGGTAGATAGATAGTATAATAAAGATGGATAATAAACTATGGATATATATATATATATATAGAGAGAGAGAGAGAGATTAAGTAGATAGATAGATAGATAGATAGATAGATAGATAGATAGATAGATAGACAGACAGAAAGATAGATGCCAGCTAGAAGTATGGATAGACTGGCAAATAATAGGGGAGAGAAAATAATTTCCAAGTAATCTTTCTTTTGATCTGTTTGTGAGAATATTAAAGACTTAGACAAAGCTGAAACATTCACCTTGGACATAGAAGGTCCTTCATATGTATAGAGAAGAATCACATTCTGCTTAGAGCATGAGAAACCATAGAAATGACACTGCAGGATGGAGTAATTTTTTTATCTTCTAAATGAAAGGTGAGAACCCAAATATCAAGGAATGCAGTTCAGAGAGCAGGCTCTGTAGAATCAGGACAAGATTTGTCCTACTTGGGCAATACACAGGAGCATAAATGAGCTGATTCAAAATATGTTGCTCAAGAAGAAATAATTTTAAATGCATAGGAAGAAAAGAAAGGACTAACCCTGTTCTGATGTTACATCTAGAGAGAGTGGGAAAGAAGGGAGCCAAGAGGGAGGTAGAGGATAGAAATGTGTTAAATTTTAAATAACAGGAAGAAAAAAAGACTGGAAGTGATTAGTCAAGAAAAAAGGTCCAATATGGCCGTGGGAAATAACATTTGCTGGGAGAATGTGGCCAGTCAGCAAAAGAACTAAAATGCATGCACAGAGACATGAGAGCTGAAACCCAGGAGTGGACAAGCATTTGAGTAGGGGCTGACCAGTTGAGCACTTCCCTTGCAAGCACAAGGGAAGATCCATCTCAGGAAACCATGCAGAATCAGGTGTGGTGATGCCTGTGTAATCCAGGGTCGAGGGTCAGAGGCAGGTGTGTCCCTGAGGAGCAGCAGCTGACCTATCTTACTTGGGAAACAAGTAAGAAAATGAGAGACCCTGCCTCAAGAAAGCAAGGTGGACAGCACTGAGGGAATGATAGCAAAGAATGTCCTCCGGCCTCCACACTCTGTGCACCCCCAGGAACATAAGCACAAAAGTATTCTAATCAATGTATCAAAAATATACGTATGGTTCACAAACCATGTGATACAACATAGCATGTACTTGGACTTAAGAGAAAAAGAACTATTAAATAAACCTTTATAATTGAGTAGAAATGGATAATTAAAATGATAAGGAAGTAAAAACAAAATTTTGGGAAAACAACATTTATTTACTAGAAACCTTCTTTGAATTTGGGTCCTTTACTATTCTAACCAGATTGTCAATTCAACTCAAATGTAAAATAATAATAATAATTTTACATTTCCATAATACAAAAATTTAATTTTCCTGGAGGCTTTCTGAGGCTAATATATTCCATCAAAACAATGAAGTAAACCACCACCACAGAAAATACTACAAACTCTTATTTGCCAGAATAAAGGGAAACCTTGGCGATCTCGGCAGGACTATCTAAAATAGGAAGAAATAGAAGTTTCCAGGGCGTCTGTGACAGCACATTACGAAACTGTAGCTCAGAGTGCTAACGCGCAGCTATTCTATGTCTGCGTAGGGAAAGAACTCAAGGCAGGAGCTGTTAGCTGAAGTGCTCTGATGGATTTTTGTATGGTCAGTGGACACAGGAAGGCTTGGCTTCCCCTGTGTGATCATGATTTGTGCCTGTAGTTCTGACACAATCATCGATGATGACACCAACTTTTACTGCCTGAAGTGTCCCAGGCAGGATGTTCAGTCACTGAGTTACTCTAGAGTCACTGCACTTGGTGAAAATCGCCTTGAAAGCCAGCCCTCGTGTTCGCCATGGTGGAGGGAAGAATGACACAGGCTGAGAGCAAAGCACACAAAGTTCAGACTCCTTGGAAATGCCAGGGCAAAAAGATAAACATGCAAAGATTTAGTGATGGAAATTTACACAGATGAAAGCTATTAATATTGAATATCTGGCTTAACAATTTAAACACATACATAAATCACACACGTACATCTCACACACATTATACATACATATTTACACACATCACATATACAGTCATACAAACACAAATATTTTACAAATTATTCACCTATCATATACACATCACTCAGACATATCACACACACATACATATCAGACATGTCACATACAAATCATATACATACTACATGCATACACATACACACAGCATACAAACATCCCACCTATCACCACGTATACCACACATAAACACAAACATCACATGTATAAAGTGTATGAGTGGATGCAGAAAGAAACTGGGCTCTGCCTGCTGGTTAAGACACAGACAATTATAGGTGGAAGAGCATCTTGACAGGCATCTAGGGCTGCAATCCTCCCTCCTGTAAGGAGGAGGTAAATGGGAGCTCAGCCACAGCGCTGGAAGGGCAGGGCTCCTCCCTGTGTCAAGGCTGGGTCCTTCTGCCTTCTGCTCTTCCACTTCATTCTTCAGCGGATAGCATGATGGCTGCAGGAGTTCCAGCCATCACGTTTAGTTATAGCAAAGTCCAGAAAGTTGATTTTTCTAATATCTTTCTTGTAATATAAGAAGTCTTTTTTAAGATTCCTGCCTGACTTCCCCCGAGCCTGTCTGAGAAGCCTGTGTGCATATTTGTAATTAATAATCCATCACAGTGAAGACACCAATAGGCTTAAGGTTGGGGTCAGGTAAGCAAATAGCATTTTCTGTAAAACCTGCAAGAGAGAATGTTCCAAGTTCTCAGTTAAATCATATGCTAACACGTGAGTTCTAATGTTTGGACTAAGATATGCAAGTATAAATATATTACTTGGAAATTAGCTGATTTATACCAGCTGTGTCTAAAACAAAGTAAAACCATTGCTCTCAAATAGGCAAGAGGTAGAGATGCAAGGGCTTTTCATCATCCAAACATCTCATTTATCAGTGGCAGGAGGTGTTCTAAATAATTCTAGTGCAGATATTTATTAAAATATTATTGGAAAAAATAACAAACATTTAGCTTGGCACCTTCATTTTAAATAATAGCCTTCTATGTTTTATATACTTTGACATTTAATCAATCCTTTGCTCAAAGGTGTTTAGATGGCTGAGAACTTTTGCTGATGCATATCTTGAAGGGTGATGATACCTGTTCCATATAAGATACACAGGCACTTCACACACATTAAATTCTTCTGAGTTTAAGACCAGTTCACACCAGTGAGCCTTAAAGATAAAAATGGTGGTTCATTTGCTGTACCCCCTGTGGACTCCTTGAAGGAGTTGGTACAATCTTAGTGTTCATTCTGTACCTCATTCCAGAAGTCAAGGTTTGGGGTAAAGAACAGTTACACAGATAAAAGTTTATCTGGAAAATTCTACTAGTTGACTCAGGAGATACAAAAATTTAAGACTCATTAGGTTCAGCAATTTTATTTTACTAGATTTATTATTCTTGGACCATTTAAAATTCTATAATTTAAGTGTAATTTCTGTGATATAAATTGCACCAAGAAAAGAGATTGCGTCACCTTACATTCATGGTCTCTCTTCACATCTCCTCTAGGGCCTTCTCCTTCCTGCCTTCTGTCCCCACCCCGACCCCTTGCTAATGGTGAGGAGTCTTGGGAGGCAGCAAGGGCCCCTGGTCTAGTTTCTTCCTCCATTCCTCTCTTTAAGTCATGCTCAGCACCTTCCACTCTTCTCCAGGGGCTGAAAGCAAGCAGGTCATTGGATCTTCTTCCTTTCCTAACTGACCTTGCTCTCCTTTCAAATAGATCACTTACAACTTGCTCAGAATGACACCTTTAACACTTGGGGTTCTTTCTGCTGTCTAATGGCTCTGACTTTTCAATGTGGAAAACATTTTTATTTTGACATTCCACTTTGGCAAATAGGTTAAATTGAAAGACAAAATGCCTTTGTTTACCTTTTTTATGCACTGTCCCCCATTATAATGGTCTTTTATTTGGAAACAGCATTTGTCATTACAGAAGCAAGGAAATTCATCATTTTCAAAAATTATTTGTGAAAATGGATTTCTAAGTTTTTAACATATTCCTCTATTATTGTACGGGTAGAAAAGTGTTTTCAATTTACTTTTTTGATCAAAACCAAACTTGAAAAGTACGTTGTATCACTGTGCCATCTGTGGCAAGCTGCTGTAATCACCCATCTGTTTCAAATTTCTGTTTTGCGAGTACATTCTTGCATTTGCTGTTTTGCATAATTAAGTTCATTAAAGTAACACCCTTGAGTTTTAATACTTAGGGTAATAATTTTGAACTCTGGCATTCTGGAGAACACAGGTTAGTGGGTGGAATTCTGATGAATTTGGCTATTTTATTCCTCAGTGGTTTGAATTAGTATGGGGTAGTTTGTAACCTACAGCATTGTGAGGAAATGGAATCTACCCTTGTATTTTCAAAGGATTTTATATTTTAATGACAGCTAGACTAACTGGAAATGATTAAGTAATGATGATTTAGATAATGCTTATTCTCTCATCATGGTTTAATGTAAGAATTTAATGAATGTTCATTTGACTTTTTGACATTTATTTTCATCCTGATGCTCACAGTGGCTCAACTCCTTGTGTTGTGTATTGGTGCATTTATAATATTTTAATAATTTTAAATGTTTCATGTAATTTGTATTAAAATGCAGTATTTTCATTTGTGCAAGGCATTGCATGTGTTGTATTATGCATTGGGATTGTGCAAAATTGTGAACATAATTTTCTTTTGTGGAACTGACAATGTAGCTATGGTACTAAGGTTCCTTTGGAGTGGAGGTTTTGTACTGAGCACAGGACTGATTTTTGGAAGCTGACACTCATGAATTCAACAAGCAATGCTGGATCTAAGGCTTTTAGGAGCCTGAGCTGATGTAAAAGAACAAAAGTAGTGAGTGCTGATCTAGAATTGTAATTTAAATTTGGTGATTTAAATAACCTAGATGGTGGTTTTTATCTATTTAGCGTCATTATTAGTCCAACTTGTTTCTTCCTTTTTTGCTTTCTAATCTCTCTGGTCATCTTTCCCTTCAAGTTCACTGTCCTACTTCAGGGTGTCCTCACCTAACCTTCTTCCTGGTTGGATTTATTGTCAACAGGACACAACTTTAGAATCACCTGGGAAGAAAGAACCCAGTTAAACAATTGCCTTGAACAGATTGGCCCGAAGTATGCTCATGAGAGAGTATTGTGATTGATGACTGCTGTTGGGCCTCACTGTGGAAGACACCATACCTAGGCGGAGAGCAGGCCAGCAAACAGCCTCCCTCCATGTCCATGCTTCCAGGTTCCTGCCCCAACTTCCATTCACAATGGACCATTATTGGAAGTGTAAGATGAAATAAACCCTATCCTCCCCTCAGTGTTCTTGCTCAGAGTGGTTTACCATAGCAACAGAATGACTCGACAACACGCTGAGAATTAACTATGTAGAGGGCGCCCCTTAAAGCAAGACTGAGCGTAGTCAAGCGTTAAAGTGATGCTGGGCAGGAAATTGGTGCATAGCAGTTGGTGGCTTAGCTGTCTGTCTTCCCAAGAATGTTTTGAATTCTTTGACACTTCACTGGCTGCATAATCTATCATGGTCTCCCTTTGGCCTCCTGTGGCCAGGGGTCACAATATGGTTTTCACTGACAAGTATCACAA
The DNA here is from genome assembly GCF_030254825.1 of Meriones unguiculatus. Taxonomy (NCBI): domain Eukaryota; kingdom Metazoa; phylum Chordata; class Mammalia; order Rodentia; family Muridae; genus Meriones; species Meriones unguiculatus. The sequence continues at coordinate 75,468,520 of NC_083365.1, forward strand.
TTAAATCTCTGTGGTAGATATTAATATGAGACATTCTTTTAGCCAAAGTATGGTCAGGCAATGCATCATATAACCTCATAATTCCAAAGGGCATTCCTAGTTAGTGAAAGTCATACTAACTAGAATAAGCTTGTGTGCTTCTATATTCCTGTGATCCCAAATCCCCAGGAATCTGAAGCAGGAAGATTGCAAGTTCAAGACCAGCCTGGGCTAGATAGTAAAATTCTATCTAAAACACAATACACCAAACAAAAAGCAGATTAGTGGATCCCGGGGGGCCATCTTATGATTGTGCACTGAACATGCTTCCTCTTTACTGTTAGCCTAAACTGTATGTAATGCTCCCTGGCTGACAGCGACCCTCTTTGCATGCTCATATACATGTCTTAGTTTTACCAAGCTACCTTGCAATTATTGTTTGTCTAATGATTTCTTAGACAAACTTAGACATTCTGCAAATGTCACAACTGGAAGGACTTTTTCTTACTCATTTGTGGTCCATTTGTCACAGTGTTTGGCTCTGGTAGGGAACTTCAGAGCTACTGAATGGAAGGCAGCTGAACTCTAATTTGGGCATGATAATAGGACTCAGACACTACTTAGGAAGGAAGATGCACAATCACTAATATAGGATAATCTGTTTGTCTAAATGCTGAGACAAAGCTGGACGTGATTGTTCACACCATAATCCCAACATTTGGGATGCTGTGGAAGAAGGATTACTCTGAATTTGAAGCTGTCCTGTGCTACATCCCATGTTCAGGTTGAGCTATACAGTGAGACCCAAACTATCTTGGCCTACACTGTAAAGGCTTTGCGCAGACCTGCCTAAGGTTAAGCAAGTCAACTGTTGGGCACCGGAGTGAGAGGGCCTCCCAGGCCTCAGACCTAACTGAGGAGCTCTGATGGTGGATTGAAGAGAAGAGAACGTTAGTTTGCTTTAAGGCCCCTGGTAAGTTAACTGTGTGCCAGTCTCTGCTCCCAAAACTATGATTGTATGGACTATGATTGTATGGACTATGATTGTATGGACTATGATTGTATGGGTAGCACAAATCAGATTCAAAGAAATGTAGGATAAACAGAGTAAGAAGTCCATGAAGCTGGGAGAAATTGGGAGTGGGTGGATCTAAGAGGGGTTAGTGAAACTAAGGGGAATGAAAGCAGTCAAAATACATTGCATGAATGTATAAAATTCTCACTGAATTAATACAAATATTTAAAAAAAAACATGTATAAATAAAGAAATATCCATCCTATGGCAAGGATATGTGGCCTGTCAGAACAGATAACTTGGAATTCATAAGGTAGGGTTAGTATATGCAGCAGCTGAATGGAATGGGGAAATCTTTGGAAGCTAAACCCATGAATAAATGAAAGCAAAGCCTTGTTGAGCACTAACAGTGCAGGCAAGAGCAAAGTGCAGGAAAGTCTCTGTCCTTAGGGAAGACACTCTCAGACGGAAAAGTATGACTCATTGTCCTCAACAACAAGACTCAAATAAAAGAGAGATAACTTGACAGGCACCCACAAGGAAGTCTGTGATGAACAATGAAGCAGACCACAAGTCCTGTGAGCTCTTCTTTTCCCACAGGAGATACCTGCCCATTTCCTTCTCAGGATGTGAAATGAGTAGATATTTGGAAGCAATAATAAAGGCTTCTAAAAGTAGCGATATCTGGAAAGTCCCTCACCTATGTCCTAAGGCAATGTCAGATTTGATTTCCAAAGTCAGGTTACTGAACGTTATTTAACATGAACCGCAGGGAAGATAAACATGCTACTATCAGCTGAGAGTGGCCCTTTATAAACTAATCAGCTTATGTCTGTCTGTCTGTCAGGTCTTACTAGTAAGGAAGTCTGACTCCCAGGAGAGCTGATCACTTAGGAATCATGGCCAGTGTTATCTAGGTGCCCTAATAACTTGGATAGTGGGTGTCAGAAGCCACTGGTGTTGCCCAAGGGTCCAGAGTGCTGATGCCAGTCAGTGTTGATCATGAGTTATCGATCCACTCTAGATTTAGCGTCTACATTATAACTGTCATGTTACCATGAGAGTGATCTCAGATAGAGGTCCAACAGTACAGCAGGCTGAGGAATGAATGACTGACGATAACAGGGATGAATGAGCAGAGAAAGCCACCACAGAGAAATGACATGTTCACAGAGACTGGCATCCCACAGAGAAATCAGCAATGTGAGAATGTGCTAAGTATGACTTACAAGCCAACATATGACAAAAGCCATCACAGAAGCAGAGCAGCTGAGCTCACATCTCGTGTTTAAAAGACCAGAGTGAGGCCAGTGTGTTTCAGCTTTGTAGGGGAAGATCCATGCCAGACCAGAAAGGGCTGGTTCCCAAGGAAGTATCCTTGGGATTTATGGTATGGACTCTCTGCAACCAGGGATGAGAAGGGTGGTGAGAAGATCTTTCCGTCACCTGACTCAGAAGGCTAGGTGCAGCTCTGCATGTGGTGGGGGAAAGGTGGGCCTTCTACTTGGAGCTGAAGAGGCCGCGGCTACTGTTGGGGATCTCCTTGCACTCTGGAGATTTCTTGAATATTACTTCTTCTTTCTTTTGCTGACTCAGTTTCTCATGTATGCTAGACTGATCTCAACTCACCCATTAGCTGAAGGTGACTTTCAATTTCTGATCCTCCACCTCCCAAGTGCTGGGGTTACAGGGATGCACTACCATGCCCGTCTTGTGTGTTACTAGGGATAAAGCCTGGTGCTTTGTGCATGCTGAGCAAGCTCTGTGCCAGCTGAGATTCATCCCTGGCCCTTGGGAGTAGTGAGTTGGTTCCTAACAGCATGCTGCCCTCTTCGTTCTTTGTACTTCTGTCCTATTATCTACACGTCTTCAGATGTCTTCCCTTTTCATTCAGTAGTCCCCACTGAGTTCCTCAACTTAAAGCAATAGTGACTTTACATCACCAAGTGGAAATGTTTCCTTCGCTACTGTAGTGCACTTCCTCATTTTAGACTTGAGATGCTCAAGCCAGAACGAAACCAGTGACATTTCAGAGATTTCTAAGTTTTATAAGTCTAGTTAACATTAGAACCAATAGAAGACTTCAAACCTCAAGTTTCCCATCAGATGTTCTCTTTCCCAGAGTTCTGCCTGGTCTATAATCTCATAAGGCGTCTTTTGTCATCGTCTGTAATATGACAGGCAGATATGCTGGCAGGTAGATGAGCCGTTGGACCTGGAGGCCTCAGCTCTTACAGCGGGATGGGAGAGTAGATCATTGCCAGCACAAAGTGATCAAAGAGGCCCGAGCTAGGACAGCACTCGTGAAATCGACAGGACTTTAAAAGGTCAGAGCGATGAAGACAGCAGATGGACAGAACTGCAGGAGGGACACGTTAGGCAGGGAGCAGATGAACCGGGGACTGTTTGAGGGTATTACAGGACAGCCGGCAGATGGGCTGTGCCGGAATGTGGAGCGGGAAACACTGCCATTGACACTAATTACTCGTGATGGAGGTGCTTTGCAAAACATGAGGGGAAATGGCTCGATTTCATAAGACACTTACCGCAACGGAGGACAAGTTCATAACAGCTCTCTACATTAAATAAGCTAAACTGAGGGACCAGGGAAATGTCTGCAGGATTTTCTCCCTTCGCTCATACTTTATCTGGGCCGGAAAAGTTGGTACAGAGACACCACAGCACCTGGTCAATGGCATTTATTTTGAGTGCCGTGCATTTTCACAAATCAAAATTACATTTTAATGTATGGTACTCAGAAGTTAAGCATGTCTTACCCAATGAGGTGTATTTGTAACGCAAATGAGCAGTTGAAACTGAAGGATGAGGTGTGTAAAGGCATGGGCACTGTCCGTGGTCTACATGAGTGCAATGCCTACACACAGAACGAAGGAGGAAGGGTCATTGCAGGCTTAATGCAAAGGGCCTGAAAAAAACCTTCAAATCTAGTAGGAAACTGTGCATTTTACATCTTCAGGATGCACTTGGTGCATAATTTCACACTTTAACTAAATTTATTTTTCTCTAGGTGCAATTTGGTGCTCGGCTGGGATCCCCAGCCATAGCTAGATCGGCATTGAGGGAGTGAAGAGAGATTGTGATACAAGTGCTATTGTGGAAGGAGAAAGAAGTGGCTGAGTTAGAGAATGATAAGCATCTATGATAATCATGAGAGTGAAAAGTAAAAGGCCTCATGGTTTGGATAGATGTCTGGGGTAAAAGGGAGAAAAGAATCCCATTTCCACCTCCTTTGTGTTATCAGAAGTGGCTGAGGACATAGCTGAGTGCACAGTGTGGAGAGGAGACATTCTTCCTCTTAGTTCTTGAGCTTTTAGCATTTTTGCTCCATAGTAGCAAAGTTCAAAGTGGAAACCCAGCGCATTTGAATAGCTGAGGAGATGGGTAGGTGAAACCGATAGCAGCTGGCAGAGCTCTTCTCACCTATTGGTTAGACAATTAAAAGATAAAGCTCAGTGAGAGTTTATTGACAACATTCCAGACCTCTTCAGCACAGAAGCCGCCTCCCAGAGCTGGGGAGACCACTGGCTCTAAGGAGGTTTGGGCTTTTGGGGTCGCTTTCGTGTATCCTACCTGGTGAATTCCCTGCCCTCTTTACTCTATTGGTCTGTAGCATGGGTTGGTTCTGTTTCTGTAATCATTGATGGGCTAAGAGGGGGCACCCTAACGTTCTATTCCTGTGGCTAAACTGGTTCAGAATGACGAAGTACACATTTGGGGGAAATACACATTTACTGCTGGGGACAAAAAGCCACAAAGAAATAAAAAATGGAAACTTATTGCCTATTGCTGGTTCAAGAAGCCACCCCAAATTCTCCTTTCTCCTATCTTTGGGGCCCACAGATTCAGAATAGAATGCATTATGTAAGGTTGTTTTTCATTTTTTAATCATGGTCTGTGGGAGAAGGGGATTTGTAAGTGAGTGCCGGAGCCTGTGCAGAAGCCCTGTATGGCAGCTCTCCAGGACCTGCATAACAGGCTGCCAAAGCCCCAGGTCTGTGCTGGGAACCAAACTCAGGTCTTCTGCAGGAGCAGCTCTTGACTGTTCCCCTCCATTCCCTGGTGGGTAGCCTTTTTTGTTTGCTCTTCATTTATAAGGCAGCAAGACCCAGGGCTTCACTTAGGCTAACAACAGCCTGCATTCTGTCCTCATGGCCAGCCCTTTTATCCCATTAATCCTTCTTCTGCTTAGCTCTTTTCCCTCAAGTTCTTTTATTTCCTCACCATTGCCTCAAGGCCAAATTGAATTTGTCAAGTGTACTTTGTAACTCAGGGCCATCAACTTCAAAAGCTGAACAACAGTTTAGTTTTCAGTTTTCAGAAGCCTGTCTGGCCCTACACCTGTATTTCTCATTTAGGTTCCTACTTCTCCATTAGTCATTTTGCCATAATGAAGATTGCGGAGGCCCCCTTCAGCAGGCACATACACTGGTAAAAACAAATTAAAATTTTATCCTCATTGTCTCTCTTGCCCAACACACCAACATATTATTTTATTCCTAGACTTGGGAGAAATAATTTAGTTGATTGATATAGCAATAAAGATACATTTTAGACCAACCAAGATGAAAAGCTTGACTAAACCAAATTCGTTTCAAAATAATCTCTTCTCAAGTTACCAAGGCTCACTTAAATGAGTAAAGCATGAGATATAAAATGCATTCTCTTTGAACACTTGAAGTGATGGAAGGAGGTGGCAGGGTCAAGGGAATTTCTGTCTATCTCAGATATCATTCTTGCTTTGTGAAGAATCATCATCGCGACCAATCAAGTGGCTGCCTCACTGGTGGATACTACTGTTGTGTAACATCTAGGCAGACATGAGTAAAATCCACTCTAGATAAGAGGCTAACCATAGGTCCTCCCAAAATGATCCAGCCAAAAGCCAAAGGATATTCTGGAGTTACTCAGAAGGGTGTGTGTTAGGGTTTTTCCATAGGAGCATGGGCAATTCGATGACTGCTGTGTCACTGGAAATTCCACCCCAGCATTTGGTGATAACTTAGGGAACCCTCAGTCCTGACGTGTTCTGTGTGCTTTGCAGAGTCTTCTGTATTCCTTCCCAATCCTTACTTGATACATAACCTTGAGGATGAAGGGACCTTGAGATGGTATGTGTTTCAAAGTCTTGCTGAAATTTATAAGTCATTACCTCCTTGAATTTTAACAAACCTTTCCCCAGGATGGAGTATTTCCTGTAGGAACTTGCCATGGCTTCATGAGACCCTTCTCCAGTGTGGAACTATTTAGTTTGGATATGGCTACAGAGCACTTACTATGTTCAGATGTAGCTATGTATCTCTCATGAGTTATTCCTGATGCAGAGATAGAAACCAGATTGGGTGTAAACATATATTAGTGAGTATAGAAGGAACCTAGAAGTAACACAGGAAAGAGAACACACCACTGAGGGTTAACTATTAAATTAGCTACATCTACAAAGCAGGTGCTTAGGCTCCACCCAGAGCATATGTCCTAAGAAACATTGCATCATGAAGAACTGCTATATGGAGGTCAGACAATTGATAGTCATCCCTGAAGACAGGCTGAGAGCTGCCTTGTCTTTGGTCATGTGGACGCCCTGGCACTTCAGGCCAGCTCTGTAGGAGTATGTTCTGGAATCTTCTCTTCATCTATGTGGAAGCTTAATTACACCATATAGAAAAGGGTGACTCCCTTGTATATGCCAATAGATGTGAAGAACCAGAAACAGAAAGAACAAGTCAAATCCCAAACTCTTTGCTCTCTCTTAGTATTAAGGAGAGAAAGTATGTGTGTGTGTGTGTGTGTGTGTGTGTGTGTGTGTGTGTGTGTGATACAGAGAGGGGGAGAGAGGAAGAGAAAGAGAGAAAGAAAGAATAAAAGAGAGCCTGTGAGATCTGAAAAAGAGCACTGGACTCTCTGGTGCTGGAATTACAAATCTTTGTGAGCTGCTCAGTGTGAGTGCTGGGAATAAGACTCTGGTCCTCTGCAGGAACCACAAGCCCTTTTAATCACTGAATCACTGAATCTCCTAGTACCTCCCTTCTCTCTTTCTATCACTCAGTAAATATATCTTTATTCCCATCAAAGGTGATGGATGAGAAGTGAAAGAGAAAGTGAGCTGAGTGTAATATCAGACTAGTAAGTGATACTTTTTATATTCCTAACCACAAAGCCAGAAATATTCTAGCCAATGTTAGAGTTTTTGGTAATAATGGATAGCTGCAGCTCCATCTAAAGGAGACCAGCTGTTATGTGGGCAGTCAGCCTAGTGTTTCTGAACCAGTCTAACTTTGAATATAGATAAGGATTTTCCTGTGTTATTGAAAATGTTTGAAATGTGTAAATTAACAGACATTTAAAGCACCATATCCCAAATCTGTTCAGACCATATAAAGCATGCTTGCTGAGGAGAGACAGCAAAGAAACCAGATTTAGTTTGAGATATCCAGCAAATGAGTGGGCAATGTTTTGAGTGACTGATTGTATACATTGCTTGTCTTATTACTGTCATCATACACATGACGAAAACAACTTAAGAGAGGAAGTGCTTATTTTGTCTCATAGTTTGAGGACAGTCCATTATGGTGGGGTAGCATGGCAATGGGAGAAAGAGGAAGCTGATCATATTCTGTTTGAAGTCAAGAAGCAGAGAATTATGGTCACTGGAGCTCAGCTTGCTTTCTCTTTGCTATTCAGTCTAAGATCCCAGCCTGTAGGATGGTACCAGTTATAGTTAAGGTATCTCTTCCCATATCAATAACCTAAGCTAGAGACTCCTGCAGAGACATGCCCCAAGGCGCGTCCTTCAGGGGATTTTAGGTGTTGTCATGTTGACAATATTCACGGTTACACTATTCCTTAAAGGCACGCGTGTTTAGGCTTGGTCCGATGGCAGCCTCTGGCAAAAACTCTAAGAGGCAGGACCTAGTAGGGAGTTTTGCTTCACAGGGCAAAATTGGCGTGAGGGGTATTGAAGCCATAGAAACTTTATCTTTCTCATGAAAATAGAGAAAATTCCTGACTATGGAAAGGAAGGCAGCTTTGGCCTTCTATGGTCTCTCTGGTTCTATAAGGTACTAGAATGAACCAGAAGCCACAAGCATAGAACACTGGAACCAACTGGCCATGACTAAAAAGCTCCACAGCTATAAACCAAAATAAATATTTTCTTTTAGAGTGTATTGCCACTTCGCATTTTGTTATAGAATCAAGCTGATTGAACACCGAAATTTAGGAATAGCAGATGGTTTTTCTTGTCAAAGTTAGTTATTGTTTGTGTCAGAGACAGACAGACAATAACATCACATGCACATGACAAATATATGTAGATATGTAGTTACTATATCTATATAATATTGTTATATAATGTAGCAAGAAAAAAAAACAAGGAAGAAAAAACAAGGAACTAAATGTATCTTTGAAACTGTCGTGTAAAGAATAGCAGCGAAGACTGCTTTCCGCATAGTTCTACACTTTCATCATGCTCCTACTTCAAGGTCAGGTCAGCCTTTATCACATCATCTACTCCTTGTTTTTATAAGAAACAACTGTTGCAAGAGAGATTTTTCTGGCTTGGTATAGAGAGAAGTACATAGTTGAATTGGGTTGTCATAAGATAAGAGGTTTAAGCGGGTTATTTTTGAGGGGCAATCGTGGAGACGTTCACAAGGACCTCGATTACAGCTGAGAACGTGAAAGGGAGATGCCGAGAATGCCTGGCTGCCTATGCTGTTTCGGTTATTTTCTCTACATCAACAATTTTCAGCCTCTGGGTCACAAGCCCTTTGGGGATCAAAAGACCCTTTCACAATGCTCTCCTAAGACCATCTGCATATCAAATATGTGTGTTATGATTCGTAACAGCAGCATAATTACAGTTATGAAGTAGCAATGAAAGTGTTTGGGTTACTGCAGCACAGTGTGTTAAAGGGTTGCAGCACTGGGAAGACTGAGAAACACTGTTCTAAATCTACTTGCTTATTTGTTATGTGTGTTTTACATACGTGTGTGTCCATATGATTGTGATGGTGTATGCACATACTTGTGTGTGTGTAGGTGTGTGTGTAGATGTTAGAAGTGGATGCCGTGTGTCTTCCCTTATCACTCTCCACTTTCTTTGTAAAATGATTTAATTATGAATGTGTGGGGTTAGGCATATGGGTGCAGATACCTATAGAGACCAGAGGCATCTCATCCCCAGAGCTGCCTGAGGTGGATACTCAGAACTGAATTTAGGTTTCCTGTAAGAACCACAGGCCCATCAATCTCGTTCCCCCTTTATTTTGTAAAATTGGGTGTCTAAATGAACCAACCTGACTAATTGGCTGGGTTGGCTAACCTACAAACCCAGGGACCTTCCTCCTTTCTCCTGCCAGCACAGAGATTACTTGTGCATACCGCCAAGCTCTTTTGTGTGTGTGATAAGGATCTGAGCTCGTATCCTCATGCTTGCGTAGCAAGCACTTTGCCCCCTTTCCCATTTTTTCCAGACCCCTCTGTTATATTTATTATTTCTGCGACATAATATTTGACAGAAACAACTCAAGGGAGGGGAACTTATTTCAGTTATAATCTCACTGGCTAGGATTCTGTTAGAGTGGGCATGTCATGGTTCAGAAGCTTTGCTGCTTAGCCTGTACTCACACTGGTGGGCAGGACACAGAGAATTCAGCCTGAAGATGTATTACAACCTTCAGGACCCACACCCTATGGCATATTTCTGCCAAGTAGGTCTTATGTCTCATAGGCTCTTCAGCCTCCCAAACCATACTAATAGCTGGGAACAAGTGTTTAAGCATATAAGCACGTGGAAGACATTTCATATTTGAACCACAGCATGTGGTATTATGAAAACAATTTTAGTTGAGGTAAAATATACCCATCTGCTCATGAAATAATAATGAGGCTCAGCTTCAAGGTGCAAAGCCACAGTACAGTTCTCAAAGCAGGCATACAGTGCTGGATATAAAGGTTCACGCAGTATTAGCTTCTCCTCCAAAGCATGAAGACTTTCTGTGACTTACTCCATCTCTGCTTTAGAGTACAGGTTGGTAGGCACTGCTTGATGGTGGGTCTTCAGCTGGAGAGTGTTCCTTCCCCAATGACCAACCTAGCCTGGCTCTGTATATTCCCCAAGCCCACTGCTCCCTGGAGTCACTGACAGTTTAGCTTAAGTATTAAGCACTGACTATTCATTCACTCCAGATACCTGGAAGTCCTGGAAGAAGATCATTCTAAACAAACCCATGAACCCATAGCTAAGAATGGTTATATCTGGCTTCAGAGAATGATCAATGGGCAAAGTATTCATTGCACAAGCTTGGGGACCAGAGTTTGAATCCCCAGAATCCACTTAAAACCAGATATGTTAGCATGAGTCTGTAACCCAGAGATGGAAGTGGAGACGGTAGAGTCCAAAGAAGCTTGTGGGACAGCTGACGTGAAGTACCCAGTGGTGAAGAACAAGAGACCCTGTCTTAAATAAAGTAGAACTTAAGGTTATCCTCTGACCTCCCCAAGACTCACTCTCTCTCTCTCTCTCTCTCTCTCTCTCTCTCTCTCACACACACACACACACACACACACTTACACACTCATGCATACTCACAAGCATGCACACATACACCCACAGGTTAAAAAACAAACAAATATTAAGGTTATTTCAACACTCGATTTGGTGGGGCATATGACCAGAAATAGAAAGGAAGGTTTGCAGACAGATGTCAGATACAGTGGCCCAGAGAAACAGGACATCTGAGATTAGGTGGTTGAGATGGGGAGATGGTTGGGCTGGGAATAGTAGAGATAGGTTCAGAGACGGCAAAGCTGCATATGTGAGAACTGGGAAGTCCACTGATGCCTGTCCAGTTCTCATGTCTGTGTGAGCAATATCTGCCATCTGCTTCTACTCTGTCCCATGCTTCCCCTCTGACACTGCTATTTTACTTTAAATTCGTATTCATATGTCTTAGTTCCCTGAAATGGATGACTCCAGCTAAGGGATACTTCTTGGGGAAAGGATGATGGGAATCAATGTTGGAGGCACAATTTTCTCCTTACTGGAAACAAAAGCACAAGACAAGTGAGTAACCATTTTTATGATTTCATTATTCTACAGAGAAAACAAAACAAAACAATAAAACAAAACCCTCCATTGCACCTTACATAAGAAAGAGAGATAATGTGTTAGCTGCTTTTGTTCTTGTAACAGAGCAAAGAAAGAAAAGCTGGGGGTAAATAGACTGTAGGAGCCACCTGGAAGTGTTGTCCTGGTTGCTCACCCTTACTGGGTGGCTTCACTCACAGGTGAAGGCAGGGCCAGAGTATTGCCATCACTGCACTCAGACTCAATAGCTGCAGGGGAAAGTTTCCAATCCCCACCCCTTGGTCCTCTAACCCATCTTTCTTCTAGGGTTTTAAAGGAATGAACTTCATTTGTTTGCTCTGCCTACATAACATTTTAATTTATTATTTGTGAATTTCATATGTATATGTTATCGTAGTCTCAGTTCTCCAGCCTCCCAACTTACTGTTACTTTTACCTCTCAGAAGCAAACAGAGAAGCGAAGAAAACAGAAATCTGATGTGTGTCTTGTTGTGTGGTGATATATCTGGGGTCATTCCATTAAAGAAAATTGATCTGTTATTTCCCCATTTACAGCAGCTGTAATTTGCATCCTTGGCCAGGGATGGACTTCCTATCCTCTCCCTGCTGTGATGTTGTCTGGCTTGTGATTGTGAGTGGCTAGTGAACTCTGTCACAGCTATGTGAGGTCAGACATACACCTCACAGCATCTGAAAAATGCCATTTCCTTATTTTCCACCTTTGGTTTCCACAGTCTCTCTGCCCCTCCTCATCAAAGATCCTTCTGCCTTGAAGGATGTGGAAGTGTGAAGATATTCCAGTCAGGACTGGGCACTCCAAAGTCTCTCAAGAGCAGCATGTGGGTTTCTGTGCTAATTTCAACCTACTGAAGCATCGGGAAGAAGCTTCTGAGGGGAGGGGTTACTGCTGTGTGGCTATAGGAATGTGTGGATCACTTCACTCATTTATCAGAGTAACAGGGATAGGTTTTCTCCTGTGTCCATGACCTATCTAGTCTCAAGTTCTTGTTCCAATTAAGAGTATCAGGCGTGGGTTCAATGTCGTGAAATGGGTCACATAATATTTTTTAAATAATTTCATGAGTGAATACGAGTGAATACTGTACTTTTATTTCTTTTTTCTTTATTCAGCTCTCCTGACTTCTAAAATTCAAGGCGTTTTCTGTAATTGTTATTGTTTTATACATGCACACACTCACACACAGTGCTGTTCATATATACCTGCTTGGGGCTGACCACTGCAGGTTAGATAATGAATCAGGGAGCTCGTTGCTTGAGAACACTGGTTCTCCTCTCTCTCAACAACCATGGAAGGTTTGCATCTGTAAACATCAGTGTGTCAACTGGTGTAAACACGTGATGGTGTTGCTTTTAGTATCACGATTTTTGGTGTTGATAGTTTGTGTGAAGACACTTGGACGGTGACGCTTCTGGAGTGTTAACTTCTGTTTTCCCTGATCTGTCTGTGTGTGCGAGGCTTGCCAGCTGAAGACTGCACTTCACAACTCAATGGCTAATTGGGAAAGACATAAAAACCTATTTTAATTCACTAACAAATGAGTCTGATTGCATTTCCAACATGCTATTTGGAAGCATACTGAGAACATAAATGATTAAAATAAAATAATTTAATCATTAATCAGTCAGTATTCCGTGGACGCTTGTGGAGCATGTTACATGCCAAATCACACGTGCCTAAGGAATGCATAAGTGTGCAAATAACTCTGAGAGAGCTGTTTTCCTTTAATTAATTAAATACTGCATTCTTTCTGAGGCTGGAATGAATTGCAGGGATGTAAGTGGGGGCTTTTTAACCTTTATTAAATATATTTTATAGGTAGTGATCAAAATCATGTTTTCCTAAATACGTATAGTTGGAATATATTATCCCCTCTTTCTGCTGGAAACAGGTATAAAATTGAGTCTATTTTATGGGAGCCAGAATCTTTCGGCCGTACTGATAGAGTCCCACTCCTCATGCTTATGAAAGTTAAGGAATGAAGTAGGTCATGGTGATGAGGTGTCCAGCTGAGACTATTTCTTAAGGTGGAAAACCCTTCCCCCTCTGCTCTGTTCTCTTTAGTATCCTATCCTCCTTTTAGTCTCTTCTTTCATTAGTCAAAATCCTATTTACCCAGTGTTTTATTGACATTTACTTTACTCTTCTAAAATCAGAATGTAAATAAAGACAAGGTCTGCATGGGTCTGTATAACTGGGGATAAAATGATAAAATGTCTTAGGTGAGCTTTTTGCTTGATTTCATATGCATTGCCGATTAAGACTGATCAAATAATATTTTTAAGATATTGAATTAAATATGATGAGTCATTAAAATTACTACCCATTGATGGTCAGTTCCTGTCACTTTTGATAATGGAGAGTAAGTGTGGGCTTATCTCCTGAGGAAGGGACAGATTCCTGTGCTTTTTGAGAACGCAAAGCAGGGGACGGAGGAGTAAGACCATGGCAGACAGTTCAGTTTCCCTCTCTGGTCACAAAGGGGTGCGCATGTGCTGTCACGGAGAGCACAGGGTAAGAACTCCTTACCTGGTTTAATTGGCCACGTTCCAGAAGTGGGTCACAGGTGCTCTGATGTCAATCTAGGGTTCAGGAGGAGGCTGAGCACGAAGCCTGGAGCCCTCTGCATGGGCTGCAGGCACTGCCCCAAGCCAGAGTCCAGCAGGAGATCACAGCTTATACCCAGCCAAGTCATTGCTCTAGAGAGACTGAAATAGGCCAGAAAACAAACCCAAATCCTTCCTTGGGTACTTAGAAAGCATATTCAGCAAACATAACCATTTTACCATTCATTTAGATCCGTTCATCTGGCCTTACTAAGGGAAAATAACTAGCTTTATCAGTGACATGGTGGCAGATAGGTGTCTAAGTACTTCAGGATATAAATGGACCAAGTGAAGATCCCAACCAAAGACACTCGCGAAGCCCGAGGACCTCATCTGATTGTCACAGCACCACCCCAGCTTTTCACTGCTCTCAAGATGGGGTTTTGAGAACTATTACTACTGAAAGCCTAAAATTTGCCCTTTCACACACTAAAATTAGGTCCTAAAATACTCTTGCAAATGGAAAGAGACTAAACATCAAAAATGGAAATGACAGAGACATCTGTATTAGCAAATTTGGTGGGTCCTCCTCCCTTGCTTTTCTTTGATGTGTGGATCTTTTTCTGAACATCTGAGTGCACATAGCTTATGATTAAGTTTCAGTCTGTCACTCATCAAAACAGACCAAGACAAGTGATGACAACCTCTTTACCTCAACTGGGATGTGAATGGACAGAGTGCAGTGTCTATATGATTTCTTGCCTGGGAATTAGATTTTTACAACAGTTTCATGAAGTGATGTGCAGTGTTAGACTCACAGTGTTTGATGGTAGACATATTTGCAAGCCTTAGAGAAAAGCAGCTTCCTGGCATGGGAATGTGCACAGGGTTTCTGGGGGGGGGACTGAGCCCACTCAACAAGACTACTGGGGGAAGCTCCTTTCAGCTCTCAGGTTCACAAATTCTGCATCAGAAGAATTTCAGACACTAGTTTTAAAAGTTTAAAGACATTTCATGGGGGTTAGATGAATTAGTGACAATCATCTTAGTGTCATCTGCTAGTTCATATTTTGAGATGATCAAACTCTCTCATATACAAACACATAACAGCTTAATAGGTAAAGTATTTGCCTTACAGTCACTAAGACCTAAGTCTGATGCTCCAAACCCATGTTGAAAAAAATGGGCATGGAATACTAGTCAGCAATTAAAAACAATCATGAAATTTGCAGGCAAATGGTAGGATCTAGAAAAGATCATCCTGAGTGAGGTATCCCAGAAGCAGAAAGACACACAGGATATATATTCACTTATAAGTGAATATTAGACATGTAATATAGGCTAAAATGCTAAAATCTGTATACCTAAAGAAGCTAAGCAATGAGGACCCTGGATAAGATGCTCAATCCTCACTTAGAGAGGCAAACCAGATGGACATCAGAATAAGAAGAAAACAGGGAACAGGACAAGAGCCTACCCCAAAGGGCTTCTGAAAGACTCTATACCCAACAGGGTATCAAAGCAGATGCTGAGACTCATAGCCAAACTTTGGGCAGAGTTCAGGGGATCTTATGAAAGAAGGGGGAAGATAGAAAGATCTGGAGGGGACAGGAGCTCCACAAGGAAAGCAACAGAACCGAACCGAGAAATCTGGGCCTAGGGGTCTTCTCTGAGACTGATACTCCAACCAAGGACCATTCATGGAGATAACCTAGAACCCATCCACAGATGTAGCCCAGTCTCCAAGTGGGTTCCCTAGTAAGGGGAACAGGGACTGTCTCTGGCATGAACTCAGTGGCTTACTCTTTGATCACCTGCCCCTGAGGGGAGAGCAGCCTTACCAGACAACAGAAGAAGACAGTGCACCCAGTCCTGATGAGATCTGCTAGGCTAGGGTCAGATGGAAGGGGAAGAGAACCTTCCATCAGTGAACTGGGGGAAGGGTATGGGAAGAGATGAGAGAGGGAGGGTGAGATTGGGAGGGGATGAAGGACAGGGCTACAGCTGGGATACAAAGTGAATAAACTGTAATAAATATATAAAAATTTTTAATTTAAATTTTAAAAAAATGAACAAACAAACCAAAAATGGCCAGGGTGACCTGTGCTTGTAATTCTAGCAATGGGAATGCAGAGACAGGTGGATTCCACTAGCTAGCCAGTGCAGTAGTCTTCTTGGGGAGTTTCAAGCTACCGGGAAACCACAAGAAAAAAAAAATCATACCTGAAGAACCACATTCAGATCTGTCCTCTGATGGTAACTGCCTCGGAACCTGTGTGCATTGTAACTGTTCCTAATAAATGTCCGTCTTTGAAGAACCTGGCAAATCCTTTAGCTATTTTTGGTAAATCATGAATTTCTCTTCATAGTAAAAGGTAAAATTGATGAACTTGTGTATATTTTCTAAAGGCAAGCTAGGAAGTTTTGGCTAAAAGGCATTTAGTGGGCTGGAGAAACACCTCAGTGGGTAAAAGCAAAGGACTAGAGTTCAGTTCCCTGTACCCACATTGAGCAGCTTACAGCAGCCTGGAACCCCAGCTCCAGGGGATCCTCATTTCTGCCCTTGTGGGGATATATATACAGATGGTAGCGTCAGGATAGAGATCTAGTTGGGATGTTTTTTCCCTAAGTGTGGTGGAGATTTTGAGTCAACTTTTATTAACATCAATATGAAGTGGTCTGAACTCACTCCCCAAATACTGAAATATGTCAGCAGGAGAGATCAGTTAATTCCCCAAGTGTGAGTGTGTTCTCCCAGCTCCTCTCGGCGTACAGCTTTGGCATCTGTTAGGATGCCGTGAATCTGCAGCATTGTGAGAGAAGCACACGGCAGCCAGGAAATATGAGCACACTGTTTAGATTAAACATTTCACGTGCGACACCTCCCCCTTGGTGTCTGAGTGAAGCACAGCTGGAGAGAATTCTGGTACAGTGTAAGTTGTGTGCTGATTTGCATTTTTCACGTTTTTCTTCAGGGCTCCGTCAAGGGCTCCATCCTGTGCTCACATGATCAATTTGGTGCTCTTTGGAAAGGGATGGAGAACATTTGGAGCTCCAAACCTAACTGCCTGCAGTATTCCTAACTGCCTGGGAGGGTAGCCACCCAGCCGAGGTTCTTCAGGCACTTCTAGTGAAAGCAAATCCCACTCATTGTCTTTCATGAATTGCAATATGAATGTCAAACTGAGGATACTGGCCGGTTGTTTTTCTGAAGAAAGGTTAAGTTCTGGACTGTGAAGGAACAATCTGAGGGCTCAGAAAGTAATGGGCAGATGACAGGAAGTCGTAGAATTGCTTCTTTCTCAAAGTGCAAAGCAGCAATGTCTACTTTTTTCTGTCTTCTTTTTTCCAGCTCAAGAAGCCTTGCTTAACTTTTCAAAATTGAAGGGGCCTTTTGAGTCAAGGTCTGGGAACTGTAGATTTTCTGTGTCTCAGACTATATAACTGAGTAGCCGTGTTGGCATTATGGAACTTGCAATGCCTTGGAAAATCATTTAAAACTTCATCTCATTATGGGATCATACACTTTAATATGCATCGTAATTGTGGCTGCATGGCTATCTTTAGCATTTAAGGAGGAAGACAGGTCCTGTGGGATTTCATTATTAACACTGCTATTACATTCTTAGTGTACTCATGAAACTGTTTGGTAATGTGCTCATAATTTATTTTTATTTTATATTTTGGAAGCATTGTTATGGGTTAATTGGTGCTATATTTTGCAAGTTTGCATCACTAATACCAATAAAAATCTGTTTATATTGTTCTTTGGGGATTCTGATTGCATTAAGGAATGATTAGTCCTAATTAAGTTCTGCAGTCTGTACTAATTACAATCAAATAAGACTTTACATAAAAATGTAGAATTATGCTGAAGTAAATTTTTTGATCATTAATTAGAGAACTACCAGGCATATCTCTGCAGATGTTGTTATTTTACTTTATTTTATATTTAGTTACTAGAAAGATACCTCAGTAAAAGCCACTGCATTCTGAAGGCTGCCTCCCACGGCCCCATCAGAAGCCTTCTAGTTAATTATACAGTTGACTGATGCTTCTTTATTTCATTCCTCGTAAGCACTAAAGTGTCCTCGGCTGTTGCTCATCCACCCTGCAGGTAGTAATATTATGTTTGCATTATGGAGTGAAAATGGGAGGCTTGTGGTCTTAAGAGCATGTGCTCCATTCTGTTGCCTCGTTTAACGGTTACACACAGCGGTCCTGTTCATGTTTTTACGTCTCCCTGATTTCTGTTCAGTGTTGTGCATTCATTTGGATTTCGCTGTGTTGGGTGACATTATTTCTATCTACACATCCTGCTGTAGCAATGACTGATATAGAGGGCCTTCTGATGTCCACACCTGACTGCCTAGCACTCATGCCTACTAAGAGTAAAAGGACAGACAAACAAGACAGTGCTAGTCTCCTATATCTTGTTCTACTGTCTTAGTGACTTTCCTTGTTGTGGTGATGGCATCTCTGACAAGGGACATCTTACAAGAGGAGGAGTTTGTTCTGGAGCACAGTGGAGGGGACACAGTCTGTCATGACTGTGAAGTTATAGCAGCAGGTGCAGGAGGGAGCTGGTCATGGTGCATCCACAGTCAGAAAGCAGAGCATGAACAGGCAGTGAAGCCAGGCTCTATACCCTCAGCACATTTTTAGTGGCCTTCCTCCTCCAGCAAGACCAAATCTTCTAAAGTCTCTGTTGCTTTCCCAGACAGCTCCCTGAGCCCAAGAACAAATGTTCCTAGGATGCCTATTGGGTGTCTGTCTTCTCATAGGAAATGAAAGTGAGGGAGTGCCTTTAAGTCATAGTAGGGTACCAGGTTCATGGAAGCTGTTTATGCATATTAGCTAGGATAACAATGATTCTTAAGATTGCATTACATCTATCACTATTGGGCATCAATTTTTTAGAGCAATAGGTTGGATTTGAGCTCAGGAGGAAGAACATATTTCATCAGAATTCTCCAGCAATTTCACTCTCTGCTCCATACCCAAGCCTACTTGGAGATGCTTTGAATATGGCAGCCAAAACATTTGCAGAAGCCAAATTTTCTTGGCTTGTGGGATGATCTTGAAATGACCATTTTGATTCAATACTAAATATTCAATACTAAAGACTTTGATTCTGAAAAATGCTCATATCTGAAGATGTATATGCACTTTTTCATCACCAGCTACTCATCCATTTCCTCACAACTGATTTTCCTACTCATCAGTATAAGAATGGTTTGATTTCATCTTTTCTGTCCTCTTTTATTCATTTTATTTGTTCACATTTGCTCAATCTTTGATTTGTAATTAGTTAATTTTGCTTGCTTTTCAAACTTTGGTTTGGTTGTTTGATGCACATTTTTTTTCTATTTTACAGGCATTAGCTGAGCCTCTTGTCTTTTCTAGTTACTGTTATTTCTCTCTGACCAAGCCCACATCCCAACCATGCACAGACACTCATGATTTATATTTTCAGCTTTGGGTTTTGTCTGGTGTACTTCACCTGGGATTTTCTTTTTAACCTTCTGTTAATGACCTGTTCACCTCCCCTCTTTAACATCCTACTTCAGAACCCTTTTGATGTGCCTTTTCCTTCCCCCAGCAAGGTACTATAAGATTAACTGAGACATACATCCTGGAGTAAATCTCAACTTATAGGTGAGAACTGAGGTCCTGCGCATTTTGCCCAAGCTGGCTAGAGAACCCTGTGGTCATGAGAGTTGACCCTTGGCAGCTTCGCATCTCACATTTTCCCCCTTGTCCTGATATATCTCAGCATACAAAAGAAATGTTCTCTTTTGGTACCTCCTAGGTTGTAGAAAAGCCTGTTTGTGTGTGCTTTACCTGGTCTCCCGGTTATTTAGACTCTTAGAAATAGGCACTACACTGCTACTCTGTGTTCATTCTGGCTTCTCATTCTCCTGTGATACCCAAGTTTGGATTATCAACAAGAGTTCACTAAGCTTTATTAAATACCATTGTTCATATCACTCTAGAATTTTAAATGTCTGTTTCTTGAAAATGAGTGTATGTGATTTTGTATCATTTTTTTCCACTTCATCTTCTAAATTTCTCTCCCATTTGCCTTTTCTTCTTCAATCTCCATTATTTTAAAATTATGTCATTTCTATGTATCATCTTTTTTGTAATTTTATTTTATTAGTTACATATTATTCACTTTGTATCCCCCCATATGCCCCTTCCTCCTCCCTTCCCAGTCCCACCCTCCCACCCCCTCTTCACGCATGCCTCTCCCCAAGTCCACTGATAGGGGAGGTCCTCCTCTCCTTCCTTCTGATCTTAGTCTATCAGATCACATCAGGAGTGGCTGCATTGTCATCTTCTGTGGCCTGGTAAGGCTGCTTCCCCCACACGGGGAGGTGATCAAAGAGAAGACCAATCAGATTATGTCAGAGGCAGTCCCTCTTCCCATCACTATGGAACCCACTTGGACACTAAACTGCCATGGGCTACATCTGTGCAGGGGTTCTAGGTTATCTCCATGCCTGGTACTTGGTTGGAGTATGAGTCTCTGGGAAGACCCCTGTGTTCAAATGTTCTGGTCTGTTGCTCTCCTTGTGAAGTTCCTGTCCTCTCCAGATCTTACTATTTCTCACTTCTTTTTTTTTAATTGTTAACTTTTATTAATTATACTTTATTCATTTTTTATCCCCCCATAAGCCTCTCCCTCCTCCTCTCCCTGTCCCACTCTCCCCCCCCCCCCTTTCTGCATGCATGCCCCTCCCCAAGTACACTGATAGGGGAGGTCCTCCTCTCCTTCTTTCTGATCTTAGTCTATCAGTTCTCATCAGAAGTGGCTGCATTGTCAGGGTTCTAGGTTATCTCCATGTATAGTCCTTGGTTGGAGTATGAGTCTCTGGGAAGTTCCCTGTGTTCAAATTTTCTGGTTCTGTTGCTCTCCTTGTGGAGTTCCTGTCCTCTCCAGCTCTTACTATTTCCCACTTCTTACATAAAATTCCATTCACTCTGCCCAACAGTTGGCCATATGTCTCAGCATCCGCTTTGACAGTCTGCATGGCAGAGGCTTTCAGAGGCCCTCTGTGGCAGGTTCCGAGGTTGTTTCCTGTTCTCTTTTTCTTTTGATGTCCATCCTCTTTGCCTTTCAGGATGGGGGTTGAACATTTTAGTTAGGGTCCTCCCTTTTGCTTAGTTTGTTTAGATGTACATAAGATTCCATGCACACTGCCCAACAGTTGGCCATATGTCTCAGCATCCACTTTGATAGGCTGCATGGCAGAGCCTTTCAGAGGCCCTCCGTGGTGGGTTTCTAGCTTGTTTCCTGTTTTCTTCTTCTTCTGATGTCCTTCCTCTTTGCCTTTCTGGATGGAGATTGGGCATTTTAGTCAGGGTCCATGCATTCTGCCCAACAGTTGGCCATAAGTCTCAGCATCTGCTTTGATAGTCTGTAGGACAGAGCCTTTCAAAGGCCCTCTGTGGCAGGTTCCTAGGTTGTTTCCTGTTTTCTTCTTCTTCTGATGTCCATCTTCTTTGCCTTTCGGGATGGGAATTGAGCATTTTAGTCAGGGTCCTCTCTCTTGCACAGGCTCTAAGAGCAACAGTCAATAAATGGGACCTCATGAAACTGAAAAGCTTCTGTAAAGCAAAGAACACTGTCAGCAAAACAAAATGACTGCCTGCAGATTGGGAAAGAACCTTCACCAACCCTTTATCTGACAGAGGGCTAATATCCAGTATATATAAAGAACTGAAGAAGCTGAAAAGCAGCAAACCAAGTAATCCAATTAAAATATGGGGAATAGAGCTAAACAGAGAACTCTCTGTAGAGGAATATCCAATAGCAGAGAAACACTTAAAGAAATGTCCAACCTCATTAGCCATTAGGGAAATGCAAATCAAAACGACCCTGAGATTTCACCTTACACCCATCAGAATGGCCAAGATGAAAAACTCAAGTGATAACACATACTGGAGAGGTTGTGGAGGAAGGGGAACCCTCCTCCACTGCTCTTGTACAAACACTCTGGAAATCAGTCTGGTGCTTTTTCAGACAACTAGGAATAGTGCTTCCTCAAGATCCAGCCATACCACTCCTAGGCATATATCCAAAAGAGGCTCAAGTACACAAAAAGGACATTTGTTCAACCATGTTTGTAGCAGCTTTATTTGTAATAGCCAGAAGCTGGAAACAGCCCAGATGCCCCTCAACTGAAGAATGGATGCAGAAATTGTGGCATATCTACACAATGGAGTATTACTCAGCAATGAAAAATAAGGAAATCATGAAATTTGTAGGTAAATGGTGGGACCTGGAAAGGATCATCCTGAGTGAGCTGTCCCAGAAGCAGAAAGACACACACGGTATATACTCACTCATATAGACATATAACATAGGATAAACCTACTAAAATCTGTACATCTCTGTAACATCTTAAGCTCCATCTTACACTCATATTCTTAATGCTTTTTGTCTTGTTGAAGCAAGAGGAATTCTCTCTTGCTTTCAAGGTTTGATTTTCATGAAGAAAATGGGCTGCTCAGATTTTGAGAAAAAAGATACATGCATATGTTAATTCATTTAAATTCATGGGGTCCACTAATTATGTGTCTCAAAAATGGACATCTCAAAGGGTAAAACTAGAATACATTCTTCAGAAAGGAGAAGGAAATGTCAGGTGGAGGAGTTAGGGGATTTATGGAGTAGTAAGCGAATGGTCCCATTGACTAGAAAATACCTTGGACAGAGTTCTTCCAACACTGGAGAAGAGGGTGCCATGTTAATAGAAGGTGATAGACAATTTGAAAGAGACAGAGGTTCTCCTTGCACAGTACTGAAGTCTCCCAGGAGGCAGCTTTACAAGGTTGGCTAGCCTACTTAGTCTAAGTAAGGGAAACCTGTTGACTCTCTTTTCAACACACTGTTCTTTCTTTGTTAAGATGTGTGGCTGGGAGTCAGGATGCTCACATGCTTGGAATTATTTTAGGAGAATATATTCTTCTGTTCAGATAAGGGGACTTCACAGAGAGCCATTCCTGTTTTTGACCTTGGTTAGAAACACAGGGGTACACAGAGAGAGTTAGACTCATGCAGTTTCTAAGATCTTCTAGTTTCCTTTCATTCAAAGTGCTTAGCTTGCGAAAGCAACATAATATGGGAATCCATTTCTGACCTTCAAGAGTATCATGACAAAATTTAAGTTAAGAAACTATGAGTTTGGTACTTAGTGCTTCTTCTTCTTCTTCTTCTTCTTCTTCTTCTTCTTCTTCTTCTTCTTCTTCTCCTCCTCCTCCTCCTCCTCCTCCTCCTCCTCCTCCCCCTCCCCTCCCCCCTCTTCCTTTTCCTTGTAGACATGCAAGTGAAACCAGAAACACAAAAATGCTGGTTATTCTTGAAGTCACTGATAACAATTTATATCGTGTTTGTATGAATTGACCTCCTTTGTCCTAAATCCAGCCTTTTATGCAATTGAACTTCCAGATGTACTTCATTTGGGAAGTCTGTTTATTAGGTTTTGAGTCACTGTTTGATGGTCGGCCTCTGTGTTGATGAAATAGGAAAGCACTCATTGCTTTCCAAGCATTCATAGCAAATAAATTCAGAGCCATACTACGCTGGCCAGGGAGCAGTGCTCATGTAGAACAGTCTTGAATGAATTTGAAAGTCTGACAAAGGAAAGTGGGAAAAGCAATCCATGAGTATGAATAATTGTGAACAGGCACACTTTCCGAAGGAGTCTGGGTTACTCTTCTTTCCTGCCTTGCACAGAAGTTATGGAGGATGGTTGAGGTGAGAGAGTTGTATCAAGGAAAGGGCTTCTTAGCTTCCTGAGGCCCAAACATCCTCTGCTGGGTAAGAAGGAAGCCTCAGGTGTGGCTGCTGTCACGTAAAACCACTAACGGAGAGGGTCTCCAACTCCTGCAAAACCCCCTTAAAGCATCTTCCCCGAGATGGGCATTTCCATCCAGAAAGGCTCCCAGCACCTGCCTCCTGGGTTCTGAACTGCGGTAAGCCGTTCTTCGCGCGAGTCAGCTCAGTAGTCAGCGCAGTTGGCTCTGAGGAGGGCAACAACTGTTTCCATCTTACAGATAAAGTAACAGAGGCCCCTCAGTGAAACTGCACGCCCATGTCGACAATGATCGCTCAGACCTGCCTTTTTTCTGATTTCATCATATTAAAAAAAAAAAAAAAAAACAGAGCTGAGGGGCTGGCTGAGTGTGTTAGCGCAAGTTTTAAGTTGAGATGCGCGACACACATTTACATCCAAGCCGGGAGTAGTGGTTTGTGTCTGTAACCCTGTAACAACAGCCCTGTGGGTTCAGGACAGGTGGGCCGCAGCGGTGGCTGGCCTGCCAGCCTACCACGGCAGCGAACTTCAGGTGCCGCGAGACCTATCTCAGAGCATAAGACAGAGAAGCGACGGAGGAAGACCTCTTCAGCTCCTCCGCGGGCCGCACAAACTCTCGTAGATAAGCCCACATGTAGCACACCACTTACACTTCCAAAATGAATCCACTTTAAGATGGCAATGAGAGTGTTGGTGTTTGGAAAGAACACTATCAACCTCATTGATTTCCTCTCGAATTCTGTTGAAATTATTAGTCTGCGATGTCGACATTTTATTGGATCCAAATATTTGACTAAATTAGGTTTTGTTTCCATGTGAATATTGACTGGCAGCAATGTGCAGTTTTCATTTTGCTAGGCTTTTGTAATGATTTGGTTTATGAATTTGCCAATTTTAAAATTTTAACATATTTTTTACTTTCTGTGGAGCATGTCTATGCGAAACATCTCTAAGTGGTTATCACTGCTGTATTCTTGCATTTATTCAGAAGTTGGATATTACATTAGTATATCATGTGGTTGATGGTTTTAATTACTGGACACAGCCTACTACATGTAGGAAGAGACTCTCAGTGAGAGGTTATCTAGATGGAGCTGGCCTGTGGAGGACTGTCTTCATTATTTAAAATGAAGTGGGAAAGCCTAGCTACTATGGGTGAAAACGTTGCCAGGCAGGAACCCTGAATTGTGTAAGAGTGGGGCAGGTGAGCCAAACACAGACTTGCAGGCTTTGATCCATTGTTCTCTGCTCCTGGCTGTGCATAAGATGAGACCAGTTAGCTCAAGCTTAGCTTCTGCACAGTGGTAGACTGCATGGAACTCCGAGCTAAAGTCTTCTTCCTTTAAGTTTGCTGGGTATTTTATCATGGCAACAGGGAGGAAAGTAAGCCAAGAATGTGCTCACTTAAGAGTGTACTTTTATAATCTTTGTCAACCTCTGTAAAATAATTTCATAAAACAAATGCAATCTTAATACACGAATTCTAATAATCAGAAGGCCTGGTGAGATGTGTCTATGTATTGTGTAGCAGAAGAGGCTATCTTATCCCAGCCTTTACTGCAAACATTATTTATAGGACTAGAAAAATCATCTGGACTTTATATGAAAATGTGATTTTAGTGCTTAGCAAACTTATTTTACCAGTAATTTTCGTCTTAAGCCAACAAATGTTTATGAACAAGTCAGATGGGAGAGTTGAAAGGTTCTGAAACCTGCCAAAGCATGTCAGTTGTTCCACATTTGAATTCCCCAAAGAAAAGAAATTTAGGAGATGATACAGGAAACATCATCTGCTGTCTTCTGTCCCCAGGCAATTCCTCTGCTCTGCCGTTGTGAGACTGCCATCCTTTACTTTATTTGACTGGCACCTTGTGGCTTTTTCACATCAGTGGAGATATGAGGTTTATAAAGCTTGTAGTTCAGACTGAATGTGTTGGAATCACAGTATGAAGAAGGTGAGATAGCTCAGCAGAAGTCATTGTATACCTCTGTTGCTGGCTATTCTATGTCATAATTACTTCAGCACTTGCCAAGTTTCATGAATATAAAGTTAGCCAATTAATTTGGCATCTATTGTAGAGAAAAAATTTGAGCTAAAATCTAAGCTTTTCAATTATACAAAGAAGAGGAAGAAAAGCTTCCACACCCTTGATTTCTTTGTGTGCTTTTCAAAGAACAGAGTTGTGTTTTATTGTTAGCTGGTTTCACCTTCTCGAGATTTCATTTCTCTATGTGCCTTAGAATTATGCTAAAAATAATAAAGTCATTGACTAAATTACATACCTCAGGATGCAAAAAAGTGGGACAGGTACTAATTCAACACTGGATATATGTTTATGTATGTGTATATATGTGTGTATATGTGGACACACAGGCATACATGTATACATACACTTATACATACATATATGGGCTTTATGATTTATTCTTTATGGTTAATCATAAATAAAAACATTTCTCATAGTCCAGAGTAAATTGATTTGAGAACCACTGGAGACACTAAAATGCACAGATACTTAAGTTGTCAATATAAAATGGCCTAGTATTAACCTATAGCTCACACATACTGCTCTGTGATCTCCAGCATATCTGCAGACTAAAGTTCCTGACACGCTATTATACTATGTTTTTTGAGACATGCTGACAAGTGTCCATGTCTTCCTGGCATGATAAGATGGACATTGCATTCTTGAGCTCACAGGAAACGTACATTGGATAGTTGCTGGTGGCAGAGGGGCCATTACCTTCGGTGGTGCAACCACCAGCAAGGTGCCATGTTCCAGTAAACACGCCCCACCCTTCCTCACAAATGCAACCCAATTAAATGTCATGGCTTGCCTGAAACCAACCAAATAGCACAAAGTGCCACATGATGTGAAAGCAGGAAAGGACTTGCTAACAGGAGGAAAGGGCCCTGAAAGTAAGAGAGGAGCCCAAAGGGTAAGCGGTGGCAGTGAAGGGCTGAGACACCAACACGTGAGAAATTATCACAGATTTAAAATATGCCAAGAAGAAACATGTCTGTAAATGTTCAACACAGACAAGGTGATTTTTTTTACTGCCTTCTCAGTCTTTTGAATCTCCTAACAAGGAGCCCATGCATATGAGGGTCTAATTATTTTATATCTTTCCTGATAGAGCTGGACAGAGCCAAGTCAGAATTTGTTTGTACACTTTTGCTGCCTTCAAAACCATGCAGCGGGAAGCCCTACCCATGCTGCTCACTGAAGTGATACCATGTTTATGACCTCTGCGGGCTGGGAAGAGGACTGGGCTTTGCATGAAGGGGTGGCAGATCTCTCCTATGGTTTATTCCTGGATTGCTTAGAAAGTCCTTGTGCTGGCCACAACCTATGCTGCAGGAGGAAACCTAGGTGACTCTCCTGGACTCTTTTAAAAATAAGAAAAATCGATCTACATGATTAGGTATCTAAGCACAATTCAATGGTGACAAATTTGAATTAATTTCTTATTTTATGACTTGTTTCATAGTTATAAAACATTTTGTATTTGTCAAAGGAATTTCATATGAAAAACATTCCTACATGGTAAAAGGCAAATTTTATATTTTCTATTCTCCAATATTCTCTGCGGTCATACAGTTTAAAATAGGGCATTCTAAGAACAGCCAGTATTGGGATCTGAGACCCTGTCTCAAAAACAAACAAATATACTTAACTATAACTAAAACTGAACTATAACTCTCTCTGTGTGTGGTGTCTGTGTGTGAGAGAGAGGCAGAGATAAAGAGACAGAGACAGACAGAGAGACATAGATACTCTTCTGTAATGCTGGATTTTAAGAATCAGATTAAAAAAAAAACAGGAGAAAAAGAATCAGATTTAAATACTTGGATAACATGTATTTTTTTCCATGATGAACATAGACATTTTACCTAAATTTGTATTGTTTAAAACATTTTCTTCCTAGCTGTTTAAATGGCAATCAACTTGGTTTTTGTGTTCTCTTAGTTCTCAACATTTATATATCACATTTAAACCTATAAAAGTAACTACAAGTTTTCTATTTCACATAATCACAAGTGACTAATAGAGATTTGCACACAGACAGATGTTCTTAAGTGGGATTATTAAGGGCTGTCACAGTTCCAGGTAGTAAATGTTCATGTTGTAAGTGAATGAAGCTACAGTTAAATCAGACGTTTATCATTTTAAAGGAGACAATATGTGGGCAGCTTAAACCACGTCTGAAGATTCTTTGGTGGATAAAGTATACACTGATCATCACAGAACTATTCAACTCACACCTAAGACATATAGCAATTAATGGTTTCTCCCGTGGATTTGAATCATATTAACAGCCAATTGAAATGAATGGATGTTTAATGGAGGGTTGACGGCAGGAGATCTGTGGAAAATACTAGAGGTGCCTAGTGTCGTATATTTTTGTATCAGAGAATAAACAAGTCATGAAAAAGTACAGGGGGGTGGAATACAGCTTGTAAAATTTACATCAGTGAGAGATAAATGTAGTTTGTGATCTGTTTAGAACTTGGAGATTACATGTGGGTCATTAACTGTTAACAAAGGTACAGCAGCGCATGACCCGAGAACTATGCAAAGAGAGTTGCATCATTTTGGTATTAACACAAAAAAAGGAGAGATTATGGCATATATCAACAGTGACAGGTCTGTAGAGATCATATTTATAACCCGCAAAAATCTTGAGCTACAAACTCTGTATGATGAATTAAGCTGTGCGTTTTTATTCAACTGTGAATCACCTGAATAGCACTTTAATCCCAGGTCAATTGAGGCAACAGTAATTCTTTTACATATCCATGGGACAAATATGCATCGCAAACTGTGGGCCAGTCTTCAGACATGAACAGAATGACACTAGTTGGAATGGCTTCGGCGGCAACTAAATGAAAGGTTCAGCTGTCCCGATAATTTGTCTCTGTGAAAATTATTTAGAGAATTTGTGGGTGTGTGCAGATGTGTATTTGTGGATGCCAGGGGTTAGAGTCCAGTGTCTTCGTTAATCACTCATTTTTTTTTTAATCCACCGAACCTGAATTTTATTGATTAAGCTAAACTGACAGGGCAGTGATCACCTGTTTTTTAACTCTGCTTTATTTGGGGTTTCTTAAGCCTCTACCTCCCTTCCAACCTCCCAAGCCTAGGTAGGAGAGAAAGAAGGTTATCAGGGAAAGGGGACATAGACCTCTTTAGACTTAATTGCAGCTGATTGAGGTCATCAGGTTCTTTGGGGGCAATACCAATCTCAATCGTCAGGATATCTAGCAGCCCAGCAACAGTAAACAGCAGCAGCAGCAGAACAAGCAGCCCTCTTTCTCCTCTGACAACCATCTCTAGAAACCCTCTCTCTCTGTCCATCCATCTCCTCCAAGCCCTAGCTCTCTTGGGGCTGACATAATTATACTTCTTCTGAATCCTCAGAATTCAACTAACTCCAGCCGGCAAAGTTCACACACCTGAGGCAATGATCAGCTGTGGAAAAACTAAAACAGTCCCATATCCCACGCTTGGGATTAAAACAAAATAATAATTACATAACATGAGTGAGTTTTTAAAGAAACCAAAACTGCCTCTACAATTATCTGTCTTGAATTCACCAGTGCCAGTACGGAAAGCTAAACCACCATGCCCAGGTTTTTACATGGGGCTGGATCAAATCAGATACTTATTCTTGCAAGACCATCTCACTGGTCCCTCTCCCAACCAATCCAGGGAAACTTAAAGACTTAACGGTTTCCTATACTATCCAGTACCAGAAAAGAGAATCAACAGTTGTACAGTCAGGAAAGAGGTTGTATACAAGTTGGACAGGGTAAGGAAATCACACTGTGGCCTAATTTTCTATTTGCAACAGAGGCCAGAAGACCTTTTCTGGAATCTGTAGGTTTTGAAAACCGTCATCAATGGTGTGATGATCGAGGTACTCTAGTCTGCAAATGGTCAAAACAGAGAACACTAATTCTGCAACTTGTTCTCTGACCTTCATACACATGCCATGGCCTGCATACATGCACAGTAAAAAAATAAATTATAACATCAAATAAATTAAACAAAATACAGTAAGAAACGTGGGGAGTATAACCAAATAGCCAGTTCATAAAAGGGCAGCCCCCATTCATGCAGCATGCCTGCCATTAGCTACTGGAGACATAAGTGATTTTAAATGCTTTCTTTTCAGTCTTTCTTTCTTTCTTTTTTTTTTTTTTTTTGAACAGAATGCTTTGTTCTACACACATGTACAAACTACCATGTAATTTCTTGAAATTACAGCTTGGTCTGTTTTGTAAAGGTTGATGTAAAAATACTCTTGACAGTTTCTAACCTAATATACTACATGAACTCTTTTGTTCTTTCACAGACAGTGAGGAAAAGATAATTTAAAAGCCACTGGGGGAAAACTCACTAACTTTGGGGGGTATGTTTTGCCAATGTTTATAACCAAGATAAGCAGTTGTACTGTTGCTAGGGTCAGAACCTGGATCTTTACCACCTTCTGACAAGCCAAGCTTGGCCATTATTTCAAAAAAGTCTAATTAAAGTCACAATTAATACTATGTAGAAAGAGAGAAGGGGAAAGAAGAAGAAAAAGCAGGAAGAAGAGCAAGGGAGGGAGGGAGGAAGGGAGGGACTTATTAAATGTAGCCATATTGGCAAGATGAACAAAGCATTCTAGAAACTACCAAGTCTGTCTTCAGGGTCAACCCAGTATAAGGTCTGGGTTAAATAGAGGGTTAGACATCTGCAGTCCCGGTCAAGCTGTGAGCCTACCCCTCACTGCTCACTCTCCCTCTCCTTTTTACTGCATGGTGGTCTGGCAAGTTGCCAGCACCGAGTGACCCTTCTTTCAGGAGGACAAGATCCCCAGCTGGCTGGTCCTATGCTTCAGTCTGTCCCTTCTACCACCGTAAGGTTCCTTGGAAAATTCCAATTACTTAGAGTACATGCTTTGTTTCTGAGAGCCTCCCATCTGGGCGGAATCCCTTTGCTCCTGGCCAGTATGCTTGCATTAAGTGTAGGCTGGGAACTAAGAAATCCATCAGTTGCTGCTGCTTAATGCACTGAAATCTTGAACAGAGCACCCAGAGTTTGCACTGGATTTGGATGGGTTGCGAAGGGCTGGTTAGTCATTTTGGGGAGCAAGGCAGTCATGAATTTCTGCAGCCTCCTTTACTATGGATTCTGACAAACACAGGGATCTCCTCTACTCATCCCTTCCTTCCATCTGTCCTGCTTGCCTGTAGTTGTAGGGTCTGTGGCTGCAAAATGAGGATAATCACTGGCAACAGTCACTTCAGTGCATAGACACAGCCAGCTTGCTTTAATTTGAGGAACATAGTAATTCGTTAAAATCAGACTTAAGATCATGCACAGAACCCATAAAACCACTATGAGTGAAAATACAACTATATAGAGAGTGTAGCTATGGTTTTGTTTTACTATGTTCTCCACAATATTAATGCCATTTTAATCTCTTGCCTATATGCTCAGTGTATGCTCAGAAGAATCACAGGTCAGTGAGATGGCCGAGCAGGTAAAAGTTCATGCTAAGCAAGGCTAATGACTTGCATTCCATGGGGGAAGGAAAGAATCAACTCCTAATGACATTCACTGATTCACTCACTCACACACCCACACACACACAGAGGCACAGGCACGCACGCACGCAGGCACGCACACTCACAGTGTATGTGAGGCTTAACTGTAATGGTCAGTCACCTGAAAATGACCTGGGAAGAGAGTCAGTCACAATGAAGGAATGACCACCCTGGATTTGGCCTCTGGCAGGCTTGTGGAAGGTGGTTCCGGCTAAGATCCTGCCCACTGTGAGTGGCGCTGTTGTCTAGGCAGGGTTCTGAACTAGGCTAAGAGTGGACGCTGAACAGACTTCTTTATTCTTGAATATAATGTAACCTGCTGTTCCTGCCTTGGCTTGCCCACAAAGATGGACCGTGACTTAGAATTACAAACTAACATAAGGCTCTTTCTCCCATAAGTTACTTTGGCCAGGGCATTTTGTCAAAGCAACAGAAATGAAAGCAGAATATACACAAATACACTAAGAATGATCTTTTTAAAAAACCTCTTTGGCTCTCAGGTGGGTAATAGGGAACCATTCTGAAACCTTCCTGTTTCCTCAGTGATAACCAGCAATGACACCCCCCTCTCCACTGCCGCCGTTTGGGGTCTCAGCTTTCTTCAGCCCTGCTCTCAGCATTCCGTGTGGAGTACTCCTCACCCATCAACAGTTGTCACCATTTCCCGTGACTGGCCTCTCTTTCTAGCCTGTGACTTGAATAAAGTATAAGCTCATCTCTCTCTCTCACCATATTCTCTACCACGGTGCCAGCCTGTGCCGTTCCCATGAATAACGCAATCAAACTGTTTAGTGTTTACCAGCATATGTAACACGTATGCCGTGGCTTGCTAATTTTATAAACATCTAAGGGATGCCTGCTCTCCAATCCCACAGGGCAGACCCTTTAGACTCAGACTGCAGCAGGTGAGAGAGTAGCCAGAGCCCCTGTTTGTGGCCTCTGCATTCTCCCGTGATGGTCGGACAATATAAATTCAAATCTCACTTATCCAATTTCAGATAATGTTGGGTAGGTAACTGCTATGAAAAAAAAAATAGCACAGTGGGTGAGAACAAAAGTGCTAACAAAAGGCCTTCCGTGAAATAATGTAATTTCATCATCATCGTGATTAGCTTTATCATGAAGGATCAGATTTTCATCAGGCAAGGCTGTGGTTTGACTCACCCTCCTCAAACTGATGATGAACTCCTGGTGCTCCCTCTGCCCTACTCTGCCTCAGACCAACAGTAAGAGACCTTCCTGGTGGAGAGTAGCTTATCTCACTGCTGGAAAAAATGAGAGGTTTTATTGCATTTCTTTAGAAGTTCTTATTCATGGGTCTACGCTGAGGCTTCATAAGCAGTCTCTGCAGACCACTATGTTATGCAGGGCCCTTATAATAAACTTTAGTTCTGAATTCTTCCATTTAATATTTTTGGCTATGGTTGACTGTGAGTTGTCATTGGAGGTAAGATCCTCTCTCATTCCTTTTTCCTGATAAAACCTGAGTTTGCAACATCTCTCTCTCTCTCTTGCTTCCATGCTGTGTGTGTACATGTATTGTGTGTGTGTACATGTATGTATGTATGTATGTATGTATGTGTGTCCCTCTGAGTGTAGCTGGAGTTTCTCAAATGAGCATGAATCCGTGGGGGTGAGGTGGAATTTACTGGAGCATGGGTGAGTTCTCAGTGGCTACACCACTGGAGAGAGTGATACTTCTTCCCTTAGAGACCAAAGACTGTTAATACCCCTCAGGTAAATGTATGACCTCCTGAGTCCTCCTTCCTTTCATTATGAAATTTTGATTGTCTTAGTTTTATGCAGGTGTTTTGAGGGTAACCATCAGTGCAGTGATTCATGAGAGCAAAGGCCTCATTGTGTCCAGAAGGCATTTCTTTTCAGCAAACCTTCCATCTCTCATTTCTTCTGTTCTTTGCTTTGCTCCACACCCCACCCCTTGCCTTTGATGTTCCCTGGGCTTTGGAAGTGTTGGTATAGATGTCTCCTTTGTGGCTGGGCACTCCCCTGCTCTTTTTTCTTGCTACTTTGACTGTCACTCTCTCTACATTAACCGCCATTCAGCGCAGTAAGCTTCTCAGGAGGACCTCTCAGTCAGTCTTTCTCCACCTCTTTCTTCTCTGCTTTGCCGGGTTCTGTACTCACTGAGCCCTTCCTTTACATTCAGGTTAATCTCTGTGAGCATTTGCGATATTTTGTGGTGAGCAGGTCTTTGTCATGAGGGTTAATTTGCATACTGAAGGATATTTAGTATCTGACCTGCATCCATTCAGTTCCAGTACCTTCTCTCTTGATATAGTCATTATAATAAAAACAAAACATCTCCAGAAATTGGGAAATTGCCAACTGTCTCTAGGGGGCAATACCAACCCTTGATGCAAACTGCTGCCTGGTGGCAGCCTTCTGTCTTTGCAGCTGTTGCGCAGTCTCCTCACGAGGTGTTCTGGAGTCCTCTCGTATTTCTCCACAGACACAACAAGCCCTCGTCTTCCCTCTAGTTTTGACTCTCTGTCCTTCAGACTGAGCTGGGAGTTCACCTGTGATGTGGACACTTCCCTCAGCACCACAGCCCATCTCATAGCTCCTAATTCCGGACTCCTGCTGGGATTCTTTCCCACTGGGTAATTGCCATTTGCTGAGACCACTGGTAATTATTATAAAGTTTGCACCTTTTGATCTGTATTGGGTTATAAATTATTTGCAAAGAGAGATCGTGTCTTAGTTACATTTCCATCTTCATGGAGCACCTAAAAAATCATTAAGTAGTGGCATTTCATTGTGTTACTGTGGCAAATACCATGACCAAAAGCAATTTAGGAGAGTAAAGGTTTCATTTCAGCTTGCAAGGTACAGTCCATCATTGAGGGAAGTCAGGGCAGGAACTCAAGCAGCAGCTTGAAGCAGCAATTATGGAGGAGTGCGGTTTTCTCTGCCTGCTTGCTCTCTGACTCCCTTTCTGGCTTGCTTAGGCTCATGTTCACCAAGTTCCTTATACAGTTCAAGACCTAGGGACTGATACTACCCACAGTGGGCATGGCTTTTCCATGTCAATTAACAATCAAAATAATTTCTCACAGAAATTCCCATGCTACTGACAATTACTTGATTGAAACTCCATTATTTCGGGTGCTTCTAAGCTGTGTCAAGTTGACAATACCACAAGGGTAATGCAGCATAAACAATCTGTTGACAAAAGTTTCACCAACCCTATCTATAGTCAGAAGAGGTAGATAAAACAAACAGCATGGCTTTTGTCATTGTCAGTGGTTTGGAAAAGTAGATTTTTATGCTCCCAATCTGTAATTCCAGTGTACTGAAGACTATGACAAGTCTATCACTGAAATCAAGTTTATACGGTTACCGTTTCTGAAGGAACATTTCAATCCAGCATAATCTAGAGTTTGGAGTAAAAATACTTTAAACATCTGGTCCTTCCACTTCAGCAAGGATTCTCAGACCTAATCATAGGAGTTTGTGCAAAAGACAGCTGCATTTCCACTGAAGGCCTTGCACTTGATTGTCTTCTGGTAACAAAGTCCTTTGGAGGAAATTTGTGGGGACAAATATCTGTGCGAGTTATGAAACATGCCTCTTTTTCTAGAGGCTGGCGCTGGGTTCTGTCTTGAAGGGAAGGTTAGCAGATTAATAGGAAACTTGTTATTCAGAGTGTATCATATCGTTCACTGAGTTCACTACCTGTGTGGCATTCAGGTAATTATGAAATGTTGGAGAACTAAACCCAAAGTCCTTTGAATGACATTCCGAGATGTGTATGTCAGCCACAGCTCTGTGACACCACTAGGTATGGGCAGCTCCTGCTCTCTGCTGTGTCCACAGGGTTCATGATGGATGGCTGTCCTCTCACTGGCTCATTTAACAGGCTGCTTTGGAATTTCTCAAACCATGTGGCTAGCATTCTCTCCAAAGTCACCTCCTTTAAATAACATAGCTAATTATATGCTTCCCCAATGAAACAATGCTGTATATACCACATAGGGTGTGCAGATACAGAGCTCACACAAGCCTAAAGGAATTCACCATTAACGTCCACAGCACTCAGATTTTCCCTAGCCTCTCATGATAATTCTTGCTGCCTGAACACATCTTTATGACATTCCTTGTAATTTCATAGGTCTTTCTGCAGCAAATTTTCTTTGATGTCTTTATGTCAGCCATTTTTAAGACTGATCTTGTATACACTGCCTCTGCCCTGACTTATACAGGGCTCTGGGAGCCAGCAGGAACACGATACCTGCCTCTTTGGGGCAGGAACTGGGACAGCCATGTGATCTCTTGGGGCTGGGGAGTTAAAGCTAGACAGGACCAGCCTCTGCTAAACACAAAACATCAACTTTGGGGTGATAGAGAGTCACGGTCCATTAGCTTCTTGTTAGGAAGGCAGAGATCATGGAAGCAAACATCAGGCAGAAATAGAAAGAGAGTGACTGCTTCCCAGAATTTTCTGGCCTTCTAATTCTTTTGGGAGACCTGGCCGTGTGTCTTGCCATGAAGTTCCATGCTGCCATGCACATAATTGATATGATCCGGTTTTAATACTGGCTAACTGTGCTTCAGCCATCAAAACACTCAGTGGAGAGGGCAGGAGCATTTCTTCTGTTTCCCTAATGAGAAAATTGAAGTTCAAAGGTGCTTGCACTTCCTTCAAAGTGCTGGGGTGGCATCCCCCCAGTCAGGGTTCCAGCACGTCCTTCAAAGTGCTGGGGTGGCACCCCCCAGTCAGGGTTCCAGCTGCTGTTCGGATCCCGTGTCTGGGACCAGTAGTGCTGCCGTAGCCTCCGATGCCCACTTTGGGTCAGGTGTGTCAGAGTGAGTTTAACATTGTCCGGGGGCATTGCGCTGCTGCTGCTGCTGCTGAGTTCAGAGCTGGCTCATTGCTGAGGTCACATTTCCTCACTGGTGCTCAGGAGTGAATGGTCTTTTCAGCATCCATAACAGCTCAGAGCTACGACTATTTACTTATATCCATCCCCACAGCTTAAGGTTTTCAATTATTTTTAGCCCTGGGGTACTTTTACTCAGTCCATTAAAGTCTAAATAGCTGTCTTCCTTAGGTGCCTCATGGCACAGGCTGCTCAGAGCTGGCCCCTCTTCTACCTGTTTCTGTGGAGTAAGGGTGGGTTAGTGCCTATTGTTTATTGTCATGACAACCAGCCACGAGCTGCCAGGTGAGTCCATCCCCAGGATCAGACCTCTGCCTCCTTCAAACTCATCTCATGATAGTCCCATTCTTGCTGTCTGCTTACAAGTCCACAGGGTCATTTTCTCAGTCTTTGACACCAATGTAAGATTCTCCCTTCTCATCCCTGGAGCTCTGAGAATGCAGTTTGCCCAGTCTGGCTTTCTTCTCCCTCCTTAACCTATGGGCTTGGTTCTGTTCCCCAGACTCCTCTTTGGTTCTCCACTTCCTGCGCCATAATGCAATGTCTGTCTCTCCTGTTAAACTGTAGGCTCAGTGTGCCATGTTCCTGGTCTTGTCATTCCTATGTACTCTGAGCCTAGCACAGGTGGTGGTATGGAGCAAGGAAGATGACTTAGAAGTTTCGAGAGAAAATTTAGTCAGTAAAGTGCTTGCAACACAAACATGAGGGACTGAGTTTTGATACTCAGAACCCAATTAGAAAGAAGGAATGAAGGGACGGAAGGAAGGAAGGAAGGAAGGAAGGAAGGAAGGAAGGAAGGAAGGAAGGAAGGAAGGGGAAGATCCCTGGGGGGTACTGTCCAGCTAGTCCAGCCAATCAGTGACTTCTAGTTTTATTGAGAAGAGCAGTTGAAGAAGATACCCAATGTGGCCTACACACACACACACACACACACACACACACTCACACACAGTTGATCCACTGATGCACGTGAGCACACACACAAACTCAAGCATGATAGACATAGCTTAGATAACTAAAGTTCACCTCATTTTTATACTCAGCATCATGTCATCTTGTTACAACTCAGCACTGTTTCTGAGTCTGAATAACTTGGTGACCTATTAGAATACTCAGCTGGAGCCTCCCACTCATTGGGGTTGTATCCTAACACCGTGTCCCTCCGGTTACCAGGCAAGCGTCCCTGAGATTACTGCTGCAATGGCCATTGTCTGAAGCTTTCTGCTTCACCAGGGTCATGAATGAAATTGAAGTGCCAGTGAACAAGGGAAATTTGAGGCCTCTTAGCCGGTCTCTCTTGACAAATATGAAATGGTCACGTTTTGTATTAAATTTTCTTAGTTCTTCATTCTGCCTTGATGACAGCCTACCTGGGGGAATTTTTTTTTTTTTCTGAATAAGCTTGTTTTTTTCTGTTAGTTTATCCCTACAGTGAAGAGTCCCTTCCATATGAAAGAAGTAGGAAATAGTAAGACCTGCAGAGGACAGGAACTCCACAAGGAGAGCAACAGAACCAAAAAATCTGGGCACAGGGGTCTTTTCTGAGACTGATACTCCAACCAAGGAACATTCATGGAGATAACCCAGAACCCCTGCACAGATGTTGCCCATGGCAGTTCAGGGTCCAAGTGGGTTCCATAGTAATGGGAACAGGGACTGCTTCTGACATGAGCTGATTGGCCTGCTCTTTGATCACCTCCCCCTGAGAGGGGAGCAGCCTTACCGGGCCACAGAGGAAGACAGTGCAGCCACTCCTGATGAGACCTGATAGACTAGGATCAGAAGGAAGGGGAGGAAGATCTCCCTATCAGTGGACTTTGAGAGGCTCATGGGTGGAGAAGGGGGAGGAAGGATAGGATTGGGAGGGGAGGAGGAAGGGAGCTACAGAGGGGATATAAAGTGAATAAACTGTAATTGATAAAAAGAAAAAGAAAGAGAAAAGAGTCCCGCCCAAACTGTGGGAATCCCTCATGCTACCAGCTTTCTGATTCTCTATCAAACATCTGCTATTCTAATTGTTCTTATCAAAAGTATTTCTTGGTTTCTTGTAAATGCCAGAATAGGAACACACAGATAATCAGGTAGGATTAGAATGGAAATGTGCTTTCTCCTTGGCAGTGCAGTAGTGAGCGGTAAAATCAACCCAGCTGACCTTCCGTCTGAGTCTAGCCATTTCTGCCCAGTGCCCACAGAGGAAGGGAGCACTCTGTTAGGTGCAGAGCTGTGAGCTTCAGCGGGAAATTACAGTCTACCACCACAGGGACTCTTGCAGGTAGACAGTCATTTCAGAGATGGGAAAATGAGAGGGTTGTCATATGGGAAGTTCCCACGTGAGGATGGCCGCCCAGCTGGTGTGCGCTCACACCCCATGCACTCATACCCCGCATTTCTGGCTGCTTCTGTCTTCTCCTTCTGTGCCCTTCTAATGCCGAGGAAGGCTTGATGGGTGGATCATTTGGCAGGTAAGCCTCCTAAAAGCCTTTCTAATCTTGTAGTGTGTAATTGCTATCCCCAGTACGTTTGCAGGATGGTAGCCCCATTTTTATTGTTTAAACCAAGATGATAACAATACATGAGACAGTTTGGGGATATGTTGAAAATCAGACAGGCC
Organism: Meriones unguiculatus; assembly: GCF_030254825.1. Lineage (NCBI taxonomy): Eukaryota > Metazoa > Chordata > Mammalia > Rodentia > Muridae > Meriones > Meriones unguiculatus. The sequence continues at coordinate 75,507,120 of NC_083365.1, forward strand.
TTTTGGCAGGTAGCTGCCACCTTGACCTCGGTTAGAAATCATGGAGCATTCGTCCGTCGCACCGGAGTAAATGGGACCCATGCTCTGCTCTGGTTAAAGCACTCTCTCACCAGTGCCTGAATAGCTGCCCTAGGAAGCCCAGAGCTGGGTAGCAGGGACAGGCTGCAGGTGGTTCCTCATTCTGTCTGTTGTTGGAGTCTCACAGGCTTTGCTGAGGTTTATTTCATTAAGAGAATAATATGCTTGGGCAGGAGACATTCTCTGGGATTATTAGATGGTATATGAAGTGTGTCTAGACATGATAATGCACCTCAATGTATTATTGCAGCTTGAATTTGACCACAGCCTGTAGGTGAACTTATTAAAAAGGAAACCACTGGTATTTCAATTTAGCCTCTGGATTAATCAAGTACACAATATAAATAGTTTCCCAAAGCTCCTAAGTATTGAGATTAATGTGAAAGACAGTGAAAGCTTTTAATTTTCCACCCTATATGCTGGGTGTCAGACACTTTTTAAAATACTAGTTTATACTTTTGCAAATGCAATCCAGTGAGTGTGTGTATGTTCCAGAGCACCTAGGCACATTGCAATCAGTCATGCTGATAGTTTCCATCCATATACAAGAATATTTACTCTAAGTGTGAATTTCCATGGCATGTGGCTGTTGAACTAGGATCGGCAAATGAGTCTGTGTGTGTGTATACATGCACACACATATAAATCTTCTGGTACTGTGGATGACAAACATGGACCCATTATATGCAATTACTATTCTTAACTAGAAAACAAGCAACAACAACAACAACAATGGTATTATAACAAGCGGAAAGAAGAGCTTCTGGGAAGAGACTGGAAGCAAGGCAGGTCAGCGAGATGAGAGGGCTGTTCACAGAAACCAGGAGGGGACGGGGTGTGGCTGAGGGGAAGCTGAAGTTAGGGCCTGATGACCTCATTTCTGTGCGGTCACGGTGGCATCATGTCATCTTCTCAGTGGCATGAGAACAATATTGGGGCAAATATGCACACAGGAAACAGCTTGTCAGGGTGTTGTTCTCCGGCATTCCTAAGAACCGCCATTTGAAGAGGCCTCCTTAGTCTCTCAGGCCTCAGCTACCTTTTTCTGGGCTGTGAAAAGTAGAGCCTCACCCCAAACAATACTTACATGGATGCTTAAATTTGACTTTAAACGGGTGCACTGAGCTACTTTTTAACTTTTAAATATCACATCAATAATCTTAAAATCTTTTCTTCTCTCTTTTTGAGCAGTTAGGTTCACAGTTAATGCTGTATCTTAGCTTGTACTATTAAATTTCCAGATGTCCTGACAGGGCAAGTGCTGTTACCAGTATCCTAAGCCTAAGGAACAATGTTCTCTGTCTTATTTCCTGTTTTAGAGGCAAAGCCTTCCTTTCACGCATCAGATCTCTGATTTTTCTCTCCATCTTTAGATAGACGGCAGTTGCTGACAATGAATATTCAATTCTCTTTTTTTTTAAAGCTACACTGTATATCCTTAGATATAAGAAAAATTTAGTGTAGCTAAGGCTTATTTTAGAATATTATTAAATTAAAAAAATAAAACACATAAAGATATAAACCAGTTAAGAATTTTCCTGATATTGAAACCAATACCTCTGCAACACCATCTTAAGAGTTACTATATTTTTCTGTGATTATCAATTCATAAGATCAGAATGTGTACTTACTTCTTATTGTGCTTCAACATAAGAATAAAACAAATTATAGCATCAAAATGATTGCTCAGCTGTTGGTAATGAAATTACAAGGACCACAGCTGATTAAAGTCAAAGAACTCTCTAAGAGCCTTGAGGCCCTGAGAACAAACCGAGATCATCTGTGAAAACATCCATATCTGTACACCAGATTACTAAAACCCCTGTAAAAGCATAAGGATTCACAAAACACGCTCCATTCCATCTCTGAGGGATGTTATTATCACAGAAAACACAGCTTCTGGATCAAAAGATTGGAACATGTCTGCTCAGGTTGCAGAGTTGCAGAGGATTCGATTCGCACCATTCAGGACACCCGTGAACAAGACAGCAAACCCAAAAGAATTACTCTAGCAATCTATAGTTTAAGTATGCTGCTTTTTATTTATTTATTTATTTTTTCAATGCAGTGTTTTCAGGAACCTTGAACAATCCTCGGACCCTGGGGAAAGCCAGCCCACAGCTTTTAAAGTGAGAAATCATTCTCTTAAACATTGTCTGTTATTAGTTGAATAATTACTGGTGGTGAAAAAGGCATGACATCATCCCTAATGTGCTGGAATCCAGTCCCAGTGTTTTCCGTCTATACAGCTTCTTTTCTTGGTGAATTTTTGGCAATTTGCTCTCAGTGTTTATAAAATTGAATTCAGATTCTTTCTTTCACAAATTTACTATGGTTTTTCCTCTTTCCAATTTCTAGTCATTATTATAAACTGAACTTTCTAAAGATTCCCAGATGCTGAGATTCATAATCAAACTTTGGGCAGAATGCAGGGAATCATATGAAAGAAGGGGGAGTTAGTAAGACCTGGAGAGGACAGGAGCTCCACAGGGAGAGCAACAGAACCAAAATATCTGAGCACAGGGGTCCTTTCTGAGACTGATACTCCAACCAAGGACCAAGGTCTATTCATGGAATAACCTAGAACCCCTGCTTACATGTAGCCCATGGCAGCTCAGTATCCAAGTATGTTCCCTAGTAAGGGGAACAGGGACTGTCTCTGACATGAACTCAGTGGCTGACTCTTTGACTCTGACTCCCACCCCCACTCCTGTAGGAGGAGCATCCTTGCCAGGCCACAGAGGAGGACAATACAGCCAGTCCTGATGAGACCTGATAGGCTAGAGTCAGATGGAAGGGGAGGAGGACCTCCCCTATCAGTGGTCTTAGAGAGGGGCATGGGAGGAGATGAGGGAGGGTGGGATTGGGAGGGAATGAAGGAGGGAGTTATAGCTGGGATAAAAAACAAATAAAATGTAATTAATGTAAAAAAATAAAAATTTAATTAAAAAAAAATCCCAGAGTCCAAGTTACGACTCTCTTTGTGCCTGTTCTCATTCTAGTAAGTCAGGGAATATTTTAACATCTTGGTTTAAAACAATATTCTCAAATGCATTCTTTTCACAGTTGAAATGTGTGGATCTCTCTCTGTGCACTTTTCAGGCACGCAGGCTCCCTCCCCTTCCTCCCACTTCTAAGAGCGCTGCCAGCTCCCTGACCTACTCTTTATAACTCTCTGCTAGGAGGGACTGTGTTGTTCTGTAACAATAGTTGATTTCTTTGGTTCTCCCCATGATTCCCCTGAAAATGTTTCTTTGTGTCTCCAGTGTGAACACAATGCTTGCCACTCAGTGTGTGCTTGCATACATGAAGAGAGACCTACAAGGTCTGCTCATCTTCCACTTCACCGTCCTTCTGTGGCTTCACGTTACCTGTAGAATGGTTTCTAGTCCCTCCTTGACAAAGGAGCCTCCTGGCCTGTCTTTGGCAATGCTTCTGGAAGCCTGCTGAAGAGTTGTGAGCACTCCATGGCCTTTTATAATGCCGAACCTCAGTTTCATCATGACGCTTTCTCTCCCTGTGAACCACCCTCTCTCATATCACCGCAACTCCTTCTCCTGCTTTTTATATGATAAACCTCCAACATCCTACACAACCTGCCATGATGCTGTCATGTTTGATAAGCCTTAATGTCTTCATATATTTCTTTACCTGATATTGCTGTTACTATATTGTAAGAATCTTTTTAATTAATTTACTAGGCCCTTAGAATATAGGCCCAGTACATACATGTATATATATATTATATATATATAATATCTCCATATACCTATTTATCTCTCTATATCATATATCTCATTGACTGGCAGACATTTAGACTTTCCTTAAATGTTACTTGACTAAATGATTATGGCCCAAATAAACACGATTACAGGGTCTAGAAATACAAGTTTTTACAACAGCAGAAGAAAAGTTTGGATTCTGACCCTGATAGCTCAGGGAGGTGACCTTGGCCTAGCTGCTTGACAGCTCTGATGGACAGTGTACCTGTCCGTAAACAGATCTGCTGACTCCTGCCTCAGATTTGTGAGGATTAAAGTGGGGATCACCAGGATGTCAGGCCACAGACGTGGGAGCACACAATTTCACAATAAATGGCAAATGTTTTATCATGAGTGTGGAAACCAGGTCAAAGTATGACACGTTTATATAGTTGGGTTCAATTTCAAGACTCTGATTAAGGGAGACAGCACATGCTCTAGGCAGGACAGGCTAGCAGATGCAAAGTTTCATGGGTAATACAAGTCGTGTTTCAGCCTGAGCGAAGCAATCTAGCACAGTCCAGAGACAAACCCGGCAGGCAGGTGGTAGAGGGGCTTGGGCTGACTGAGGGATGGAGATTTCTTTCCAGACCAGACACCCCGCTTTAACTCCGTTCCAATGCTGTTCCTTCTTATTCTCTCACCATATTGCCGCTGTCTGTTTGAAGGACCACCCCTCACTCAGTCCCTCCAGTGGCAGCGCCACGAACAGCCACTGAACAAGTTACACTGTACTGGAACTAGAGGCTAATCACAGCAGTTGCCAAGAAGAGCAGGAACCTCTAGAGGTCCCGCTGCTCCTTCCCCAGGGCTCCACACTCCAGGCCTCCCGGCCTGCTTCCCCTCCACGAGCCAGGCAGCCAGGCTGGGGTGGAGCCCTGGACTCTCTTTTCCTTTATTTCTCTGGTGTCTGCCTCGTCTTCTGATTTCATTTGTCAAGTTGTCAAAGTGAGAGCCTTCGGCGCAGGTCGTCATGTGAATGATAGCCATCACCACTCATTATCATGCTACATGCCACCACTCATGCAGAAGGAGGAAACATGGTAATCTGAAACAATTTACTTTCCTGTTAGACATTTGTCTTTTTTTTAAGGAGAGGATTTTAGGAGGAACTGTGTGTTTCCAACAGCAGAGTTTCATGTGAGCTGGCTAAGGAGCAGTCTAGAGAGAACATGCATTTCTGTAAACAGTCCTCAATAAACAACTGGTTAGTCCTGAATACCCCAGAGGCTCCCTTACCTGTTGTGGAGTTACAGCCTTACTAGAACAGAAACCAGCGTGTTTGAAGGAAGTGCACATAGTCTGGACGTAGTCTGTGGAGCCATCTTGCAGTGAATCAAATGTCACTGTGTTTTTAACCATGTAGGTAGAGGCTTAGAGCTGTCTGCACAGTGCTTTGCCCACAGCCTCAGGTGGGCACTAGTACCAGGGTGTGGTTGGTATCATGAAGGAGTGTTTAATTTGTGTGGGAGTTTAATTAGCTTAGGTTTAAAAGCTTGCCCTTTAGTCATCTGTTAGATAGTGTTCTTCTGTCAGAGAAGGTGGCCTGTATGAGTCTGCTCATTCTAAAACCTGGACTTGACTTTGTGGAGTCAGGTGCAGCTGCAGGAAATGGCAGGAAGTAGGCAGATCACATGACACAGCAGACAACAGCATCCCCTAAACTTGAGGACCTAAGCATGATCCACCTGACCCACACGGCTGAAGGAAAGAGCTGACTGTGCGCTTGTCCTTTAACCTCCATTTTAGTATTCTGTGGCACGTGCACACCCGCAGGCACAATCGCACATCTCTCTCACTGACCCTGTAGCCTGCTGATTGGCTGCAGCGGTTGGTGAGCAAGCTCTGGTGTTTGCACTCTATACCACACCGGGCCCAGCACTGGGCTTTCAGACGCTTGTTATGTGGGAGCCTCAGATCAGAACTCATTAGACTTCCTTTACCCACTGAGACATCTTCCCACTTGATGGGGTTGAGCTGTATCTGTGACTGAATGTAGCAGTATTCTTCCTTCTTTCCTTCTTTCTTCTTTCTTTCTTTCTTTCTTTCCTTCTTTCTTTCTTTCTTTCTTTCTTTCTTTCCTTCTTCCTTTCTTCTTTCTTTCTTTCCTTCCTTCCCTCCCTCCCTCCCTTCTTCCTTCCTTCCTTTCTTCCTTCCTTCCTTCTCTTTCTTTTTAATTTCTGAGTGAAATCCCATGCTATGATTTTACCACAATTTATTCATTTACTGAAAAACTTGTTTCTTTTTATTCCTGTCTGTGATTATTATAGATTAAAATATAGTGATCTTACATATGGATTTATGTGTAAACCAAGTTTCTTTTTAATTGGCATAAATAGCCAAGAGTAAGACTGCTGACTCATACAGTGGCTGGAATTTTAGATCTATTAGACGCCATTTTTCAGAGTGGTTATGTAACATGTGGTACCCTTGCCAGTTACACACAAATAAACTAGTTTTTCTTGTTTCTTCTCCAAAATTTAGTTTTGTTGGTTTGTTTTTAATCACTGTGATAGGCGAATAGTGTGAATCTACCTTTTTGAGAGTACATTTTATAAAACCCACAAAGAAATACAATATTTGCCGTAAAAATTTAGCATCTAAGATAAGATGTACTGTTATGTGAAGTATACATACAATACAAAAAAACAATACAAAAATAACTCAGTTGGGATAATCCAGTGACACTCCTTTTCAATTAGTTTATCACAATTAATTTTGCTGGTTCCCTTTTACTCTGATGACTAGAAAACATTAAGTTTCACAGTCCACATTTCCCTTGGGCAATGCTGCCCTATACTATCGTGGTCAAAGAGACAAGCTGGCCCGAAGAGAGGGCGTTACTGGATTCAGCGTGGAAGTCAGCAAAGCTACTCTGCAAACAGCCAGCTGGAAGCGTTGTTGACTTTGTGAACCATAAAGCTTCTGTTGCTGTTACGCAATACTATCTCTATAGCACAAAGCCGCTGTGGGGAATGTGGTGCTTAAATGACTGAGAATGTCTGCAGTCTGAAGAAATCACTTGCCAAAGCCGGCACTGGGGTCAATGCCCACAGGTTGCCAGTCCTGGATAGAAGAAATATGAAGAGACATAAAGGTTCTATCTAATTGGCATTATCAGATATTCTCTAATTAATAGATAAGAGCAGGCCAGACATCTGGCAGAACGAATTTGGTAAGAAAATATGTGCAAAGATAGGAAACTGTTAGCTATCTTTGTGGGGGGGGCAAGGGGGCTATGACAAAATACCTGGCAAAAGCAACTAAAAAAGGAGGGACTTATTTCTGCTCACAGCTTGAAGGCGCAGCCCATCATGGTGGGAAGCCCTGGCAGCGGCGTGTGAAGAGTGTGAAGGGGCTGGTTAAATGTCGTCTGCGGTCAGGAAGCACGTGGAGATGTGTGCTGGTGCTCAGTTTACTGTCCTCTTTCCTTTTCACCCAGGCTTGTGCCGTGATAGTGCTGCAAGCTATTTAGGAGGAGCCTTCCCCCTCAGATCACCTGATCTACTTAGGACGGGCCTTCCCCCTCAGATCACCTGATCTAGACAAAGACATACCCAGTGATTTATCCCCCAGGTGATTCCAGATCCTGTCAAGCTGACAATCAGTACATGCCTTCACAAGCTGAGAAACTTGGCATGGGATGGGAAATGTCCAGAAATTAGCATCTCCTGGAAGCAGCTACCATTGCTAGATTAGAACAATAGAACAGGGAAGTGACTTCCTTTAGAAGTCTCGGGTGGGAACAGGTGCAGTGTGGGGGCAGCTGGTGAGGGACTTGACTGCCAAAGCCAAGGCAGTCTAATAGGGTCTCACATTGGAATATACCCCTCGTTGCCGGTACCTTTTATTGGATGAACCCCTGTTGAAGAGGGAATCTGAATAGCATCATCCCTTGTGGCTCAGAGAGGGGCTAAGAAAGAGAAGGCAGGATTTAAGAGCAATGTCTTGTTAGCCACCAGACTAAGTCAGAACACAAAGGGCTCTAAGGAGCTCTGAGCTAGCTCCGTGGCCAAGAACACTAGCAGTTTTGAGCAGCGCGTCTTCCTTTGCGTGCATTCTTTTTCAGTAGCTTTACTATTTTATGCTTCAGGGAAAATGGTGAATCAAGAATGAGTCTGATAAAAGCCCGCAGACCAGTGTCTTCAGATGTAGTTATCAGTCCTGTCAGTGACTCATCAGGAAGATGCGAGGCCCTTGCAGTGACGGAATCTTAGCTGGCAGCCTGCAGCTGAAGGAAGTGCTGCATGTCACCTTCTGGGTACAAGCCCCATGGAACATGAAGCTGGAAAATAGAAAGAGAAGGATTCACTTCAAGGCAAACTAATGGACACGACATTTCTGTTTCCTGTTAGGTGTCCCTGCATTTTGTCTTCTGTAAAAATCAAGGCAAACAAAAACCAAACCAAAACAGCAACAAAAGATTCTTAGAACAGGCTCTCCTGTATCCTAGGCTAGCCCTGACCTCATTGTGTAGCCAAGGATAATCATGAACTTCTGGTGCTTTTGCCTTTACCTCTCAGTTGCTAGAAATTACAGGCCTGTACCACCACACTAGTATTCAGCGCTGGGTACTGAACCCAGGGATTGCTAGAGAAGCCTCTCCCAACTAAGCTCTATCTTCAGTCCTCAAGTTAGTCTTTCCTTAACTTCCCTCAGCTGAGAGGGATGTGTCAAGGAAAAGGCATTTATCTCACAGTCTGGCCCTTTGAAGTGAGAGCCATCCATGGGAATGTCCCTGCTTTGTACTCATCGACTCCTACCCAGGATCTTCTAGACGTCTTCAATGTTCCTATCTGTATTAAGAGAAAAATCTCTTGCTTTTGCTTATTATAAAGTTTTGAAGTTTCTTTCTGCCTTGTTGTTTCAGTCCAATGGTGGCACAGAATAGCATGGCTGGAAGCAAAAGGAAAGAATAGAAGGGATGGAGGTCCTACTCTGTTTCTTGACCCTCTGTGGTACCAGAGACCTAGCTGGTATTTAGGCATTATTCTTTGAGTCTTGGAGAGGGCTAGGCAAATGCAAGAGAAAAGAGTGAAGACTTAGAGCAGGGCTCAGGAAACCATAGTGGACATAGTACTGTGGAGGTATCAGCATGCCCACCAGGGGGCTCTGGTGATCATCTCTGGTCTAGCTGACCTGGGAAGATGATCTTGTACCTCACCTCCAGTAAGCTGGAGCTGTAGAAGATGACCTACTAGAGACGGCTGCGACCTTTCAGACTACCTCCGCTGTACGTGGTTTCCTGGCCTCCAGCAGGCCAGATCACATGCTTGCCACATGAAGACTTAACCAGTAACATTCTGTGACTTCCTCGGATCTTTTCTTTGAGGAAAAGGCAACTTTCTGGACACTCCAGAGGTGGCCTCTCTTAGGAGTCTCGAACTACTTTCTAGTGTGTTGGGAGAGTTAGTAACCCTGGCCTTCCATGTGGGTTGGCTCAAAAGTCCCCTCATTGGAGCTCTGGGTGACCTTGGGAACCAAGGATGTTATTTCCCAGGTGTTCATCCACCTGGGAAAGAAGTAAATGATTGGCTTCTCTATGATGCCATAAGTTGAGCACCCCCTAGTTTGTCATTCTAAAATTCTGATTTTTTTCTTTACCAATAGCATTATATGTCGACTCAGAGTGAAACACATCAGCCAACTCTTTCCAAGGGTTTAAGGGTTTTTTTGTTACATATTTTTAGTAGTTATATCAGACATAAATTGAAAAAAAAATCACGTTTTTTTTTAATACAGAAAATACAAGGCAGAATTTATTTTTTTTTTGTTTTGTGGATTAGCTAATATTTGCTTAAGTTAAATCAAACAAGTTAAGTATTTCTTGAGGCTAGACATCTTTAAAAGTTAGCAGCTTTAAACAAACAAGAAACCAGATTATTCAATCAGGTGATTCTGTTGCTATCTTATCTAGCTCATCTGGAAAAACTCAAGCTCTTCCTCTAATCACAGGCAAATCTTCTGGAATCTGGTTGTGCCCTACTTGGCTGGAAGTATTTGCTCATCTCTGACCCATGTGGCTTCCATACCCAGAAGGCAAGCCAAGGCCAGTTCCCGGGTCACCAGAAAGTCCTGGTAAACTGACCAGAAGTTCCCAGGTCTTTTGGAACTCCTTCCCAGAACCAGTAGTCACTCGGCTGCATTGGCTAAAATAAGTAAACATGCTAGCTCAAGCTCAGGGCTACAGATGTAGACTCCATGGCGTGATGCGGTCTCTAAGAAGTTCTGCTCCAAAGGATGCGAACAGAGGAGGGTTAGACATTCCAGCTCTTTTTTTTTTTTTTTTTATTTTTTTTTTGCAAATGACCTGTGAGGATCAAGGGAAGAAGGTCAAGTGCTTTTTGATCCTGGTGCTAATTGGTTTCAAAATGCTGTGAACTCTGGGTGCTTTCACTATATTTACCTTTTAAATGGCACTGCCCAAATTTCGCTATTATCAATCTATCTGTATTTTTAGACATGTTTATAGATATATCTACTTCTAGCAGCGATTTTACTGATAACCCTTTCTTTCCTCATTTTACACGGTTTTTTTAGCACCAAGTTCCTAGCACCTGTTATGAACGTTTCTGGAGTAATGATGATAAATTCCTGACACTAAGAACTCTTATATTTTTAGTTGCATTTTTGTTGCTTGGACACTTGTTTTTGCTACTGGGAGATACTCTAGAGAGATGTGTTTCCAAACTAAGGTGAAGTTATATGTAAGGAAAGCATGTCAACATGTCAAAATACTGCCTTCTTCCCCATGGATGAAAGATTCTCACATGCATTACAGCAGGAGACAGTGCAGACAGTGTTCTTTTCTGCCTCCCTCCCTCCGTCACCTCCCCCACTCTGTGTGGTGTGTGTGTGTGTGAGCCATCATGTATGCCATTCTTCCCCAAGACCCAGCACCCTCTGTGGAGAGCTCCTAATAAATGGGAGAAGTGAATAACCACCTTTATGATTTGCTCCTCGTGTTCACTGTGGTCTGCGAAAGGCAGCTCAAGTTCCTTGCTTCTGCCATGTGTTATGGGGGTTAGTTTATGTCACAGAAGGACTTTGATACTCCCAGATGAAGGGCAACTCGTAACTATAATGTTTTATTGTTATAATACCATAAAAAGCTTTGGGGGACCTATAGCTTACATATTTTCCTTTAAATTAATTCATAAATCATGTCTAAAACTGTGTCAAATCCAAAAGCAATAGCTTTGACCTTAGAATTGCTGTAGCAGGGAGCTGGTGATGTGCTGCCGGCTGCCTCAGCAGGTACTCGCAAGCACATTAGTGGTGTGAGCACTTCAACGACTAGGCGTTCCAGAGGGGCAGGTGACCGGATTCTACGCTTCCCACGCGCAGCACGAATGTTTTAGAGACGTTATCATAAATAGTGCAATGTTTCGTTATTTTCACCAATTCCGATGAAAGAGTCACTCTTCCTACCCAATGTTCCATAGATACTACTTTAAAATATCCTTTAAACATAGTTAGTTTTCCTTTTGCTTTTTCCTTAATGGCCACAGAAAAGCATCTCCAGAGCTGATGGTGGCATATCAGCACACGTTATCATTGTGTAGCATCTTTATTGTATGTCACTAACATGGCGGCTGTAGTATTTGCACCTTCTCCTTATAAACACTATCTTCTTCAGTTACGCTATCGTACTTACGACGATCTGTCTGCAAAAGGAGTAGATGCATTATCACTGCTGTTGTTGCCAAAGAGCACTGATTCATTTGTGTCTACTTGAGGAAATATTATGACTTCTAAATGTGACTTCCAGAAACGTAAAAAGACACATCTGTCACAAGCAGGCTTCTGCTAAAAGAGGTTTTCAGATCCCTCCTTTGCTGCATGTACCAGAAGTACATTGTTCTGAAGGTTTAAACGGGAATGTTACAAGTAGTGTTTTCTCAGGGGGATTTAGGTAAATTGGAGATCACCATCGTAGATATACAGCTGGGCGATCTACTTCCTAGATCCGAGGGCGCTGTTGAGAGCTTGCGCAGTGTAACGCTGGAAGGCAGGTGGAGAGAACTGCAACTCTTGGCTCGAGTGCTTTGGTCTGTCCTCATGGCAACCCTGATGAACTGCTTCTGTCTTCTTGTATCACATCTTATTGGGAAACTCAAGATGATTTGGTCTAAGTTCCTTTAACAGCTCTATTTTTAAAGTATGATCGCTTCTTTCCACGGTCCCCTTGCTCCCTAGAAAGACAGCGTGCTTATGTGAAGCTGTTCACCTTGGTACACCCACTCAAGAACCCTAAAGGCTTTGTGCATTGGTTGGCATGGCTACTTCATAATTCTTTATTAACATTTTTTTTGGATAATTCTTTTTATGCAGTATGCCAAGCAATATGAAGGCAAAGATTGCCCCTTAAGATCTGTTTGTATCTGTGATATGTATGATAAATTTTTATTTCAATATAGCAGTTACTTAATGAGCATGTATATGTGGATGCTATAAATGGTACCATATATACTATTTAATGCTGAGCTGAATATTTCTATAGGTGAATATATTTCAATTCTGAGTATGAATTATTTATATATATATATAGTGAAATAAGTGTAAATGGAGATTATATTTTTATACCTGAACTAAACCTATAATGAAGTGTTATATAGCAATAGAAATCATTTTATAACGTGTTGCATGAGTGTATACACACAAACACATATGTTGTATTTTGTGAAAAGCATATTTTTATTTAAAAAGAGCAGATTAATATGAATCCAATTACTTTTCCTATGTAAATGCATTCTGCTTTCTTGTTCCTCCCCATTTTTCAACACTCTAAGTATAAGAGGAAGTCTCAACCTGCTTCCCAGTGGGTCTTGACGTGGGAGCCTGACATGTTGAACTTCTTTCCTCTCTCTCTCTGTCTTTGCAGATGGCAAGTGTGAGTCTGTTTGGCTAAGGTACTTTCTGCACTAACAAGTTGTGTCTTGAGAATTTTTTTTTTATAACATGTTTGACAAGGTGGTATAAAAACTCTAGATTAGCTACATGCTTTATAAAAAGTAGGAAAGAAAGGCGATCAGAAGACATTAAAATAATTTTAGGGAGGATTCTGGATACGTGGAAATAGTAGGTATAAGAAGGGTAATCCAAGCTTACTTATTCATGAGTTATGACTTGCGTCTTATTGAATGTGTGATTCAGTTGAGCGACTATTATCCAACATTTTTCTATGGGACAGGCTATCTAACTCATGATTGTTCACTTCACTTTGTATTGTGTAGCTAAGGTGGGTATATAGTTATCATTTGGCAATTTAAAGGGATGGCTATCCTCCAATATGCCCTTTCAGATGAACATTTCATGGCTTTTGAAGTTCTAACAGAAGGTAGGAAGAGAAATATTTGATATTTGGTCCATAAAAACTTTAAGTTTCTTATTTAAACCTCCTTATTCAGAATCACCAGAAAGAAAGAGATGAAAGCTAAAGGGTCATGTCCAGGCCTCCCAGATGGAAAAGAGTCATTGTGTCTGTGCTGGACAGAAGGTCTTCACCACCCATGGAGGATCCCTCTGATGCTGGTGACCTTGGCTCCTTCAGAAATGAGCTGCTGAAGCCCCAGTCACAGCAACCCAGCTCGACCTGGCCTGTTTCCAAAGACCCGTGGACTTTAGACAAGATGGGAGCTATTGGCTATATTTAATTTGTATTAAATTTGTTGAGAAGTTGGATTAGCGTTAGCATGTGTTCCTGTGGGGAAGGTGAGCTTAACCCTTTTAAGCGTGTGGGAGTCAGGGCACATTTAATGGAAGAGAAGGAATCCCACTGCCTGTAGGGAAGGGCCTGCTGGGAGAGGCAACAGAGGAAGGACTGACTGTACTCCAGAGCCGCAGCGCAGGCCTTCACCTGTTCTGAGCGGCCGCGACAAGGAGCAGTCTGTTAGTGCGACTGTGAAGTTCACAAAATCAGGTTTGCTTTGCTGTCGGATGTGAAGTTTGACATTCAGCTGTGTGCCCAGGGTCACCCAGCTGGGAACTGGAGGAGCAGTTCAGATCTGGGCTGGAGGATTCCGAGGGATAGAGGCCACTCCTGGAGGAGGGAATAAGGAAAGAAGGTAGGCCTTATGTAATTTAAGTAGTGTGAAAATGTGGCTGAGACCTGCTTCTGGAAACCGATTTGAAGGCTAATAGAAATGGAAGATGACCAGGGAGGGAGCTTGCCACCAAGCCTGTGACAATGAGCGTTATGCCAGCATCCACAGTGTGGCCTGAGAGAATCCATTCCAGAAAATTGTTTTTGGACATGTGAGCCCCAACACATATACCCACATATACATACACATGTCACACCAGATATCAACATTAATTTTTTCTAAGTATAAGAAGAAAATCAGAATACATGTGGTGCTCATAATTGCACAAATCTCACTTTGGGCAGATAAAAGCTTTTTTTTTAATTTTTCTCTCATACATTACAACTGCTATTTATCTTCCCTCCACACCTCCCATTTTCCCCTTCCTTTATCCCCCTTCTCTCTCCCCCAATTCACTCCTCCTTTCCTTTCAGAAAAGTTAGGCCTCCCAGAGATATCAACCCCAAAGGGCATAACATATACAATAAGACTAGACACAAACTCCTAGCAAGGATGGGCAAGACAACCCAGTAGGTAGAAAACAGTCCCAAGAGCAGGTGAAAGAGTGAGGACACTGCACTTGCACTGGTAGGAGCCCCACAAAAACATCAAGCCAGCACTGACATACATGCAGAAGACCTAGCTCCAGCGCACGCAAGCTCTGTGAGCTCTGTGTCAGTCTCTGAGCCCCTCTGAACCCTGTTTCGTTGATTCTGTGGGCCTTGCTCTCGCCTCTCTGGCTCCTACAATTCTTCCTCCCTCTCTTCTTTGGGCTTCCCCGAGATCCAAGAGGAGGGACCCAGTGGAGACCTCCAATTCGGCCTCTCCCTCTCCCTGCCTAACGTTTGGCTGTAGAGCTTTGCTTCTGCTGCCATCACTTCTGAGGGAACCTCTGATGACCGTGGGCCCCGCCACCTCTCTGTGAGTATAGCAGAATAGCATTAGGAATCATTTCATTGACTTTTTTTTTTCCTTTCTTTACTGTAGTGCTGCATTAAGGTTGGTGGTTTTACTCTCCTGAATAGTACACATTTAAAGAATGAAAAACATTGATATTAGGTTCAAATGGTGCCTCAATGTCCTGAGTCTGCTCCTTATGACTTTTTGGTGGAGGAATGAAGTCTCCCAACTCCTAGGCATTTTTGTCAGGAATAAATGATTCATTGTTCATTGGCATTCCTGAACTAGGTAGATTTTGCTCCTCTGTGGCTACCGAAAATGAATAGCAAAAATTTTCATGTTATTTTATAAGGTTGATGAATAAAAGTATTCATTATTCAAAGTGATACACTGTTTCTACACTCTGGAATAAGTGTGTCTACATATCCAGGGACCTTGGATTATTTCAACTCTCAGCAAACCCTGGTGCTTCTGCCAGTCAATGCCCTCAAGTCCAGGATGCTGAAAAATATGCTAGAGGGAAGAGTTTTTCACAACACAGAAGGTTCTGCTTACAGATGTGGAAACGACCAAATCTGAGAAATTCCTATGCAGACCAAGAATCTGTAACGGGGCTGGGAGGATGGCTCCCTGTCTCTGAGCATGCTTTTTAGAGGACTTGGATTTCACTCCCATCACCCATATAGGCAGCTCAAAACTGCCTGTAAGTCCAGCTCCAGAGAATCCAATGCCCCCTGCTGGCCTCCACATACAACTACATGCCTGTGCTGAGCCTAGAACCATGCAAACACATGTACATGTTCATAAATCAAAAGTATCTATCCTAAAAGAAAAGGAATCTGGTAGGAGAAAACTGCTCTGTGTGGGCCTGGCACTCATGTAGAGCTAATGTTTGCCAGGCACTGTGGAAAGCTGTGTTATCTCTGACATAGTCATAGCCAAAGGGATGAAAAGGTGAAAAGTTTCCTTTCAAGGTCACAAATACTGAACAGCAAAATCTACATTGAAAAATCACAGTTGACATAGCTCTAAAAGCAGCCTGATTCCTTTCTCTCCTTATTTGTTTCTTGCAACCCTTTGCTTTAAATATGTGAAAAAAAAAAGAACCTTAACATTGAAGACTAATTTGTGAGCCACAATGACCCATACAGGTGGCCCTGTGTGCTGTGTTTCTATCTGTTGATGCCCAGGTAACAAGGCAGGCATTGATTTTCTGGGTAAAAATCTGTGGTTGGGCCTCTGTCTTTCCCTGTTGCCTGCTTGGACCAGGCTCTCTGACCTCAGACAGCATGCTCACATCTGTCTCCATCTACCTCACAGTGGTGCAAGGGTCTGGCTTGCCTGTAGTGATGGTCCTTGTCCATTCCTTATTTTAACTGCTAGGACACAGAAGCGGTTCGAAGAGGAGACAAGGTCTATGGCCCCCAGAGCTTCTACTTTGTGAGAACTGTGAGGGATGGGCAGTGTTCACAAATGTGTTCCAGTGAAGGAACAGCTATGAGCCGCTGTGAGCCACTCACCCGGACCGTGGAGCTCTCACTTCACGCTTCTCTTCCCATCAGTGAACAGAAGGCACAGCTGTTTGTTCCCGGGATCCAGGACTGAGTACCTCTATTTATGTGGTCAACTAGAAAGAAGTAGCAAGACTATTGCAGACTCCATCCATCCTAGCAGAACAAACTAAAACCGCGAGTAAGCCTCACTGTAGATTAGGAAGTGTGAACTTCAGTCACTCCAGAGTGTAGAGGCTTGAGAATGCATTTCATCAGGATATGAATTATGAGGTGCTCAGACTAATTTCCTGAAATCTCAAGGGGAATTAGAAGTTCTCATCGCGTATTACAGGAAGTTGGCACCCAGGGAGTAGTATGTTATAGTCAACATTACATTTCCATATTGAAACCATGAAGTAAGTATTGATTTTTGGAGTACTATCACAGAGTGCTATTCACTCTTAAAATGACAATGGATATAAATTAATCTTTGGCAGATGGTTCGGAAATATGTTTCTGTGGTTCATTATTTTTCATGTGGTCTCTGTGTGAATAAAGGAATCAAATTTCTTTAATGTTGGATCTCAGTAGTCTCTTGTTTGTATTCTGAAGCACATCATTTTAACTAAAGGAATTAATCATCCATTTTATAGAAAGAAATAGAAACAGAATAGAGTTCCTTGGTATTGTTGGTGATGAAATGAGGGTAAGGGAAGTGAATAAGAAATTTTTGGGTCACTGAGGTGGTATATATAGAATGGTAATTGAGATGTCCTAAAGAAATATGCAGAGAGATCAATAGTTTTAAATAGTAAGATATACACAAGTGTATAAAACCACAAATGTATACAAGTGATATATAGTATAACGTGATCACTTAATATTATACATTATATTTACATGTAATAGAAGAAATAAACAATAGAAAATTAACATTATAAGTCATCTGAAACAAGAAACAACTGGTTTAAATTTATGTAAGTTTTGATATAATACTGATATTATATTAATACTAATATAATGAAGGCTGGGTATATCTCTAAGTTGGTAGAATGCTTGCCCAGCACCTACAAAGCATTACCCTTCCTCCCACGCTGCACAAGCTGGCTGTGGTGCTGTAAACCTGTGATTCCAGTATTTGAGAGATGGAACAGAAGGGCTGGGAGGAAAGGAGGCTGAAAGTCATCTGTGGCTACAAAATGAGTTCAATATACCTAGGACACATGACCTCCACACACAGTGTGTACATGTATGCATGTGTGTGTGTGTGTGTGTGTGTGTGTGTTTGCTTATAGCGGTGGACTGTATGTGTAAGCCAATTGTATGTGTCATATGTTCCTTCAGAGGTCGTATTCTTTAGTGCTCCCTGCGGGGACCACAGAGTCCATAACGTCGTGTTCTAATGTTGGAATTAGCTATTACCTCGCTATATCTCACTGAGGTGAATAAAGTACATGCTGTCTTATCCTAAGGTGAAACCCTAAAACAGCGTGTGCTCTGTCTGTAGTGACACAGAGACTCTAAAACAGAAGAGAAATGCCATGTGCAGAACCATCTGACTTGTTGCCACGTGACCAGAGAGAGAATTGAGTAATTACTCTCTCTCAGTTTGTGTTGTTGCAACACTAAGCCTAGTTCCACTGGGCTAGTACTGTGTAGCCTGCTCATGTCTGCCTTGTGCTTGTGACGCCTTCCTCAGTAGACCCTGGTGGGCCTCACATTTATATAGATACATACATATTTATACATTTATATATATTTATATATGTATATATATATACATTTATATATGTCTGTGAGTTTGTATCCTGCAAAAGACCAAAAGACCTGAAGTTAGAATTTTGCTTCTATTTATGGAATATGGCCCCTTATGAAAAATTAATTTAAAAATGTTTATGTTACAAAATTGAGGTTAAGCGTTCTTAGAATGGCGAACCATGTGTTTGAATGACAGGAGAGCAAAGGCTGACGGCACAGTGTTCTCATGCAAGCATGAAATCCTTAACACCCACAAAGAGGCTGTAACATACGCCTGCAAATGCAGCACTGCGGTGGCAGACAGCAGACCCCCGAAGGTGGCTAGCCAATCAGAGAGCTGAGCCGATGAGCTGCGGGCTCCGTGGCAGACCCGGTCTCAAAAACAAAGGGCACAGCAATCTGGAGGACACAGCGGACACTGATCTCCAGCTTCTGTGTGAACAGAAGTCCAAGCACAGCAGACACATGAACAAATGTGCACACAGGCCTCCATCCTAACCAGGCCATACCACGCATAGCATGTAACACACACACACACATACACTCGCATATTGCCCCCACAGACAGGAACAGAAATAAAAGATAAAAATAAGTCTTTAAAAATGATACATTTTAAATATTATTTCGCCAGACTTTGCTCTGAAGTTTATCTAATAACAGGCCTCCCTGCATACTGATCCCTTGGGAAATATATATATATATATATTTTTTTTTTTTTTTTACACTGAACACATCTTTCTATGGACTGACCTGGATTAGGTAATTAACTTTGGGAGAGGCAAGGGCAGCAGAGTCCTGCCTGTCACTGGAGATGATGCAGTCCTGCACTTTCTTTCCAACCTTCAGTCTATCCGGTGACACATGCTACCCTCCAGTAAGTATTATTTTCATTATGTAAATATAAAGCACTCCTGTCACACATATGACATTTCTTCAATTCACTTTCTTTAGCCCTTGAATTCCCACAAAGCACTCTGGGAAATTCCAATCAGGCAGCGACTAAAACGAATTGATACAGGCTGCAAGGCACTGCCATGTGGCCACCCATGTGAGAAAGGGTAATTAGGATGGATTTCCCCAGTGCTCTATTGAGCAGAGCTCACGTGTCCTCTGCGGCTGTCAGCCCTTGGGCAGGAGGAGGATGCATTTATTATTATTTCTCAAATTCCCCTTCATGGTTGCCACTGTGACTGCTGCAGGAGGTATTCACCATTGCTTGAAAAGCCAGGAACACAAAGCAAATGGTTTCCTTTGTCTTTCCTTAACCTGGCTTAATTATGGATCCTGAACCTTTTCTACAGCAAAGAGCCCTGGTGTTTTTAAGGCCTGTGTACCTGTTAGTCTCTGGGTCAGCCCATCATCCAGGAGGCTCAGGTAACTCTGCAATTAGGCACTTCATGTTGTTTTCCAGGATGTTAACCCTTTTGACCTAGGAAATGACTACAGACCTTGGCTTGCCCTGCTCAGTGTCTTGGGTGTGTCTCAAGTGCTCCAAGAAGCAGAGGAGCAGGGACAGGGATTTTATTAAAACAAAACAAAAACAAAACAAACAAAAAACCCACAAAAGACCATGCATGGAGATAACCTAGAACCCCTGCACAGATGTAGCCCATGGCAGCTCAGTCTCCAAGTGGGTTTCCTAGTAAGGGGAGCAGGGACTGTCTCTGACATGAACTCAGTGGCTGGCTCTTTGATCACCTACCCCTGAGGTGGGAGCAGCCTTGCCAGGCCATGGAGGAAGACAAAGCAGCCAGTCCTGACAGGACCTGAGAGGCTAGGGTCAGCTGGAAGGGTAGGAGGACCTCCCCTATCAGTGGACTTGGGGAGGGACATGAGAGGAGAAGAGAGAGGGAAGGCAGGATTGGGAGTGGATGAAGGAGAGGGCTACAGCTGGGATACAAAATGAATAAATTGTAACTAATAAAAAATAAATAAATTTTAAAAAACAATTTTTTTCCATAACCTTCTATGACTCTTCGATTTTGTAGAAACAAAATGTACTTTGTCACAATATTCCTTTGGCCTCCTAACTACCCATACATAGGTCTCTGACTCAGATTCCCCTTTTAGGAATACATAACAAGACTGAAAATTTCCCAATAAGGTATAACTGTGATAACATGGCTGCTGAACTCTCTGCACTCCCACAGGGACCCCACATCATCCTGACAGGGGTTAGGTTTCTAGGACTTCTTCAAGTGTGTAGTGTGGTCCACATCACCACCTTAGAGCCCACCTTCCACACTCCTCTCTCCTTAGACAGTTTTCTAGAAATCTGAGAATAGCATACTGTAAGCAGCCTTTATGATTGCATCCACCCTTATTTTCTTCTTTCTGACAATTCTCTTGACAATATTCAAAGACAGCATCTTGGAATCTAGGTGCCATGAGTTTGCTTTGTAAGACTGATTTAAGGAACTGCATTGTTGTGACTGTTACTCATTTTCAATATAGTTTCTGGTGTATTTACTTTGGTGGTCATGATACAGAACCTGTGACCATCACAATTCAAACCTCCATACATTGCTAAATTTAGAAACAATAAACATTAACAACAGCCTTGTGTGAATGGATGTGATCTGTGTTTGGAACACAAAGACATTGTATCATTCTTATTGGGTGAGTTTCCTGAGCCATTCTAATTAGATTTGTGCTCAAGCAAGAAAGAAAAATGGGCATTACATATACAACTGGAAATGACAACTACATTATTCAGGATTCTATAGAGGAAAATGATTAATATCTATAACAAATGACTTACAACTGAGAGGGTTGTGTATTCCAACCACAGCCCTCTACATGCTGGACAGGCTGAGAACCTGTATTTACTCACTCCATAAGTGTGGATGGCTCCTCAGATCCGGTATAATGCTGATGGCATGGAGGAATCCCTGGGCACAGCTAGTCTTCAGTCCATACTGGAAGACTGAAGATGTCAGTGAAGGATGGCAGAGGCAGAACAGTAGCAGGAGAGACTCACAGCAAGAAGCAAGGCCAGCCAGGCAAGCAGCATTGCTTTACTTCTCTACTCCTTCACATCTGGGAAGGTTTGAGTCTGTCAGTTAACCCTTGAGGAGACACACTCACATGCCACCTAACAGCATGAATCTTAGTTGACTCCAGAGCCAATCAAGTTGATATAATAATGGCCAACCATCACACGTTTTTGAAACTTGGATTTGGCATCATTCTAAGTTTCTTCCCATGATATAGCCATGGGGACGCAGGGAAGAGAACTGTCTGTAGATTTTCTTTTTCCTAAACTCTACAACCCACTGACATGGTAACATTCCAGGGGTGGTAATTCTCCTAACTATGTTAAACATTTTCTATCTCTTCCCTTGCTATCTTGAATGTTCTATTCTGACTGCTCATCGAATGACGAATTAGTGCTGGGGATGTTGTGTGAATGGAATCATTGCTTTCTGCTGAGTGTTTAAGTCAGATTAATTGAATGGTAAACAAAGAATTAAATAATTATTAGTAGACTCAATTCTAAGAATGTTGGGTTTTTTTATGGGAGAATAAAGTATATCAGATGGTAATGAAGGTTTTCCCAAGGAAGTGACTTAAAAGGGTAAGTAGAAATGAGTCTACAGTGAAGTGTGCAGAATTCGGTTTAAGGCAGAGGTAGTTAACAAGGTAGGGGAGAAAGGTTAGCAAGATTATGGATTGACACTAACTGGCCCAAATCATTAACAATAAGAGAACAGATGAGTGCTGACGAGACAGGCACCTGGATGTCAAGTTAAGAATGCTGTTTACAGCTACCACCGAACACAGAGAAGAGCAGCTGGTGCCTCCCTAGAGCCTTCTATATGCAAGAAGCACTGGTGCCACCAAAGCTGTGAGTGGAACCAACCACTGTTGATTAAGTTTAGGGCCCACTCCATGAGAGGAGACCAATGCCCAACCCTGCTGGGGAGATAAGGGCCTGAGACTAGGTAGGCCATGGACGTAAGGGAAAACCAAATGCTACTATTCTGTTAAAGGGTTGTAGCAATAACATGACTCCTAATGACATTCATACTCTCAGATTGGTGTCTTTGTCAGGCATCATAGAGAAGCTTCCTTCTGTAAATGGGCACAAATACAGAGACCCACAACTGGACAATATGCAGAGAGTAAGAGACCTTGGAATGCTCAGTCCTGAATGGGGTGTCTCCATCAAATCCCTCCTCTCAGGACTCAGAATCTGCAAAAAATAATACTCTCCAATGTCACCTCACTGGATGTACAAGCCGTACTCAAGAGCATGCTCATGCCCAGCAGTAGATGGCCAGCAGAAAACAAACTGTGATGTTCTCGAGTTTTTGTGTCAGGATGCTTTGTCTGGGCATTGTTTTCCCTCACAGGTCCTTTGCTTGTAGACTGCTTTCTGATTGTGTGTTTTTATGCATTATCTATGTGTGACCTTGTGTGTCTCTATGTTTGTTTGTATTTTTTTTATTTTGTGCTTTACTTTTGGCTCATTTTTCTGTTTGTATTTTTGTTTTGCCTCAATCTGAATTTTTTTTTTTTTATTTCATTTTAGGTTCCTGTTAGTTTTCTAATGAGAGAGAACAAAAGGGCATGGGTTTGGGTGAGTAGGGAGGTGGGTATACTCAGGAGGAGTTGAGGGAGCGAAAACCATGATCAGAATATAGCATATAAAAAATCTATTTTCAATTACAAATTTATTTGTTCTTTATTCTGAAGGAACAAGACTCTGTTAATAGCTTTTAGCATGGAAGTGACATTTGAATGATATTCCCCATCCCGAGAACTACACATGTGCATTACTCAGAAATGCATGGCTGTGGTGGGGAAGAGAATCCATGTAGTGCTGTATGCAGCAGTAGAGTTTGGGACCCAAATAAGACACTACAGCATTCACCAGTGAAGCAGAGAGTCATGACCATGTCTAAGCTAGTGATGGTGGGTCAAAGAGGTGTGGCCAGGCTCAGGGGCATGGAGACAAATCTTCATGCTTCTTTAGCATGTTCATTAGACTTCATGTGGAAAGTAGGAGTTTTTGGTCCTTTACATAGAAAATGTAATATGCTAATGTTGTCGAGATATAGATGTTTCTCAGATACTGTTTTCAAATGCATTAACTTGGAAATTAGTTTTTAAACAAAATGAGGAAGACTTCACATTGTCATAAGCTACTGTTTAAAATGAAGAATAATTATCCTATTTAAAATGAGATGGACCAATAACTCTGTTCAGCAACTATATCTAGGTTTGTTTGTTTTTTTTCCCCTCTTGTACCAGGACACAGCAGAAACACCTGCTACTAGAAAGAACCATGCATTCAGAAGCAGATTTGATCCATGTAAACACAGCAATGGTGTGTTTTGTGGAGCCAGTAAGAAAATTATTAGCTTTTGTATGCTCTTGTATAAAAGTCCTAGAGAAGCTAAACAAGGAGGACCCTAGGGAAGATGCTTAATCCTTATTCAAAAAGGCAAACAGAATAGACATCAGAAGTGAGAGAAGACAGGGAATAGGACAGAAGCCTACCACAGAAGGCCTGTGAAAGTCTCTACCCAGCAGATGCTGAGATGCATAGCAAACTTTGGGCAGAGTACAGGGAATCTTATGGAAGAAGAAGGAGATAGAAAGACCTGGAAGGGACTGGAGCTCCACAAGGAGATCAACAGAGCCAAATATCTGGGCCCAAAGGGGCCTGCAGAGACTGAAGAATCAATTAAGGACCATGTATGGAGAGGACCTAGACCTCCTGCTCAAATGCAGTCCATGGGTAGCTCAGTCTCCATGGGGTTCCCTAGAAAGGGGAGTAAGGGCAGTCACTGGCATGAGCTCAGTTGCTCTTTGATCATCTCCCCTTGGCAGGGTGGCTTTATTAGACCACAGAGAAAGAGAAGAAAAATAATAATAAATTTTTAATTTTAATTTTTTAAAATAGCCTCTTTTTAAATTTTATTTTTTATTAATTACAGTTTATTCACCTTGTATCCGAGCTGTAGCCCCCTCCCTCATCCCACCCCATCCCAATCCCACCCTCCCTCCCTCTTCTCCCATGCACCTCCCGCAGTCCACTGATGGGGTGGTCCTCCTCCCCTTCCCTCTGACCCTAGCCTATCAGGTCTCATCAGGACTGGCTGCATTGTCTTCCTCTGTGGCCTGGTAAGGTTGCTCCCCTTGGGGGTGGGGGGGTGATCAAAGAGCCAGCCACTGAATTCATGTCAGAGACAGCCCTGTTCCCATTACTAGGGCACCCACTTGGAGACTGAGCTGCCATGGGCTACATCTGTGCAAGGGTTCTAGGTTATCTCCATGCATGGTCCTTGGTTGTACTTTCAGTCTCAGAAAAAGACCCCTTTGCCCAGATTTCTTGGTTCTGTTGCTCTCCTTGTAGAGTTCCTGTGCCTCTAAGTCTTTCATCTCCTACTTCTTTCATAAGATTCCCGGCACTCTGCCCCCCTCCCCAAAAGCAGAATTATTTTGGGGAGTGCTTAATGGGAAATGGGATATTCATGTGTTATCTTACTTTTTTGTGCCTTTGAAGAGACTAGCTGCTTTTCCTTGATCATCTAGGAGACAGACTGGAATGAAGCTGCCTCCTCCCAGCCTAACATTCATTGATCCTACGCTGTAAAAATAGAACTTTATTCTCATTGTTTTAAGCAGGGACATGTCTTAAGAAATCAGTTTGCTATATATGTATTTCAGCTTGCCTTTGTGTGGTAGAAAACAAATAGATTTCTGTATGTCCTGAAGTCTAACCAATGTCTAGATAGTCAGGAAAGAAGGGGAGAAAATTCTTCAGGAGCATTGTGTAAAGTCTAGATCTTCTTTCTTTGTAGCTCATAAGCTGTTGTCTTTCTTCCTTAACTGATACAAACAGCTGAGTGAAAAATTTTCTTCTGCCTCACCAGGATACCCACAAGGCTTAGCTGAAGTATTTCCTGTAAGTAAAGTCGGAGTTGAGTGGAGTTGTATTTATGGCATGAAAACATCCCATAAATATTTCTTGACAGGTATCAGAGCCCAGTGAGTTCTAAAGCCATCTCCTGTGCCAATCCGAGCAGAAACAAAGGGGCGAAGAGCTTTAGGACAGAGAGGAGAAGCAGGGCTCTCGGCATCTCATGATAGCTTCATTTATAGCCCACACACCTCTTCTAAAAATATTTTGCATCATGGCTTTTATTAGGGTTCAATGGTTCCAAATACATCATTTCTAAAAATAATTAAACTATAGTTTTTGTGCGAAAGTTTTAGAACAAGATAGAGTTGTTTATTTGGAGCATTCTTTCATTTCAAGTATGTTCTTATCTGGAAAAGCAGAACTCCATCTATCACAGGTGTGTGGTACTGGAGAGATAGTAGGTGTGCAGAATTGCTATTGCTTTCATTCTTATAAGGACACATACTTTCTGCCTGTGGGCTGAATGTTCCTAGCTAACCTCCTAAACTGCAACACAAGTGCTCAAGCACTGCTTCAGCCTGAGTTTCAGTGCAAACAAAAGCTGGATGGATTGGCACTCATGTAATGATGTGTGAAGGACCTCGGAGCTGCTCTCTGCTCCCTGTGGGACACCGAGGAGGTGAAATCTCAGCAGCTCATCACCTGGGCCATGAGAGTTCAACGTGCTTTCTAACTTGTTTATTCTGTCCCTCCACTGACTCCTCCCTGATACACGGACTCAGGAGGTAATTATTCTTCCTCTGCAATTGTGGAGTTGTAGTAGCAAAAGCCAGGGTACACTATAAAGATCACTGACCAGATTATTAAAATGGAACTGTATGTCTTCTTTCTGCTACAAATACTTATAGGACCTTGAATATGTAATTGGATTGGTCTATACTTTATTTCTTCCTGAGAAACACATAGTCTTCAAGATCCTCCTCTTCATCCTTGGGTTCTAGGGAGTTAATGGATCAGGTTTTAGTAATTTTAGAAGAACCTCATGCCAGGATGCCACAAAAAACAGGCAACGAAAGAGCCACTTTTAGACTTTAGAAAATTTGAAAAGTAGGACTCAACCCAGAAATGCCAGTAAATAATTTTTAAAGGTGTTTTTCTGTCTGCGGCATTCATTTCTGTTCACAGCAGTGAGCAGGTATATGTCTGTCTTTGCTCCCTGCTACTTTTAGTGGATGCTGTTTCCACTGGCAACTGATAATTTGTAATAAAAAGTGATAAATAAGAGAGGTGCTTTGCTTTTAAGTCAGTGGCATGTGTCCATAGAGATGAATTGGGTTTACAATGTGCTATTAGTGTCAAACAAAACATAGTCACCGAGAAGGAGCTGGGGTGCCCGCAATGTTTGTACTCAGTCCAGCAAGGTATAAACATCCTATCCAGATGTCTCTCATGGATTCAAAAGACCTCATCACACCCGTGACAACAGGTTGTCTTGTTCCTAATTTCTGATAATAAGTTATTCCAGGGCGGCTGTTATTGAAATATTTGAGCAGGCCTATTGTGCAGGACACGATCGTGCTTTATGAAAGATGGTTTTAATGCAAATATGGGATTTTATTGGTTGTAAACTAAGAAAATGTGTGTGCACAGATGCAGGGAGGGCACATTGGGGTCATATGTACCAGCACATGAGCATGGAGGTCAGAGGTCACCTTACAGAAATTCTTTCTCTCTTTACACCATGTGAGTCCTGGGGACAGAGGACAGAACTCAGTTTGTCTCTTGGGGTTTTTGCCAGGCTGCATCATCCACTTACTGACATTTCACTGCCATCTTGCCGCCCTCTGTGAGAGCTTTTAAAGTACCGGGTGGTGCTGTGATGTGGATTTCTTGACTGTCAGGAGAGATTTAGACTTTTACGACTTAGGGTTTTCATATATGTCTTCCTTCATGACACCTTCTCAGCTTTGGGTTTGATGCTTCCACTCTAGTGAAGTTGAGAAGCGATGTCAGATTATCACTATGTATAAATAAAAACATATATGGACATACTGCCTTTTGGTAACCAAATCATCATAGTAGTTAGTGCCAGATTTTCTAAGACAGTTAATGCTTTGTTAATTTTTGTATTTATAGACTCTAATATTCTGTCTTCTAAGTACTAGGTACATGTTGTTTGAGGGTGAATACACTCTTCCTCAGTCTTAGGGCTTGAAGAGTATTGGCAAATATTGGGATTTCTTAAGTAGTGTTCATTATATAGGAGATGTCCTACTTTAGTTTTTCTGTTGCTGACATTAGATCTTTATCAGCAGGGAAAGTTCCTACACACATTTTCAGCTCCTTCTTGGCAATGAAGCACCTTGCAAGTAAGTCAGTGTTGTTTTATGTCAGATTTTATGATGTTGAGGTTTATGAGTGCACTGGCCGAGTAATTATCCACAAATAATCTGCTTAAGATGCTGAACCCTACATAATCATTCATGTCACTCCCCCACCCTGCTGCCCATGTTAAAAATAAAACAATGTCAGGATAATAAAAGCTGCGGCTAGGAAAAATGAATAATAAAGCAAACATCTCTTCCGATTGCATGAACGCCATGAAATCAGGGCCGTTGCTCCGCTCAGTGCCAAGTGTCCTGCAAAGCTGTGGAGACTGTTTATTTCTCTCTGACCTCGAGGGTCCCAGTGTTTCCCAAATATAGCAGGGACTGTAGCAGACGCCGCACCTAAATTTAGATCTTCTCAATCTGTCTCAAACAAGGTTATTTAGATTGGGTTATTCATTCACCTAAACTAATCCAGTTAAGAGTGACTTAATTAGGGGAATAAGGTCTGCGGCCCTTTTCTGCCTGTGGATGGATGTTGTAGCACAGGGCTGACATATGTACATGGGGAGCCAAAACACGGCAGAAGTGAGGCATCTGCGCCACACTGCCTCCCACTAAGGCTCAGGGGACATGGCAGAAGAGGACTTAGAAAACTCTGGACAGAGTGCTGGGAATTTTATGAGAGAAGGGGGATATAGAAAGACCTGGAGGGGACAGGAGCCCCACAAAGAGACCAACAAAGCCAAAACTACTGGGCCCAGGGGGGACTGCAGAGACTGATGCATCAACCAAAGACCATACAGAGAGAGGACCTAGACCCCCTCTGCTCAGTTGTAGCCCATAGGCAGCTCAGTCTCCACATGGCTTCCCTAGAAAGGGAAGAAGAGACAGTCTCTGACATGAACTCGATTGCCTGCTGCTTGATCACTTCTCCCTGGTGGGGTGACCTAGCCAGCCCACAGAGGATGATGATCCAAGCAGCCCTGATGGGACCTGATAGGCTAGGGTCAGACAGTAGGGAAGGAGGACCTCCCCTATTTGTATAAGGGGGGGAGAAAGAGTGGAAGTGGGAGGAGAGGAGGGAGGGGGCTACAACCAGATACAAAGTGAATAAACTAAATAACAACAGCAACAATAATAATAATAGATTGTAAGAGCCAGAGATCAGAGAGGACCAGAGTGAAACAGTGTCTCTTGAACATGACAAGCTTGCTACACTCATGAACTCAGCAGCTGTGGTTGCCTGCACAATGCCTATACAAGAACAAGCCAGTCAATGTTCCAGGGAGGTGCTGAGGATGAGGTGCTCCTCTAGATGAGGAGCCATTGCCATTAGATGGCTGCAGAGAGTGGGAGAGCTCTTTCTTTACTTTTCTTCAGGGAATGACCACATACCATAAAATATAGGGAGCACTACTTGGACTCAGTGGGGAGGGAGGAGAATGCCATGGTCATGACTTAGAGCTACTGGAGAATGGGAGTCAGGGGTTGATGAGACAAAAAATAAATTGTTTGAAATTCTTTAAGAATTATGATAAATAGGTAAATAACTAAACTTTAATGCCCAACAACTAATTCAGGAGCACCTATTTCTACCTCATAAAAAAGACAATAAGTGTCAGGCACACTCCCACTTATTTAGACTGGCCTAGGTAAACATGCACAAACCAATATTAGCTCTACCCTGTGTATCAGTGAAATATTTCTTACTAGAGTGATGGGTGGCAAAGCAATTGTTTAGAGAAATACTGTTTTAGTATCAAAACTCCCCTTGGCTTCATTCCTATTTTCCATTTAAAACATACACAGATACTGAATTGATGTTAAAAAAATATAAAATGAGTTTCTTTATGTTATTTATTTAGATATATAATCTGAATGTAATTATGATTTCTGCATATGTTTTTTGTCTGATCATTTTAAAGCTTATGTTTTGTATATGAACTTAGATAAAGGTTATATTATATTTCAAGCTTCAGGCTCTTTTTATAAAAATGCACGTTTGGGTTTTTTTTTTTTTTTTTTTCCCACCAATGGCAAAAACCCTCAGGTCTGGAACTTTCATTCATGTGTACTGAAAGTTCATTGCCAACTAAAACTGAATAAATCATGAAATACATTTTTTTATTCATGCTTGAGAAATGCAAATCACTGCAGGCCACCTGCCCATACTCGCGTCTTGTGTGTTTTGTCTACAATTTGTTTTCCGTTTGTCCTAAGCACACAGCATTCACTGGCTTCTTATTTACTTGTTTTTGTCTGTCTTCAACATTGCTTCAGCCTTTCTGCACAAAATGCCCAGTGTTTCCAAACACAGAGCCTAGGAGGTGGAGTCTGTGAACACCCACTGTGCCTTCACCACCTCTCATTCTATCCAAAGGATACTGATGAGCAAGCCAACTGCAGCTTTCACTGTGACATGAATCGATCTGTGATTGTAGCAATTTATTTTTTTAAGAGTTACATTTTGTCTTCCGTTGATGGGGAAAATGGTGCTATTTGATAACATTTTGTGTTGAGGAAAGATGTAAAAGCTCAAACAAGGATGTATAGGGCTTATGTCTCACCTAACAAAAATGAACTACTTTATACTTGAGAATAACTAAAGGGCTGTTCACGAGAAAAACTATTACAATCATAAGAAAATGTCTTGGTCAAATCCTTTTTTCAAGTATAATCTCAGCTGGGAATGGTGGTATACACCTTAATCCCAGCAGTTGGGAGGCAGAGACAGACAGATCTGAGTTTGAGGCCAGCCTGGTCTACAAAGTGAGTCCAGGGCAGCCAGAGCTTGTTACACAGAGAAATCCTCTCTCAAAAGAAAAATTACAGTATCTATTTGATAGTATGTTTTAACTGAATGAAATTTAATATTAGCCTTTCAAGATTGAGTAGCAACAGATTGACTTTTCTTTTCATTCTTTAATTCAAACCAAAAAATGTTGAGTGGAGAATTGTGTGTATTTAATGCCTGGGCAAATAGAGATACCCTGACAGCCATTATTTTAAAGCCTAAGGTACTTTGCAAAAAATGTTTCATTTTATTATCTCTAATTATTTTAATATCTCCTATGATATATTTTTATACATACATCATATGCTTTTTTAAATATCCCTATATAGAGTAGACCTTTTTAGTGAAACTAATGTACTATCCAACACAGTGGACGGTGGGTAGGATACTTAAAATGAAACGAAACAGCTCTGTACCATTTAGGTTCCGGAGGCTGTGGGCAGTAGGCAGCTACCAATTATCTTCATTTGCAAACTGTAGCTTTGCATGCTACAGTTCATCAAGTCAGATAGTACTGAGAACTTCACTCTCAAGCATAATCACTTTATCATGGTCAGTCGATGTTGGGATGAAATGCTGGAAATGAGCAAACTTAGTTATGTTGCTGAGTAAAATCTGGTTTACTGCAAAAATTTCTCTTCTTTCATTTCAATAAAATGAGCACCTGACTGTGTTGATCTCTTTTATAAATGAAGAAAGTATTGTCACTGCATCTTGACAATACAGTGTTATCATGGATGCTAGGTTTACGTGGCTGGAGTATAGACATGAGAAGGAACTGAACTACCAAGAATATCAGAATGAGACACTTCTAAAACTCCATACCCTGCCATAGCAGGTAACCCAGCTGCAGACACCTGAGTTCTCTGGGGTATGTAGGTGACTTCATCCCTCCAATGTTTGTTACTGAGCTCCTAAACATGTGATTGACGCCACGTATTATACACCCCATGAAGTGACTGAGCTGCATTTGGGGTAGCCAGCAAGACTTAGAAACAGGAAGACCGTGTCGTCTTTCCAACCCTGTGTTAATTGCTCTCTAAGATGCAGGCTACCTTAACGGCCCTCAGACTCCTTCTACTCAGCATGGATTTACTAAACATCTACAGGTTCTGGTTACACATGTAAGGAAAGTGAAAGGGAGATATTGCTTTTTCCATCCGTATAACATTTGATTGCTTTCTGTCTGTGTGAAACATGCATGATAAAAGATGGGAGATGATTCCGTGGGCAAAGTGTTTGTCCTGCATAAGGACCCGAGCTCAGTACCCACAACCCATGAGAAACGGCTGGGCATTGTAGCACATGTTGACAGCCCCAGCTCTGGGGAGGCAGAGACAGGCAGGCCCCGGAAAGCCACACAGGCAAGGCTATTTGGTGAGCTCCCAGCTAGAAAGTAAAGACCTTGTCTCAGAAAGGGAAAGAGAGAGAGAGAGAAAGAGAGAGAGAAAGAAAAAGAAAAACATGGCTGATACACGGAGAATGTCCTCTGGCTTCCATATAATGGCCCATCTCTCTGAGAATGGCTTTGCAGCCAGTCCTGATGCGACCTGATAGTCTAGGGTCAGATGGAAGGGGAGGAGGACCTCCCCTATCAGTGGACTAAGGAAGAGGCATGGGAGGAGAAGAGGAAGGGAGGGCCGGATTGGGAGGGGCAGGGGGAGGGGGCTACAGCTGGGATACAAAGTGAATAAATTGTAATAAATAAAAAATTAAAACACACACACACACATGCACACACACACACACACACACACACACACACACACACAAAACAAATTACAGATACTTGTGGTCTGCCATGTAGGCGTTAGGAATTGAACCTGAGATTTCTGGAAGAAGAGCCAGTGTTCTTGAGGGCTGAGCCATCTTTTCAGCCCCTATGGCGGCCCAGTGAAATTCCCTAGCTAGAATGTATTAGTATTAAGCTAGAAGAAATTAATAATAAGTTATATACACAGGCTTTGGAACATAACCATCATAACGGTCTGATCGTTTGTTAAATGGTGTTTCCTTAGCACCGCACAGTATCTTGGCACTTGGAACACCTCCACAGGTCACCGCCTTCTTTATTTCCCACATTACATGGCTAAAGAAATAAACTTCACAGTAGTCAAGTACTTTTTTTTTACTAATTTGTATTGCTGATCATAGATGGAAGGTGGTTTCCACTTTCTTAAACTGAGATAGAGCCCACGAACTTCAACACGATATACCACATCCATGTCACATCAAATTTGTGGGTTTTGTAGTGGATGTCTTGTGCGATAAGTAGCTAGACTTCTCTTTCCACCAGAGTTGAAGAATGATGGAGAGCCTTGTTTTCCTGTCTCAGGTCCCTGGGGAAGGTGTGCAGGTGACTGCGGACCGGGCGGAGCGCAGACCCGGGCTGTGTGGTGCTTTCACATAGAAGGGTGGACCAGTCCCGTGTCCAACTGTGATGAAAGCAGCCGACCTCCGAAGGAAAGAAGCTGTTTCCGCGTGTGTGACTGGCACAGCGACCTGTTCCAGTGGGAGGTCTCTGACTGGCACCGCTGCCTGCTGGTTCCTGGGGCGCAGGGCCAGCCTCAGCCTCGAGCTGCGGAGTGCGTGACGGCGCAGCACGGCCTGCAGCACCGCAGCGTGCGCTGTCTTCAGAAGCTCAACGGAAGCATGGTGGCCAGGGAGATCTGTGAGCACTTTGCTCCTCCGCCCCCCACGGAGCAAGCCTGCCTCATTCCTTGCCCCAGGGATTGTGTGGTGTCCGAGTTCTCCCCGTGGTCCACCTGCAGCCAAGGCTGTGGGAAGAAGCTGCAGCACAGAACTCGCGTGGCCATCGCGCCCCCTTTGTATGGAGGTCTGCAGTGCCCGAATCTGACTGAGTCCAGAGCCTGCGAGGCTCCCGTTTCCTGTCCTCTTGGGAAAGAGGAATACTCTTTCAGCCTCAAGGTGGGACCATGGAGCAAGTGTAGACTCCCTCACCTTAAGGAAGTCGATCTCAGTGGAAGAAATGTCCAGGATTTTAGCTCTGATTCAAACGAGCAAGTCGCCCTAACGCATCAGAGTTACAAAGCACACCACCACTCCCAGCCTGGGGATGTAGAGATAGGTTTCCAAACCAGGCAGGTGTGGTGTACCAGAAGTGATGGAAGAAACGCCCTGCTAAGGTAGGATGTCCTTCCTGCTTATCTTTCGTTGACCTAGGATAGCTTAATGAGCACATGCATTAAGGCTTCTTTGTGATCTCTCTAAAGGTTAAAAAAATGTTAGTGAAGTTTGTAATTTGGAATTTAGAGATTTCTGTTCCATTTAAGAAGTTTTCTATTTCTGTTAGGAATGTCAGACATTTCATAGTGGGAGCAGCCAGTGTATTAAACTTCTATTGCGTTTCTCTTTGTGTGTCTGTCTGTCTCTCAAGCCTCGTGTGTGTGTCTGCCGCTATGTCTTGGATCTATCTCTGCCTCCACCTCCTAGCCCCCACCCTGTGTGTGTGCGGGTTTGCGTGTGTGAGTGTGTGCAGGTGTTACATGTATCCACCACGAGGGTCCGGGGGCTCCACCTCAGGGTTTCAGGCCTGGCAGCAGCCACCTCGCCATCTCTCCTGCCGCACAGTGTTTTACATTCTGTGATTACTGTCCCCACCACACAGAGGTTAAGCCTTTGCTTCTGCATTTCATCCCAACAATGGGTACAGACAGAAGGCTTCAGTGACTGGAGGGCTTTAGTGACGACCGTAATAGAACTAAATGGCTCTTTGTGCTAAGAACTCAGCTTTGCTCCCGAGCTGGTATACAGATGTGTCAGTGTTCCCTGCCTTTAACTATGGATCTGTGGGATTTTGAGTTTATTTCTCTTTTCACTTCTTTACTATATTTTCTACCACTTGAGACATTCTCGAATATCGGAGTTAAATGAAATTTTATATTAATAACAGCATCAAAACTTAACCCAGGACTGCTTTAGTTTTTAGGATTGCTTAATCAAAAATGAAAACTTGTATGAACAATAATTAAAATATTCTTTCTGGGTAGGGAATAAACACTTAAAAGCAATAATTTGTATATTAAAAGTGTATGAATGTAGTAATTTAAATATGTAGTCTAAGACATCACAACAGAAGCTCGTAGAGCCATGTTGGAAATGTTTAGTTTGCGTCCCTGCTCCTTAGATGGAAATGTTAGTAAACACTGATACCCTCAAATACACAATTAAGGAACCTTTCAGTAATACTGAAATCAGTAAACATCACAGTGCTATTCTCAGGCTGCACTCATTATCATCAGCGGCTCTTTCTTGAGAACACAAAAGGACTTTCCCGTGTAGTGATGTGATGATGGTGTTTTTCCTAAGGTCCTTCACAGGGGGATGTAGCTCATCTTTGATACTTCTTTCTGATTCATGCCATAAACAACCCACAAGGACTTTGAAAACTAATTTCTGCCACTTTACTACCTGTCTCTGAAAAGCCCCAAAGATTAAATAGTTGATTAGGACAATTTATTTGAACACATATGTGGGATTCTATAAAAAAATGTGTTTTTAATATTTCATATGTATTTCTTTCACAAACAACGCAGACAGAATTCCCATTTCACTAATAATCTGTTTATGTTCATCAGCTTCCTTTTTGTTAAAAAGTAGATTTTGTTTTATTCTTTCTTTTATTGAAAATCATTTTTTTTAAATACAATATATTCTGAATAGAGTTTCCCAACCCCTGCAGATCCTCCCTACCTTCCCTCCAGCCAGATCCATATCCTTATTGTCTGTCCTTAAAAAACAAACAAACATGTATGGATAATAATATAATAAGATAAAAAAAGAGAAAACAAAACAAATGAATCAGAATAGGACAAAACAAACAAAAGAAAAAGAAACAAAAATGATGAGAAACACATAGACTCAGAGACACACTTGTTCTCACACACAGGAATCCCATAAAAATATAAATCCAGAAGCCATTATATATAATTATAATATAATTACAGTTTATATTATAATTATATATTATAATATATTATTATGTATAATGGCTTCTGATTATATATAAATATATTTATTTATATATTTGTGTATATATATCAAAGAATCTGTAAGGTAGGACGAGAGGAAAGAAGGAAGGAAGGAAGGAAGGAAGGAAGGAAGGAAGGAAGGAAGGAAGGAAGAAAGGAAGGAAGGAAGGGAAAGAAGAAAGAAGAGGAGAAAGAGTGAGAGAGAGAGCAAGCGAGAGAGAGATGCCTTGACAACATTCTGAAATGCAGCCCCTCCAAAGATGTCCTTGAGCGCATTTTCTGTTGGGCATCTGCTGCTGGGCTTCGGCCTGCCCTCAAGAGAGAATTGTCTCCTCAGCGAGGCTCCCTTGGAGAAAACTCATTTCCATTTGCAGGTGTTTATTAATTGGAGCTAGGCTCAGGGTGAGGGACAGGAGCGCTGTGTCTCCTTCTCTCTGTCCGAGGGCCCTAGCAGGTGCCGACTGGCAGGCCCTGTGCATGCTGCCACAGTCTCCTTGCGTTTGTGTGAGGGTGTTGTGCTGTGTGCCAAAGGCTTTGTTTCCCTGCGTCCTCCATCCCACCTGCTTCTAGACCCACTTTGTTTACAGCATTAGACTGTAGCTGAGCAGAGTGGCAGCACAGAGTTCCCAGATTCTTCCTCACATCTGTGTGAGGGTATCAGATATCTGGAAACTGTACTCACGGACAGCTATGAGCAGCCATATTGGTACTGTAAATTGGACCTGGGTCCTCTGGAAGAGGAGGGAGTGCTATTAACCACTAAGCTAGCTCTCCAGCCCCGGCATTCTGTTTCTCAAAAGCCGTGTGGTCCAGGCACTTCTGTTATAGTACTGGGACCTTACAAAGGGTGTGTTATGAAGAGATACTATAGTTTAGGATCTTCAACACGAGTTGGCTTACTTCTGTGGTTAGGGGTTAGAAACCCCTAAATCAAGAAGCAGGTCCATTCCTTTCCTCACAAAGGCTCCCTTCCCCGCCTTCAGGGCCTTTTGCATGTGCCCGTGTGTGGAAAGAGAGAAGGAAAGAAAGGTCACATGTTCAGGATGAACTAAACTAAACTAACCTCATGTTTAGTATGAGTGCTAAGTCTAACCCAAGGGTCTTCTTCACGCCCTAGTCATTTATCAAAGTCCCCAACTCTAAAACAGGAGTGTAAATCTCAATTTAGGGTCACAATTTCATCTACAATATTCACTTGGTGATAATGGTTGAACTAAGGCCAGTAGCAATACATTTAGAGTCAGGAATTTGCATCTGTCTTCACTCTTCCTATAGACCACAGGTTGGACAGGTAGATAGTAACATGCCTCCACCATTGCATTATTTTCCAGAATTGACTTTCACTCTGTCCTTTCTAAGTCCTGGGATCCGCTACTCATTTCGCTGTCTTCC
The DNA here is from genome assembly GCF_030254825.1 of Meriones unguiculatus. NCBI lineage: Eukaryota > Metazoa > Chordata > Mammalia > Rodentia > Muridae > Meriones > Meriones unguiculatus. The sequence goes on from NC_083365.1 coordinate 75,543,576, forward strand.
AACTTGAATTTTCAGTATGTAATATGTGTAACCCACAGAACTGAAATCATGTACCATGTAGCCTTTTCTGATTAATTTCTTTTCAATTACCAGTGTACATTTACATTCATCTATCCTATCATGGTTTCTGTTGTTACTGTTATTTTCGGTGTGTGAGTGGTATGTGTCTGCCTACCCAGACACTCAAAAAGGATGTCAACTGACATTACCTTGTGTCATGTCTCTCACTGAATCTGGAGCAAGGCTGGAAGCTACCAAGCCCCAGAAATCCTAATATCTACACGCCTAGCAACACTGGAATTACCTGTGTGTTCACAGGCACACCTGGCTCTTACTGTGGGTGCTGAGGATTTACTTCGGGTCCTAACACTGAGACACCCTTTCAGCTGCATACCTTCTTCCTTTTCATCACTGACTCGTACTATTGTATGGCACCACAGTTCCTTTTTCCATTCCCTGAGGATCATTTTGGTTGCTTCCAGGTTTGGGCTACTATGAATACAGTTACAGTAAAAAGAATTACACAGATATCTTTGCACGCAATGTTTCAACTCTTCCAAAAGAGTTCCAATGAGTGCAGTGACTGTGGGGAGAATGTGATTGGCTTTGGTAAGGAACTGTCAAGTGTGTGGCTGAAGAAATGGCGCAGGGTTGCAAGCACATGTCCTTGCTGAAGACCTGAGGCCGTTTGCCAGCATCCACACATGGGCATCTCACAATGGCCAGTCACTGCAGCTGTGTTCAAGCACACAGCACATAGCAAGGTGTTCAATGTGATAAACAACCCACCGATAGACACATACAGTTAAATTAGATCATAATATTAAAACTAGAAATGGCAACTCTCTTCCATTTTCTATTCCTACAGTCGCTGAGAAGGAAGCCGGCATCTGTGGCTGACACTGTACGATTGGGGTTGTCAGAGGAAAGCAGTGCTATCCCATTGTGCTTAGGTGTTTGTTCTTCCGCTTTCAGTATTCTCCCTCTGTGGTATTCCCTGAGTCTCCTGGAGCTACGTTTTGCTATCTATTGTTAACGTGGAGGTGGCACTCATAAAAGGTAACATTCATGAAAGGGTCCCCAGGGGCTGAGTCTTCCAGGAGCTTCCAGCTGTCCACCCTGAGCCTAGATCAGCCACTGTTAGGTTTCCCTGCTCTGCTATGGCTCCAGGGCTGATTTCTGCTCCTGCCTTTCTTTCAATAGGCTATGCTTGTTTTCCTCTGCCCCTTGTCTCTCCAATTTGGGGTCAGTTAATTGCCTTTGGACATCAGTTCTCTGAAGGATCTAAGAAAGTTTGTTGTTTGTTGGTCTGTGCTAGCTTCTATATCACAGTCCCTTGCATGCCTGGATGGGCACCAGAAGTCCCTGTGATCTGTTTAACATTTGCAGCAGCATATTGAACCAGAGCAGCTCTCTCCATATTATGCCATGAAATCATATCTCATGAACATTCATTTCATTTAGTCATCAAGGTTATGAAATGCCTCATATACTGCCATGGAATGATCAAGCTGTTAGGAAATATGGTGTTAGTGAGGGCGTTTCTGTATCTTCACCTTCTGCTGCCAAGACAGAAGCATTGCTCTTGCCAGGCATTTGAGCTTGTGGTTGACGGGACTGTCTCATTTCTCCATGACTCAGGGAACTGTGCTGGCACTGCCTTATGGGAACTTTATGAAGAGGTTGAAATATATCTCCCCAAAGAACTGCCTTTCTTTTCTCATTCCTTCTTTTCTTCCTGCCTTTCTCTGTAGTTGTACACACGCATATATTGGTTTTAACTAACTGGTTTATAGAGCCATTTTCTCATGTCTGTAGAGTATATTTTGAGCACATTCACCCTCCATTACTGTTGCTATCCTCCTTCCTGTTGACTCCTGTCCTCTTGCTATAGTTCCTATTCAGCGTTCATGTTCAATTTTTGTCTGTTTTCATGACTCAGTGAGTTTGCTTAGCATTACAGGAACGTGGGCAATGGATGGGTTATATACAGGAGCCTGGTTATTTATAGGCACTTAGTCGTGACTGTACCACTGAAAAAGCATTCCCCTCTGCCCCCAGCAGCCATTAGCTGGATGCAGATCCTCAGCGAGGGGTGGGGTTGTGAGTCCCTCCTCTCCGGAGATGGAACATCAAGAGTGTAAGCCTCATGCAGGTAATCACAAGGGCAGGAGGTCAGGGATGTGCTGGCTTGTCATCCTATGGTACGTTTGTTGTTTAGGAAAAACATCACTCTCTTTGTGCTCCAAGATGAACTTTCGAGTCTCTCCTAATTCCTGCGCTTTGTCTAAATGTACAATCAGCTTTTGCGTGGTTGTGCATCTGAAGTAGGCTCTGCTGCTCTTTGCTGGTCTCTGGAAGGCTGTGTGGTCACTGGGGTTTGCATTTCATCTGTTTTGACTATGGCGCCTGCTAGCTCTTGTGCCTGTGGCATAGGAAAAACCTGTTTCCACTTCCATAATGTAGCCTCTGCAGGACTTCGCTGAAAGTCACTTTCTCTTTCTAGGACACACCTTTAATGAATGCCCTTCATTGGCCATCTCATCGACCACCATGTCCTTCAATAAACACCCCCAGGAATTTTCCCTTCTCATTTAATGTTTGCAGTGGAGAGGCAGGGCATGGCCCTCTGTGCCTTTCCACATCATTGCTTTCCCTCTTGGATTTAAATCTTTCTTTCTTTTTATTTTAATATATTTATTTTATTTCAAATGTAGGCGTGTTTCACCTGCATGTGTATAACTGCATCATGTGTGAGCATTCCTCACAGAGGCCAGGCGAGGATGTCAGGTCCTTTGGAACTGCAGTTACAGATGGTTGGAGCTGCTCTTTGGATGCTAGGTGCTAATCCTGGTCCTGCAGAAGAGCAGCAGAGTTCTCTACCATTGAGCCATCACGCCACTCCCACAGTCTTTGTTTCTAATGGTTTCATCATGCTTCCTGATTTATCTCTTTTCTTTTGACAAAACTCTCTTTCTAGTTCCATTATTACTTTTAAGATACCTGTCAGGTATCTTGTTAGTCTTTTCTTTATCAAAGGCTACTGGCTTTTTATACCTTATAACTCATGAAATGAAACTGTCTGGACCATTTTGTCTTTTTTTTTTTTTTTCGATGCAGTTTATTCAGGAACCTTGAACAATCATCTGACCCTGGGGAAAGCCAGCCCACAGCTTAAATAGCCTCTGGGTAGCCAACCCCAGCATGCCACGTGGGCAATGCAGATAGGTCCACATACATGGAAGCAAGCCAGATCCTCAGCCTTATTGTACCTTTTATTGACAGAGTGGAGGTACATCTGTGTTGAGAAATAGGAGTAGGGCAGTGGTGGCGCTTGTCTCTAATCCTAGCCCTTGGGAGGCAGCCACACTTAGATCTCTGAGCTCCAGGCCAGCCTTGTCTACAAGGGTGAGTTCCAGGACAGCCAGAGTTACACAGGGAAACTCTGTCTTAAAACAACAACAGCAGATTCGTTAGCTTGGCAGTGTTGGTGTATGCTTTTAATCACAGTACTTGGGAAGCAGGGCAGAGGCAGACAGATCTCTATGAGTTTGAGCCGGACCTACAGAGTGAGGAAGGCAAGGGCTACTCAGAGAAACTCTGTCAAGAAAGAAAGAAAGAAAGAAAGAGAGAGAGAGAGAGAGAGGGAGGGAGGGAGGGAGGGAGGGGGGAGGGAAGGAAGAAAGAAAGAAAGAAAGAAAGAAAGAAAGAAGGAAAGAAGGAAAGAAAGAAAGAAAGAAAGAAAGAAAGAAAGAAAGAAAGAAAGAAAGAAAGAAAGAAAGAAAGAAAAGGAAGGAAGAAAGAAGGAAAGAAAAGAAAAAATGAATTGCAGGGAAAGCATCTGCAACCCATAGTTTTTGTTTTAGTGAATAAAATTCAAATGAATTTATTTAATTTTTATTTTATTCAGAAAACATTTGGTTATGGGAATCCTTTTAGGACTCGTGATCATGTGGACAGTGTAAATACACTTTAAAATTCTCAGGCCACGTTGGTTGAATAAATGCCATACTGTACCCCCAGAGAGGAACACCTGAAGCACGATACATGTTCAAACTATAAAGATTACAGCATTCAAAATCTCAGATTCAATTGCTATTTTATTTATTTGTGTCTCTAAACTGTAGCTAGAAACACATTTACCCTTCCTGTTCCTCACAAAACATTAGCAAATGTCAACTGCACCCAAAGATGCTTTTAACAATTTGTTCTTAAAAAGTATTAGAGGCCATATGATTTCCTCTTGTGTTACTGATAATAGCTTTTTTCCATTGCATCTTTACTTTCAGATCTGCTTTTCCTCCTCATCCACACTGACATAATTTTATTTGTAATGTATCGGACATTACCATAGTCTTTGAGAGTATTTTACAGGTCTGTGAATGTTAGTCCTCTTTCTCTTGGCTGGGGGTATTCTGCAAATGCCGGTGAAACCTAGCTCACACAGAGAACAGCGTCTGTGTTGGTTTTTAGTTTGGGAGAGGAGTGAGGTGATGAAATTGCTGTCGTTTCTCAGCAGTGGTGAGTTCTCGTGCCTTTTAGCATTTGTCTCGCTGAGTGGGGGAGATACTCAGTGTACTCACGTTTACAGCTATTTTCTCTTCTTGACCAATTGTTCCTTTTCTTCTCCTTTGCCAGTGATCAATGATATATTTTTTTAAAACAACAGAATTGAACCTTGATATTTACATTTATTTTTCACAGTATGTTTTTATTATTCTATCCCCTCTTCTACCTCCTCCTAAACCCTCCCCAGCTTCCTATATGCCCAATTCCCTGTTCTTTCTGGACCTTGATCTTTTAATTGAGTAAGCCGCTCGGTGCCTTTTCCTGGCAGGTAGAGGCCTAGGCAGTTAAGGCTATCAAGGAGAGTTTACTAGTTCCTGTGGTTAGCTACTGTTCTGCTTTGTTGGCTCACCATTACACTTTTCTTCCTCCCTTGTTAAAATTAGGAATTTGCTGGTTTACCACACTGGACAAGATGGATTCTTCTTAGCTCTTCCTTTGTTTATTCCTCTTATGGAATTTATTGGGGTTGTCCTTCTTCTTACTCTGTATATAACATTCATTCATGTATGTTTTCCAGTGCTGGTTTGGATGTCCTGAGTTGCTTTCATCTTGGAATAGTCTTATTTCTTCATAATTTTTAAAAGATGACATCAGTAAATATAAAAATATTGGTTGACAGTTGTTTACGTTCAGGGCTTGAAATATATCATTTTATTCATTCTGTTGACTGCTGATGAGAGATGTGCCTTTTGTTCTAACATTTTTATCTTTTCATGTAAAGTCACATTTTTCTTTATAACTTTTCATATTGCCATTTTTGTTTTGCAAATTTGATGTCTTAACTATGATATTACATGATTATTTTGTGGTTGAATCTATTTGAGGTTCTGCATGCCTCTTGTATTTGGACATCTGTTTTTTTCTAAGTTTGGGTAATTTCTTGCTGCCTTTCCTTTGAAAACATTTTGTTTTAGCCATTGCCTTGGCTTCTTCTCCCCGATGAAGCTTAGTGATAGCCTCTTGAACATATAAGAGTACATTGAAGTTATATAGTGCTCACTTGATTTTTTTTCATCTACTTTTTTTTATTATTATTATTTCACTATGTCAGCCATCATGAAATCTTTTTTCCTGCTTTGGGCTTTCTAGTCATGGCGTTTCTCATGTTGTTTTTTATTTTAATTTTATTGGTTAAGATTTATTTCCAGCATTTCTTTTACTATATATTTTTCTAATGAGTAACCTCTTGGGCCTGTATCTTTGTTGTTATTATAAGTATGTCTTCTGAAGAATAACTTCTTAGAAATACAGTGAAAAGAAAGATCTATACAAATCTTGTTAGATATTGCAATTTTTTTTCCTTGCAGCAGCATTACCATCTCAAGATTATGAATTTAATTGCCTGGGTCAAGTACTTTCGACCATCTAAAATAACATCCACAGGTAGTAATGATTACAGTCTTTTAGAAAGAGTGAGGGGGTATTTTCCTGTCACTGAGAGAGTGAGAGAGAGGGGGAGATAAGGGGAGGGAGAGACAGAGAGAGAAGGAGAGAGTGAGAGGAGAGAGAGAGAGAAAGAGAGAAAGAGAGAGAGAGAGACACTTCTTCCATATTCTTTCTCCAAGAGTAGAATACAGGGGTAATGTAAAGGTTAATTTCCTTTCTTTCTCCATGGATTTTGAGAGGAATTGAGGTGGAGGGGAAGATTTCAGTTAAGAATCAACCACTGTCACCCAAAGCTGAAGCTAAAAACAGCCTTTTTCTTTTTAATGGGCCTTTAGAATCTAACACTTCTGAGCTATAACAACAAGAGGTGTTCTTACACGTTTAACTAGGAAAAAAACATAAAGGGAAACTGGAAAGGACTTATTTAATTTTAGCTTTGACCTCTGTGTTATTTTCCTGCATCCTGATTTTTAAAAAAAAATCGCTTTCTTCCGGGGGCTCAGTTCACCCTGTGAAGAAAGTAGTCAGTTACACACCCTCTGCTCTGCACCCACACATCATTCTTAGTATTCTGTCTAAGGAATTTGGAGGAGATAAAATCTCTTATATCCCGAGACTTGCACTACATTTTAAATCTCAGCTGGATAATGTTTTCTACTGACAGGAAATGATCATAATACTAAAGACATTCTGGCATACTAGAATATCACACCAAGGATATTCCTTCTAGAGAATTTAATGCCTCAGTATATCTGTGCACTTACATCGGTGTCTACAGAGCAATCTCTGTTTCACAGGAGCAACCGAACAGCACATAAAACAGAATTTCATGCTACCAATTCGGCTTTACAGTGTGATTCTAGGTTTACTACCTATTGAAAAATTTAAAATTGTGTGTATCAAAATTAAGAGGAATTTTAATACTGTGGTTTGGCTTCATTGATCATTAGAGTAAAAAGTTGTGTGTACCATGAAGTATCCTATTATTTCTAAACACTGACCTTACTTAGATGAATAAGTTTTTTTAAGTGAAAAATATGTCAGATTAATTTAGAAAGAAAGGTGGTTGTAGAGAATATTTATAAAGTCTCAGAGAAAGGGTGGGGGGGAAGACTCCCAGGAGTCCTAAGCAATTATTGGTACATTAAGGTTACTTCATGTTGTGGAAATCACCTCCCAAATAGTATTTAGAATGTTCTGCTTATGCAGACGTCTTTATTTTCAAATTCCTCCAAAGCCGCAGGTGGTAACGGTCATTCAGAGCAGTGGTTCTCGACCTCCCCAGCACTGCCACCCTTTAATACAGTCCCTCGTGTTTCGGTGACCACAACCATGAAATTATTTCAGTTACTACTTCATACCAGTAATTCTGCTACTGTTATGGATGTATTGTAAATATATGAGTTTTCCCGCGGTCTTTGTGGATTGTGACTGGCAGTCTGAGAACCACTGATTAAAAGTTGTGTTCCTAACTGCCAGGAATTTGCATGGACCTTGGTGCATGCAGACTTTCTTTTAAGTTGCATCCTTTTCATATTTCTGCTGTGTGTCCCTGTGTGCCTGACAGGTGGCAGGTATCAAAATCAGCAAAAGTAATAGCACGAACAGCATACAATCTCCCATGTCCATCTTCCTTTAATCCTATCTCAGTTCTGGCTCAGCTCTCATTTTATTCTCTGGTATTATTTTCATGATGTGATCTTTCAAATGTTCCCCAAGTTATAATCTGGTAGCCACACAATAGCCCATTATCCTGCTTTTATGTTACAATTTGAGTAATCTGCTGCTGTGTCGATAACAGTGTTTCTCAACGAAATAGCCAGACTTTCATAGGGCTCGCAGCTTCATCGGGGTCTCAAAAATGGTCTCTTAGTTGCAATTTCATTTCTGCCAAAAAAAAAAATGCCTTTTTAACTATAAAGTTACTTTGGTGGTATTAAATTCTATCAATTGATATTTAGAGCAAAATGAAAAGAAATGAAAATAGGTTCTCAGAGACTTTTCTCATGCATTTTTAATTACTCTAATTCATACTCTTTACCATGTGTAAGGTAGACTTAGATTCTAGGAATATATTGACTTATAGAGTAGGTCGTTTTGTGGCTTTTGCAAGGTCTTGGGTCACCTAATTTTTCAGATTTCCAGTTAAATATAGCAAAATGAGCACAACACCCTTTTCTTCTGTATTCTGAAGCCCCACTTAAATAATAGTAAATGAACGAAAGAGTAAACTCTCAATGTAAAATGGAGATTTTCCTTTACGTGGAGAATACACGAGGTGATTCAATTCGTACTTACACTACATTAAATATACTCTGTGTGTTTGTTACATTTTCACCTCTTCCATGGCCCATGGGGAAGAGTCTCACTAGGATGTGACCAATGACCTGGGGATTCATTTACGCTAATGTCCTGAGTTATCCCAACACACATTGCTGCTTGCCCTTCCTCTGCTTTGAAGGTGAACTTGAAAGCCACCAATGTATTCCAGATGGTGAACCGTCAAGATGGACAAAGTCTGAAGGCTGTGGCTGGAAGAGCAGTCTCATCAAAATAGAACAACCTGAGTGCCACACAGAAGTGGTTGCATGAAATTTTAGTTGCAGAAGAAAGAAAGGATATCTCTCTTACAGGTTTCAGATTCTCTTTGGTGGCACTCTTAACTTTTGGATTGGTGGGAGACAGTGGTTTCCTAGGAACACATTATAGAGTTATTTCCTGGTCACTGGGATGGGTTAGACGGGTTAGACACATAGAGACAAGACTCAGCTCTGACTGCAACATCCTATCTCTCCTCGGAGTTCAGTCATTTGGCCTTAAGAATCTTATCACGGGTGCAGCTACCTGCTTTTCTCCTTCTGCTCCCCCAAGCCTCTGGGAGGTTTAGATCACATCTTACCTTACTACTCAACATTCCACAGCAATGTCTGTTAAGTACAAACATGCACAGAGGTTCGATGCCTCATCCTGTAGCAACAGGCAAGAAATAAAAATGTGGGTTTATTTCTGATCTTCTATTTGATTCCATTGATCCATCAGAAAGAAGGGGGAGATAGAATGACCTGGAGGGGGCAGGAGCGCCACAAGGAGACCAAGAGAGAAAAAAAAAATCTGGGTTCATGGAGGCCTGCAGAGACTGATAATCCAACCAAGAACCATGCATGGAGATAACCTAGAACCCTGCACAAATGTAGCCCATGGCAGCTCGGTGTCCAAGAAGGTTCCCTAGTAAGGGGAGCAGGCACTGTCTCTAACATGAACCTAGTGGCTGGCTCCTTGATTACCTCCCCCTGAGGGGGGAGCAGCCTTACCAGGCCACAGAGGAAGACTGTGCAGACAGTCCTGAGGAGTCTTGATAGGCTAAGGTCAGAGGGAAGGGGAGGAGGACCTCCCCTATAGTGGACTAAGGGAAGAAAAAGGGAGGAAGGAGGGTGGAATGAGGAAAGAGGGGGAGAAGAGGGAGGGACGGTGGGACTGGGAGGGGATAAGGGAGGGTGCTACAGCTGGGATGCAAAGTGAATAAATTATAATAAATAATAAATAAATTTTTTAAAAAATGCCACTGTGATCAAAAGGCCTCTAATAGTGAAGGATCATTAAATAAAGCCTACATAATAGAACAGTACTCAGAAAAAAATTAACTGGAATGTTTCTGTATCATCATCATGGACAGACATGAAATCACAGTGTTAAGGAGAAAATTTTTCCAAGGCAGCATGTATGTTCATATACATATAAACACTATTTAAGCAAAAACTTAAAAATCTATGACACAGCTCTATATTATTTATGAACACATATGTTCTTAACAAAAGTATAATATATGAACTGGAAAAGTACAATTCAGTTTGAAAATGATAGTTTTGTCTAACAAACAACATTGGAAGTAGACTTGCAGTGGACATGGGAATTTTACATTAATTTGTGGGTTTGTGTTTGTTTATTTAAAGGCATCTGGGTGAGCTACTAATTTTTAGCAAGAAAGTAGAGGTTCTTTTTATCCCCCATGTTTTAAATATTTAGTACTGGTTGAAAGCAGTCCTAACTGCAGGAATAATGATCTAAGGCACCTCAGTAATGACTTTTATTTTATAACCGTTTCAGGTCATTTGTAAGCACGAATATGTTCTTACATTTCCAGGAGCGGTAAAAACTAGAGAAGTTTTTAAGTTTCAGAGATTCCCTTTGCGGCGGAGTACTTGTGAGGTAATTTACAGACGACAGCATGATCTATAAATGTCAAGCAGGCATAATTATCACAGCATCTCCAGTCTGAAAGACAAATCCACAGCTCACGCCTGTTTCATTAAAAAGGCACGCTGCCTTCCACAAAGGGATCGATTCCCATTTTGGTGTGGGCAGTGGTGTTCATCCTATGCTGTTGTTTATAGGGTGATTCCGCGCACACAAAAGGTCACCACAAATCTGGGGGCGGGGAGTGAGGAGATCACGCTGTAGTCTTCTTTTTCTCCTGCAGATAGTGAAACTCAGTAGACAAGAGACTAACCTGATGCAGAATTAGGGTGCAGATATGTATATGCTGTTCTACACAGGGTGTTCAGAGTTCCTTAATTACAAAGAATCTCATGAGTCAAATTAAAAAGGAGCAGATATGGCACTTTTAAATATTATTAGTTCTTATTATTAATTTCATCTTGGAGTACAGGCTTGTAAAAGCAGCATCTAAAACAGACCAATGTACATTCAAGGAGATACATGCCCTTTATTAAAATATAAAGAAAGCAAAAGATAAGAAGTCCTTTACAAAATACTCTAGGCTTCGTGCAACCCTGCAGTTCTATGTTTCTTGATTCAGTGAAGCCAGCTGGCCAGCAAGCTGCTGAGGTCCCCCTGTCTCTGCTCCCCTGCACTGGGATTATAAGCATGGACCACCATCCCTGATTCAAACTAATGGATCAAACTTGGGGCCTAGTACTTTTCTACTGATGCTTATTGACTGAGCCATTTCCACAGGCCTTGAAATTTTCTTTATAAAGGGAGAGGAAAGGCCATCTTGAAAACAGAAACAAAGCTTTTTATAAGACCATAAACAATTTGAAAGAGCTGAATAGATTTCTGAATTGCTTTGCTTGGACTATCATGGCAAATGGTACACACTAGTTTGATAAACAAGATAAACTGATTTTCTCAAATTCTGGAAGCTGGACGTCCAATACCATGGCATTGTGGTGTGATTTCTTTCTATCCAAAGCCTCCCTTTCTGACTTTCATATGTATGTCCTTTGCCTCTGTTTTCCAAGAGGTTCTCTCTCTCACCCCCTTTCTTCCCTAATCGTGTGTGTGTGTGTGTGTGTGTGTGAGAGAGAGAGAGAGAGAGAGAGAGAGAGAGAGAGAGAGAGAGAGAGAAAGAGAGAGAGAGATCTGTTTACAAGTTGTCAGCCATATTGGAATTGCGCCCCCCCCCATGTCTTGTTTAAAATTGGTAAACTCTTTCAAAGATTCATATAAATCTGCTTTCTGACTCCTGGGGGTTAGCACTTAGTTTATAATTTCTGGACTCAAATCCTATAAATATTTTCCAGATCATCAGTGTTCCATTGTATCACACTAAAAGATGACAATACCCTCCCCATATTGACTTTTAACACTGCCTATGAGATTGACAGTGTGTTCTGTGTTACATGGGAAAGAAATTCTTCCTCATGAATTTCATCCCAGATCCAGAAAAAATAGTATTGGATTAAAGAATTTATGATATGTGCTACGTTCTTCATTTTCTCAATGTTCTAAATGTTCATGTTCTAAATTTCTAATAGTTCATGTTCTAAACATTCTAAAAGGAATTTAAGAAATAAAACACTGGATCAAAGCTTTATCTGATGTCATCTAAGAATGTGGCATTTACCTTCCACAGTGTCACAGAGCATATTGATATGTGCTCACTAGTTTGAGCAACCGTGAACATGTTTTCCTCTGCATGCTGCTTAGTCTGAGTGGTAGATCCTCTGTTTACACACCTTCCCGAGCTGAAAACCTTGAAACATTATGCCTATAGATGGAGCAATCACTCTGAAAACCTTCGTAGAGTCCAGTATTCTGCCAGACTATGTGGGCTTAACTTTGGGATCCAGTACTCAAACACTGACATGCATACATTTCTGAGAAACATCCTTTTCCTCTTAAAGTTTTGGGTGTTTTTGACTGAATTAAAGCGAGGGCTAATAACAAGGAGTTGAGAAAAATAAAGGACTTCCAGTTAATATGTGGAATATTATCTTCCTCTGAGTCTGAGTTTCCTCTACTCAAAATTATGTATTCTCAATTAATGTTCCATAGCTTGAAATCTTTGCAGACTTAATTTTTTAAAAGATTTACTTTTTTCAAATTATGTGTCTTTGTGGAGTATATGCATGTGAGTTCAGGTGCCTCTGGGGGCCAGAAGAGGACATCAGATCTCCTTACAGACAGTTGTAAGATACCTGAAGCAGATGCTGGGACCTAAGCTCAGATTCGGCTTCTCACAGGAAGTGCTGAGCCAGCTCTCTTGCCTCTCAGGTCCTACTTCTTGTCCCTCCACAGAAAATGACTTGATCTTTAATACTTCAGCAAAACAGAATGGGTTTTAACTTTTGCCCAGCGGTGCTTGTATAGCTTTAGCAAACCAAGCTTGTGGGATTAGAGAGAGATTGATTTATATCACTTGCCAATTTTTATAGTGTAAATACTCCCATTGTGGACATTTTAAAAACACTTATACAAAGTCAGGTGGCTTGAAAATTTAGTATTTGCTTCCAACATATCCCAGGTTCACATCCCAACAGGCCAGTAGCATCTCAGGCTTCAAGAGCACAAATTTGCTGAATAAAGCATTTTTCTCTTGGGTCTGGGATCTCCCATTTGCCTTTTGAAATCTTCTGTTTCCCTCTCCTGTGCTTCTTCTCAGTAGAATAAGTGTTACAGTGTTGAGTTCATCATCATGATATGTTTGTTCTTATATATCAGCTTTCCAATTAGACTACTGAGCTATTTACTCAAATTTTGCATGTGAAAATTTGATGCTAAATATCAAATAGTGTTTATAAACATAATCTATGCCCCATTTTAAAAAAGTATCTCAGTAGTTCTAAGAATAAATATCTTACTCTAAAGCCTTCATCTACATTTACTTGACAGCAGACAGTTTATATAGAAAAACTACTTGAGTCCAAGTTTTTCTCTCTGCAAAGGATATATCAAAAGGTAGTCTCAGAACACTGCTGTGAGAGAGCGCAGCCAGGCCCATTGAGCAAGTGCTATAGGTGTTTCTCTAGAGTGAGGCACCTTTGTTGCTACAGGTAAAATAAAGTAAACATTATCATTTTTTGAGATGGGGCCTTACGTAGAACTCTTTGTCTCAAGACATCCTCCTGCTTCAGCCTCCTGAATAGATGGAGCCATAGGTGTGTGCCACTGTTTGCAATAAGTTTATATTCTTAATACGTAACATAGATTATTGTTCTGCCCTGATGCTTGTACATTTAGAAAATTTCAAATTAGGGAAAGTGAGATGTCTCAGCAGGTTAAAACACTGCTGTCAATCCTTACTCACAGTTTGGAAGGAGGGAATCAACTCTATAAAGTTGTCCTCTGATCTTCATTTGTGTAATTGTGTGCCTTGGTACACACACACACACACACACAGAGGTCAAACTAAGTTTTAAACTTCTTTCTCATAGCAAGAATTTCATGATGCTGGCTGCATTTATTTAACCTATCTTTTTATTTTCTTTCCCACAATCATTCTTTCAGCCTCTGCAGGCAAGACTCCTTCCCACTGACTGTGCAGCCCTGTGTGATGCCAAGGGACTGTGAGACTTCGGAGTGGTCGCCGTGGAGCCCCTGCTCCAGGACCTGCCGGTCTGGGAGCCTGTCCCCCGGGGTCAGAAGCAGGAGCCGGAATGTGAAGCATGTTGCTGCTGGAGGGGGCCGGGACTGCCCAGAGCTTCTGGAGAAAGAGACCTGCATCGCTGAAGGAGAGCTTCTGCAGCCATGTCCCAGGTACCTCACTGTTGAATATTTTAGTAGCTATAACCTCCTCTGAAGTGGGGATAGGAAAGTTAGGGTCATTAACCCTGGCCAGGACTTGTTTCTGCTGAATCTTTCTCAGTACAGGACTCCTTCACTTGACAATTCAGCCCAGTGGCTCAAGAGTAAGGGGCTCCCGTTGAGGATCTCACCTGTCAAGTTCTCTTTCAAATCGCTGACTTTCCAGGCTTTCCCAAAGTGCTTATTGTTCTCACCTTCTGGTGCTGCTTACTTTCGCTAGTGCTTCATACAGATTAAATGACAAAAGCAGAGTTAGGTACTTTTACCTGGCATGGCAGAGTCCTTGACAACATTCTCATTGTGCAAATGAGGCCACCAGTAGAGAGAGGAAACAGTTCCCAGGTATTGTATTGCTAATGAGTTGCAGCACCCACATTCTGATACTCTCATGCCCTACCCTCAGAATCATTGCCAGTCTGAGCCACGATTTCTTTTCCAGAATCCCCAGGGAGCCAGAGGCTATTGGAGAGTGGCTCACTATCCATTATAAGCTGGGATCTAACATCTTGATATTCATTTGGGGTAAGGGCTGGCTATATTGCATTTGGTAAAGGCCTCCAGGAGATTTCCTTTAGGTTGTGGGTTTTGGGTGAATGCCACGCTCATGATGACAGAAGTCCTCTGAAGCTGGTTGTCTGTTAGAAAGTCTATTGGAGATGGAAAGATGTCCTGAACTCTCCGTTAGATATAGAGCTATTTACAGGAGACATTTTCTAGAGCTTCTTGTAGCCTTGAGGACATGAGGATGATATTCTTGTTCCCAGAAAAATATTAAACAAGGCAAGCTGGTTTCTTGTATAAACCCTCATTTTGTTACAAACTCAGCCTGTGCTGCTGCTTTCCTGACCCTGGGTGGCTCTAAAACCTGGAGGAAAGCCTGCGGTTCCCCGCGCTGCGGTTGCAAGTGGATGTGTGCTACCCAGATCTTCCTTAACTCTGGATAACATACACAGTGTGGAATTCGAAGACACATCTCTGCTGTAAGATCTCTATCCCACTCCTTACTTACCTTCTTGGTCAGTGTTGACTGAACACTTTCTGCCTTTTATCTCTCTGTTATTTGTCTGTCATCCCTCTCTTTATCACTTTACTAAAATAACTTCTAGATTTTTTAAAAAGTTTTTTTTTAATTATATGTATGTGTGTGCCTGTGTCTGGATTAATGCAAATGAGCGTGATTGCCCATGAAGACCAGACGAGGGCATTGGATCCTCTGAAGCTAGACTTACAGGTGGTTGTGAGATGTCTGATGTAAGTGGGAACCTGACTCAGGTCCTCTGCAGGAGCAGTACACTCTTAAACACTGAGCTGTCTCTGCGTCTCATTTTAGAAGTGTAGTAGGATGCAGCTCATGGTCCTTTATACATTAACTTCATCATATAGAATCTATCACACATGTTGTTTATTTTATAACCACCTTTCAAAACAGTAATTTAGAGTGAAGTATTGGCTTGCAAATGCTATAACTAGGATCCCTCTCCATTTCCAGGCTGGATATACATATAATCAGATTTTATGTCCACCATTTACTGGCTGTGGCAGCTCAAAATGGCTACATATCTTCTGTACACATTCCTTGATAGTGGGTTTGTTAATTATATCATCTATATTATAGGACTGAAACATTGGAAACTAGGGGTATAAAATCCCAGGCCCAGTGCTTAGGACATAAAGACAGTCTGAAAGAGATGCCATTACTCTCGCTGTTTTCAGGTATAATTTTGGTCCTTGCATAAAAGAATCCTGTTTCCTTACACAGCATATTGTAGCATATCTCAGTAAATGAAATTATTTCTTTGGTATAGTTTGGAAATCTTTATTCATGACTGTGTAACTCAGATTTCTTAAATTGTGCGCAGGTAGAAATAGAACCTTAATTTATCATCTTATACTATTGTGGGCCAGTAAAGTACCAGAGGCATAAATGAACTAATTGTGAAGGCTAAATATAAGAAGTTTCTTATCCAGAAAGACTGTAAGAGTGGGAGGAGTTATTCATTGTCACCATGGAGACTCACTCAGGCTCTTCACCACCATGTCACTCTGAGGGTTTTAATATTTTTCCTGGCGACAGACACCAAGTTGAGATACACATACCAGGACACATGTCCTGTTTGTGGTCATTCATTAACAGTAAAATAAGTTGGGACTCTGATAATTATGCATCCAAAGTAAGGTCATATAATCTTCACTCAACTGATATTTAGTGTGTGGAAATAGTAGCAGATTATTCTGATGACAAGCTTGCCCTCTAGCTCTGCTGTTTGAACACATGGCTGAGTTTGGCATTCATTTAAAAATGAAAAACAAACCTTTTCAGATGACGAATCTGCTAGAAATGAGCTTCTTGGGGAAATCACTGAAGCACCAACCAGGGTTGCCTACAGAGAATGATGTGTTAACTGATGTCTCTCCTTAGTTACAGGCAGAGACATGAATGAATAACAGCACTGAAATCAGCATCAGCCACCCTCTTATTTATCTGGGTCCTGGGCTATGGCTTCCACAATAGGAAATACAACACATGGCATAAAGGCTATGGATTTGCTTTTGTTTCTCGTTTGACACTGGTGATTAAAATTCATTGTGAGCAATGAAAATGAAAACAAAAATCTATTAAGGAACACAAATGCCCCTATTTCCATCCCAAAGTTCATGAGTGTCCACATACAGAAAACAATTTAATTCACACCAATTTTCCATAGCAGGAAAATGCATGGTTCTGTGAGTCTTCACATTGCTTTGATTAAACCCTTACATTGTGATTTGGTTTTGTCCTTCCTCTGTCTTTTCTGTAGAAGACATGTTTGACCATTAAATAAATAAACACAGAGTTCTTGCTCTGTGCTGAGTTCAGGGTTAAGTATAGGGAAACTTCAGGGTGTGCAACAGACACACGCCCCTCCCTTTGTGGGAACAGACTTCATTTACATAAAACACAATAAAAATATGTAAAATTTATTTTGGTGCACTTTAAGCTGTTAAAAATATAATACTAATATTAGGTAAGTAGAGAAATTTCTGGAATGCTGTGATGGTCAGCCTTACTTACAGCATTAAATAGTATTAGTAGAGAAATGATTTAAGCAAGGTCTGTTTGAGTTGGGAATATTATTTAAAGAAAGTAAATAATTAACCATTTTGGAAACTGGGGGATAAATACTCCAGGAAAAACGTGGTGGAGAAGAGATTTAGTCCCTGTACACTGGTGTTTCCCGGCATAGTGCCAAGGGTGTCTCACCAGCTGGGCTCCACTGTCTCACCACAGCTGTGGCCAGTGAGTCTCAGTCCTGAGGGCACCGGTGTGGAGAGAGAAGCACAACTAAAGGAAACCGGTTTTCAGATGCTGCTGAGAACAAGTTGAACATTGTACAGCTTAATTTGAAAGGAGGTAATGTCCAGCCATGTGCTTATAAGGACATTTTAGAACTAAGAGTGAGTTTTGCACACACTTAGCTTCATCTCAGGGTGTGCTTCTGACACAGATTTAGGGACCGCAGCCCAAGAAACTCCCTTCTCCAACATCACGCCGTCTGTAAGTAAATGCGTGTTCTTCTCCACAGCTCCAGGAGAACATTTTTAAGCACATTGACTTAGAGTGATAAGCATGATAGAGAGGTGAGTCTCCTTTTCACCCATGACCTCGAGTTCTATAGGATTCTTCTCTACCATTAGCCATTGTTTTCTGTCTTCACTAAACACTAAACACTAAACACTAAAAGATATGCAGTGTATAAAAATGCCTAGGACCTTGTTTTTCCTGAGTCCCAGTTAATATTCAAAGCATTAGAGCCACACACCAAAACTTTCAAGGACTGCAAAATGAAGCAGCCTTGTGTACTGCAAAATCTTAATAGAGTTGAAGACGGGGGCCTGTCGTACATTAAGCTCCTCGTATCAAAGAACTATGACAGACCCACATTCTGAGGTAGTTAAGAAGAGAACCCCATTCTAGTGAAAGAACTTGAAATGATCACACAAGAATATTGATAAAGAGTCGCTTGCATACATTTTTGTTAGAAATGACACCTACTGCTAGCAACTTCTATCACCGGGGCTGGGAGACAATGTTCATATGGCTGTTCCTCCTCTCACAAAATCATCTAAAGTTTGAAATTGAATAGCAGGCAGCACCATTAGGTGGTGACAGTGACCAATGCAGAATAAATCTCTTCAGAAAATTTCAAGGCAGAAACTACATGGCTAATGGTGTCACATAGACTATGCAACATCACCACAGAGAAAAGACAGTTTATTAAATGTGGTTTTGATACTTTGGCCTGGCACAGAATAGATGGCTCTGTGAAACCACACTTCCTTCCTCATTGCTGCTATGGGTGCATCTATCCTTATTATGAATAGGCTACTAACCCCTGGCAAAAATCTGTCTGTGCAAACTTATGCTGAGAGACATCTTCAGGCTCCTCTATCCCCTTTTAATTTGCTTCTTAAGAGGCCCCAGTAATCCGCCTGAATGTCCCTAATCTCTCATTGACACACTGAGCTCAATTTTAGATAAAATTCTTTCTTTCTTGAGTAAACTCTGGGGACTAGAATTTTCAGGGTAACTGTTGGATCCTACCAAAATGTTAGGAAAAATGTGAGCAAAAATCTGGGCTAGTTGTATTTTTTTAATTTGCCAATTACAGAACAAGAATGCACTAGGGACAATTTCCTTCAAACTCTGCTTCAGTCTTTCACAAGGTTAATCAGTGGATAATTCAGAAAGGAGAAAACAGAAAACGTCGATTTATTCATTCTGTAAAGCTTGCATATGTTCTTCCAAACAGAATAGTGCCTACACATTGTCTGTGAGTGCTTAGCAATGATGTTTTCACATGTCACCCCACACATGACTAGGGCCTCCCTCCCTTCCTCCCTCTTTTTTCCCTCCCTCCATTTCTTCCTTATTTCCCTCCTTCCTCTTCCTTCCTTCCTTCCTTCCTTTCCTCCCCTTTTCTTCCTTCCCTCCTTCTTTCCCTTCCTCCTTTTCTTTCTTCCTTCCTTTCCTCTCTTTCCTTCCTTCCCTTCCTCCCTCCTTCCTTCCTTCTCTCCCTTCCTCATCTTCTTTCTTCCCTGCCTCTCTCCTTTCTTTTCTTACTTCCTTCCCTCCCCCCTTCCTTCCTTTCTTCCTTCCTTCCTTTCCTCCCCTTTTCTTCCTTTCTTCTTTCCTTCCCACCTTTCCTCCCCTTTTTTTCCCTTCCTTCCCTCCTTCTCTCTCTCCCTCCTTTTCTTCCTTCTAAGAGCAAGGCAGCTAGAAGAGTATTTGACCCATATTTAATGTTCATTAGACACTGGATGAATGATTGCTCAGGTACCAGAAAGATATCCAGAAAATATTTTCCATGTATACTTTATTGCATGCATACAGTTACCAAATATTGGGTGCAAAGAAATGAAAGACCTTTTTAAAGCACCTAAAATTATCCAAGTACAGATGATGAGGTAGAAAGTACCCCAGACAGCAATGACTATAGAGAGTTCATGCAGTTTCAGATGGTCTCTGCTGATTTTCCAGCACATTTTCCAGATTAAAACAAATTCTGTTTTCATTGGTTGTGAGAGTTACCTCAGATAGGACTAAGAGTGAGATCACAGTCTGGATTTGTTCACAACTTGGCTTCTAACACACATCACCAATCACAGCTTTTAAATCTTCTCCCATTGATTTCTCTCAGTGCACCCAACACCCCCACACATAATACAAGCTCGATAAAGATTGTCAGATGGATTAATGGGTCCTTTAAGAAGGCATTGTTTCAGTTGTTTAAACTAAAGCGATTTCTGTGGCAGTTGAGAAGTAAAGGAGCCGTGCCCTGGAACCCTGGAACACTATAGAGACTGTTTCAAAAAGAAACAAGTTTTCTAAGAATTTGAAATTATTTCCTCAGGACATTGGCACCTGTTTTATTGGATCTATCTATTACTGGCGAATGTGGTCTCATGAGTCCTCCTGGACAGAGGAGCTGTTCCCCAGTTAGTGTGAAGAAGTTAACGTACTGTTAAGCGCTGTGCATAGCGATAGAAGTCTATTAATAATACATATGTGGAGATGGCTAGCAAAGCCATCTGCTGTGGAGCACGGAGCCTTGCGCTTCAGAGTAGCTTTCCATAATCAATAGCTCACTCTATCCAATAAAAAATTACTAGAGCATAAAATGTATAAAAGCTTGACCAGTTCCCTTATGCTGATGGTCTATTGCGGAGTGGGGAGACAAGTTAATTCTTCTTCAAAGGACAAGAGACATTATCATAAATTAGTCACACTGCAGATCACTAATTTTTAATACACACACACATTTAATTTGAATACCTTTCACCAGGGTTTCAATTCCAGGAGTGTTTGCAAATCTATATGTACTCAATCAAAACATGACCATTAACTAATGCAATTATTCTATCAATCTGTCATCATTAAATCACTTAAGATTCCATCCCATGATCTTGGCTTCACATCTCAGCCATTCAGTGAGGGAGAGAGGAAGCACACACTGCCTGCAGCCCTGAGCCTGAGGAAAGCTTCAGCGCTTAGCTGTGCAAGGGCAGAGGCTGCGGTGGAGCTGGCCTCTTGTGACCCTTAGACTCCCCTTATGATACATTGATATGGTGGAAATATTGGAAGAATCATTGCTAAACGCTTCTTTTCTAATTTTGACTTTGTTCATTTAGGAGAGCTTTTCTCATTGCACACAAAATGAGAATTTAAAACTCTCCCCCCCCTTAGCCCATCAACAGAGGGATTAGGTTTAGTTACAGAATTCCTCGAATTAGACATCACTCAGGAAGCCAGGCTGCTAGAGTTACTGAATTCCAGGATGTCAAATCGTCCTGTCCCAGCCTAGCTCTTTTGCCTCTTGAATTTTGTATGAGAAATGTATTGCCACACTTAAAATGCTCTTTGAGTTAGCATTCGCGTCTTTTACGGTAGTGAATGTTTATTTCCACAGTGCACGTTGATCGCAGCCATCTATCACTTCTTCCCCGCTCCCTCCTGTGTCCCCATGTTTCCTCCTCCTCAGCTTCATGTTCTCCTGTTTAAGGATCCATTTCTTATTTTAATCATGTGTGTGCATGTGTGCATGTGTGTGTGTGTGTGCACATGACTGCAGGTGTTTGAGGAGGCTGGAAGAATCTGTTGTATCCCTTGGGGTTGCAGCTGTTTGTGAGCTTCCTGACTTGGGTGCTGGGAATTGAACCTGGGTCGTCTATAAAAGTGCTCTTAACCATTGAACTGGCTCTCTAGCCCCATACTGTTGTTATACTATTTTTGCTGCTGCTGCTGCTGCTGCTGTTGTTGTTAATATTATTATTACACAGTTCTTTAGGCTGCATGTAGTACCAGAGAATGATAGAAAATGCTATCTTACTCTTTATGTCTGATGAAGATGTACTGATTAGCCACCAATGGATAACAGGCTTCAGGCATGGCTTTATGGGTTTAGAAAATAGAATCTAGGATATAAACAGAAAGGAAAGGGCTGAACTGCTCAGTTATAGTGCATGTTCATGTCCCCCTGGTATTTTTCTGGAGCATTTTCTTCTGTGTGTTCAGTGGCAAGGAATTTTCCTCATTCGTCACTCTTCTTTTTCTCTTCCATCCTGTGATTAACTTATTAGAAAGTTGTTTCCACCTCCAAAGAGCATTAAGAATGCAATTGCTTCTCTCCAATTCTCACCAGGACTGCTGCAGTTTAGCTATTCCAGGCTTACAAAACTTTCTTCCTTATCTCTTTCCTCCACTGATCCACATTCTTCATTCCCCTCTTTCATGATCCTACTTAAACCACTTCATCTTTATAATTTCTTATTGTCTTTGGGAAATCATCACCCTTACACTAGCCGGCAAGGTTCTCTGGGTAGCTTGGTTTTGGGTCCACCACAGTGGCCTCTGTACAATTTTTAGGGTCCAAGCTTGACTTTTGAGCATGCTCACCAACCTGTGAGAGCATCGATGTCTTCTTGGTTCTCTGCTCTCTGCCTCTTTTTGCTCAGGACTCAGGTCTTCCTTGATGAGGCTCTCTCTCTGTCCATCTCTCTTTCCTCCTGGTATGATGCCATGCTAGATGCTGAAGCCCTGATGTCTGCCTATCTCACTGGAAGACAAACATCCTCCCTGGGTCTTGGAGTCTGTCCTCCTCCCTGATGTCTGAAATCACTCACAGCATGCACAGAGCTGGAAGTCAGAATGCCATTGCTGAGGAAAGGGTGGGTGAACATACCATGTACTAGAGATAAACCTCCTGTCTGAGCAGGCCTATCTCTGCTGTTCCTGGTAGAGGCTGCTTTTCAAGTACTTGCTGGCTTCAGTCTCCAGTGTATGATCTTACATTCTCCCAGCTCTGCTTTAAGAGTTGTCTTCCTTGCATGTAGCCCATATTTGGAGTCCTAACATTTCCCTCCTTGGATGTTGTTGAGGTTTTAGAATGACTAGAGGTGTGCTTGCTTCCTAACATCAGGGGCCACAGAGTCATTTCCACAAGAGTGATGGCTGATGCACTCAAAAAGAACAAACAAGAGAGTAATGTGAAGGATTTCATTTTCCGGTTTTCTTTTACAAGATACTCTCCTTCTAGAAACATGTATTTGTCAACTGTTAGTGAGATTTGAGTTTTCAGTTAGAAAGCCTTTTGCTTGGTTTTCATTTCCTCCTCCTTGTAACTATCTTTCCTCTATCTAAAGTTTTAAAATTTAATCCTGTGAAGCTATAGCAGTCAAAGTAAAAAACAAGTAGTTGGTAGATATTATAAAGCCATGTTTATGTGTGACTAGAAGATGGATTGTCTTGATGTTGAAAAATGTTATTAGACAGACATCACTGAAGGACCAATGGAGGATATCTGTATTTCAGTCCAGAATATAATTCCTCCAACTAGTAATGGCGCTTGCTGGTTCTTGATGTAGCCAGGTAAGCAGAGACCTATGGGTTACTGAGCATAGATTCAGTTTAAACAGAGTGAGCTTTCCCATTCACTCTTACAACAGAGTCAAACACACTTTACTTTGAGTTCCTCTCTACCACTTATGTATGTGACACTGAAAAGGTTAGTTTTCATGCCCATTATCTCAGATGTAATTGTAAATTATATTTTTATTGTAGGGTTATTGAGAGTATACGTTAAAGTACTGAGCCTTCACCATTAATACAAATCATGCCATAGTATAAGCGCAATAAATGTTAGCTCCTGTTTTTACTATTTAGAGTATTTATCCTGACACCATAGCAGCCCAAATAAACTAATTCCATGTTTATTCTCTTCAGCCAGATGGACAAGAAAAAGCGAATTGATCTATAGACATGCCAGAGGAGGGGGAATGGAAATTCACTGTTTTGTTTTCTTTGGTGTTCATTTGCTGCATGGGAGGCCTCTCCATGTCCATTTTCACAGCAGTGTTACTTCCCCAGAGGATATAGGATTCTGGTTTCTAAGACTCCAAATTCCCCTCCTGAGCAGGATGGCAAAATGAGGATGTGTTGAAAGGCACTGGAGGTGGAGACAGGCGTCTGCAAAGCCCAGTCTTTGACACAGACACAGCCATTAAAGAGAATGTAGGAGGCTGGAGAGCCAGCCTTTGCCAGGTCTGTTGGCATGAGCACTTCTAAAGGAGCGAGTATCGTTTAGCTGAGCACACTCCTTTGATTTCTTATTCTGTCAGATCCTAGAGACACTCTCTCTCAGGTTAGTGAGGTTCAGGGCACTCAGTTTTCACGGCTGCTGGGTGATTTGTGACTAAACATAGCTGAGGCTTTTGGAAAACATGGAGTGAAAAGAGATGAGCAAAGACTGTGAAATGACTCACATTTTTAAAAGAGCATAAGCCCTTCCTGGGCATTTTTTTTTCTTTTTGCCTCTTGCTGACTTGGTATTTTCTCAGGGGTGGGAAACAACAGTGATAATGACAAAGCCCCCTCCCCCTTTGTCACTAGCAAGTGACAAGAACAATGGAGGCTGGGCCTTTTTAGTCAATGAGCTACAAACAGATTTTGTTTCTTTATGTAAAACCTAGTCATTAAGCTTTCCTTTTTATTTTTCTTTGTAATGACTTGCAAATTCTATCCATTGATAATTATTACAGGGCTGTGAAAAATTAATTGAAGAAGCAGTTTTTACAAGATAACCTATTTCCTGTTTGACTTGCATTGGTGCTAAACTCTTCTCCATGCTCTTTTCAACACTTGGATTGCTAAAATGGGAATGTGGCGTTAAAAATATTTAATCTAGGACATTTTATTTTAAAAACATCTCCTCTCCTCTCCTCTCCTCTCTCCTCTCCTCTCCCCTCTCCTCTCTCCTCTCTTCTCCTCTCCTCTCCTCTCCTCTCCCCTCCCTCTCCCTCTCCCTCTCCCTCTCCCTCTCCCTCTCCCTCTCCCTCTCCCTCTCCCTCTCCCTCTCCCTCTCCCTCTCCCTCTCCCTCTCCCCTCCCCTCCCCTCCCCTCCCCTCGACCCTGGGGGAAGGGTTGAGAAGGCACAGATCCTAGAACTCAAGCAAGTGGCAAAGCAGTCTCTTTCATTTTAGGAAGAGGATGTTCCCTATACCCTCAGACCAGCACTCCATTGGTTCCTAGACTGCAGGCTGCTATTTTGGCTCTTCCTCATTGTCTCATGTCTCATCACCCACTGTGATGTCATCAGGCTCCTGTAGTGTCCTGGCAGGCCTCAGGCAGAGCAAGTCTGGAAATGTCCATCTCCAGCAGTAGCCACACACGCACGCTGTTTAGCAGCAGGCTTTATTCTTACTCAATGGCCTTCTTCCTCCCGCAACCAACCACTGGGGAATAGCACCCTACTGGTGGCCACAGCCCTGATGAAAGGTCACACTCCCTCTCTCAGCAGCCAGCAACTACCAACGACTCCTCAGCGTGGAGTAGGGCCTTGTGAACATCTTCCTGATCTATGCTGGGATTTTAATTAGCTTGATTTTGCACAGGTCTCTCAGTAGCCACAGTAGCTTAGAGTTATGTGTGCAGTAGCCATGTCATGTCCAAGGAGAGCACCCTTCACCAGCCTCTCACTCTAGCATCCTTTCTGTCCTCTGTTCTTCAGGTTTGCATGAACTTTAAGATTGAAGTGGTTGATGCAGATGTCTCATCTGTGCTGAACACTCACAGCCTGTTATTCTCATTACTTTGACTGGTCTTTGGGCTAACCACCTTCCATTTTAAAATAAGCTTCTCTCACCAGCAGCACAAATCTATGGGTATACACAAATATTTATAAGTTAGTTTGACAAGGTGAACATTTTTTAAAACAACAGTAGGTTCCCCTTAGGGCCCTGGCATGAATTCCAGGCACTATAGCATAGACTTCAAATCAAATCAGAGAGTGGTTGGATAGCCCTACAACAGTTGTGCCACTATTGCTGCAGAGGGCACATTTTGTCTGGCAGGACAATTTTGGAGCATATAGGGTACAGTGCTAGGCAAGACCTAATATATAACTGTCAGTGAAACCTACGACATCCTCAGGAATGTGTGTGTGTGTGGTGAGAAAACAATGGACAAATACAAAGAGAAGGATACAAAGAGACAGGGGGACTAGGATACAGCCCAGTTGCCTGAAGTGCTTGCCTCTCATGTGTGAAGCCCTGCACCATCACCAGAAATGCATAAAACAAGTGTGATGCTATATTGCTATAACTTGAGTACTCCAGAGGTTGAGATAGGAGGATCAAAAGTTCTAGGTTTTCTTTGGCTGCAAAACAAGTGTGATTTAAAAGCAAATCTGGAATACAATTGCCCCTGTCTCAAGTAAAAAAAAAAAGAATACACACACACACGAAGTAGAGATGAAGTGGAGAAAAGAATAGGAGGATTAACACTTATTGTATGACAAGCTCAATGCTTGTTGTTATTATCTGCATCTTCTATATGGGGAATTAGAACTACAGAACAGTTTGATGGAGCTGAATGACTGCTAAGTGGCCAGGCAGGTTGCAGAGCAGGTTGGTAAGATTCTTAAGTAAATCACAGCGCATACTACACCTCTTGTTTGTCTTTCTTACTGGCTTGTCAGATGCTGTAGCTAGCTTCTTATGAGAGTCAAGAAGAGCTCCTGAGGGAGAAGAGTTGAATAATAACACGGTACCGCAGTCCATTATCAACCTCACTGCACTTTGCTATGAACAGTGACCTGTGTCCCATAGACCAGAGCCACGTCATCCACTTGTGTGGCCAGAGTGGGGTGAGACATTGGGAATGGGTTACTTATAGATTTTCCTTTAGAGAAGTGCTGCCTCATGATCTAGGGAGACCTGACTTCTCAATCTTTCTGCTGCCCAATAAATTAGAAGAATGCCGTTTGTAATCACCTGTAAAAAGGAAGGCTAGGTCTTGGGACTCCAAATTCTATCTTTGTAACAAATCCTTACCCTGATCTGTGCATAGTACACATGTTTGTATATAGTATTTGGTGTAGTATGTATGTGTACATGTAAGGTTGTGTGTATGTTAGTGTGTGTGTGTGTGTGTGTGTGTGTGCGTGTGTGTGTGTGTGTGCATGTGGTGGCTAGAGGCTGACAGCTGGTATTTTCCTTACTTCCTCTCTGCCTTGTTTTCAAGACAAGGCCCTTCATTACTTCTGAAGCTCATATCTGTCTAGATTGGCTGGCTGGAGAGCTGCAGGAATTTTCATGTCTCCACCCACCTGGGCTTTTTACATGAGAGCTGGGCACCTGAACTCAGGTCCTCACACTGCACAGCTGAACCTGCTCCCCAGCAGTCCCTTGTCCAGAGCTCTTTAAGCCTGAGGAAATCATGTAGGAGTGAAGTAATAAGGACAAGGGAGAAAAATCCAGTTACAGCAAGCCTGGAAGGATGGTGAATATCTTTGTCTCTAGAATGAGTTCCTCATGGACTAATGATTCTAGGCTTTCAAGCTGTTTAGAACAATGACATTCACTTTGCAGGTTTGATCATTAACAAGATTTTTAGGTATTTTCATATTTGCCATTTGACTTTCAATTTCACACTCATTTCTGAAATAAAGCATGGTCTTACTGACATGTGATAATTATTATATTTTATTTTCATTATAAACAATCAATAGCATACCTGAGAAATCTTTCCTAAAGTCTTAGAATGTTGTTAGGTTTTCTTTGTTATTCCTGAAGGTAATAAGTGTGTGGCTATGTATGAGAATGTGGTGGGTTATAGTAATGGTTTGGGCTTGAGGAACACTGCAGTTACCCACAAAAGGAAATTATGTCTGAAGATGTTAACCCGTGTATGATTGTTGATAGTTCTGTTTTCTCTAAATTGCATATAAACTCTATTGTATTTTACTACTTCCGTTTTATCTGCTTTGAAATATTTCTTAAACAATCAGTTGTAAGACAGGGAGACCAACTTCTAGGTCAGTTAAATGACCTCATGCTGCTTGTGTTGAAAGACACTTGTTGGCTGAAACATAGTGACATGTACACTGCCTACTCATTTTAATAAACATGCAACACATATTTTAATGAATTCATCTTAATTGCTTTATCCAGTGTCAAGGTGTTAAATGGGAAGAAAACGGTTTCTACATCATGATTGAGATGTTAGAGTCCACTTCAGCATGTTTGAAAACAAAATATCTGCAAGAGGACACATTACTCTGCCAACTGAAAAAGCTAACTTGCATGCAGTTGTCTGGCGACTCTCAGTAACAATTTCAGCTGCCACTCATTAGCCTTGTTGTGTTTCCAGATCTTTAATTCTTCTTTCTCTCCTACTTCACACTGAGACACACCCATCACTTGCTTTATTTTCCTTCTTTCAGTCTGGTCACCTTGTGCTGTCTGTTGCTACAGTGGAACAGTCTGTTGCGTGTTATTTCTGTGGGAAATAACAAGGATTTAGTATTGCGAAGCCAGGACTCTTGTTTCTCCACAGTGAGAGAGATTTTCATACACATTTGATGTCATTGCCTGCTTTCTTCAGAGCTGCACACTTTCCTCACTGCCTCTTCTTCTTTTAAACAAATCAAACTGAACAGGTATTCCTGGAGAACCTCTGAATGGAAGGAATGCCAAGTCTCTCTTCTTCTGGAGCAACAAGACCCACTTTGGCATGAGACAGGACCAATCTGCGGTGGTGGGATCCAGACCCGGGAGGTGTACTGTGCCCAAAGCTTACCAGCAACCGTCACTTCAAGGGCCAAGGAAGGTAGGCAGCCAGCTGCTGGCTGGAAGGAGCACCCACCCTCGTACCACTCCTAGTCATTTTCTTAAGTTGGAGATAAATATTTCTTTATTCTTTTAATTTTTATACATTTTATTTTTATCATATCTATCCTCTACCTTCAACTTCCCCTAGTGACCTCATCTCCATCACTCTCCCAACTTCATGTCCTGCCGTTTTGGATAATAACCCTCTAAGTTCACCTAGTGCGTCCCATACACAAATAGGTATGGAAACAGCCTCTGGGCCCTGGGCAGCTTACCAGTTGGTTCAGTCAAAGGAGAGTGCTTTTTTCCCCCCTCACTCAGCAAGCACCAACTGCTGATAGCTCCTGGACAAGGATGGGGGTCTCAGAGGCCCCTCTGCCACACGTGCTGGAACTTTGATGGCCTTGATCTTGAGCATGTCCTAGGCCAGTAACCATAGGGGCTGTGGCTGTGTGTAACCATCCTGCTGTGCTCAGAAGTCTGTATCTTATAGTTCTGTTCTTTCTCTTCCAACTCTTGGACACTTTCTGTCTACTCTTCTGCTATAGTCTCTGGAGGCTTGGATAGATGATGCCTGCATCATACCTTCTGATACTATGAAAGCTAACAGCAGGGAGAGAATTTCCTGGCCAGTCTCAGTTAGCTTCTCTGTGTTTTGTATTTAAAACAAGTGGTGTCTGTAGCAGTTGGTCTTGTCACCAAATTACAGTAGGCAATCAAGAGCCCCCCATGGCAACAGCTTTTATTGTGTGGGGTGCCTTTGGGGTCTCCCTGATGAGCCACTCACTCAGAGGAGGGTGGCCCGTGAATACCACTGTGGTTTTCACTTAGTGAAGTGCTTTCTGGGAGCAACAGCATCTAGCCACCTCTGCAGGGCACTTCCGTTCAAATTCCTCTCCACGTGCACACGCTTGTACACACACGCCACGTGGTTTCCATAAGACTTTTTCATATAGCCTTAGTTTTAATACCCCCGATCTTCCCTGTTATTAAGGGTGTACATATCTACAGATACATTCCTTTAAAAATATTAAGAATCCACCATTTTATTAGCAAATTTTAATTTACCCACAAAAAGGTAGGGGGTGCCAGAAGAGATGGAACCGACAAAGTCTTTAATGTTAGCTTTCTGTTTGAGGGTGCATTGTCTACCACGGGCCATTTTGTGCAGTTTGGGGTGGTGATGACATGTAGGAGGAAACTTGCTCAGATTTATGCAAATTTATTGACCATGTAAACAAGATTGGAGGCTAGTGCTTGCACTCTAAGAGAACCTGCAGCTTCTGTCAGCTGTCTGAAGAATTGAGGCTGAATGGATCCTCACAGGTGGGATGGACCTGAGAAGGGAATTCCTGGAGCTTTCCAAGTCTGAGCACCACTACTCCTGGGGGTTTTGTTTGGGAAGATGGGATCCAAGCTTTCTTATTATGAGAACATATGGCTTTTATTATATAATCTTCTCCTGCTAGATACATCTTTGTGCCAAATCTCTGAGTTCTAAAAGCATCTATGGCTCTGAGTTTAAGTGATCACCTTTTGGGACAATGCTGCTTAAAAATAGTAATTGTTTTCTTTTCTCTAACTATAGTTATGAAAATTGACAACGTATGTACTTTGTGTTTCAGGAGAACAGCATTTAGAGTAAAAGCTCCAGGGTATTCTTTCAAATGCTGAGCCTGTTTCTGTCTCATCTCCTCTCTTTTTCCCTTTCACTCATGACTTTAGTTCAAGGAACTCCAGAGACAAATGCTTGAATAACTATGACCTACCTATTTTTTTCCTGCTTTGGTTTTGTATCTTCTACTCAAATTTTATCTTCCTAAAGTTTCCTTTATAAAACATAATGATATTTTTAGTAAATCTCCTGTTTCCAAAGTTTCTTCAACCATGCGTCCAGCTTTGTTGATGGAAACATGGAGGGCAGTGTCCTGGATAGTGTCTGTTGCCACCTCGACACAGCCTGGAGTCTCTTGGGAAGAGGCTACGAGCTTCAGCTGATGAATGGCCTTGATCAGCTTAGCCTGTGGGCACAACCATCAGAGAGTGTCTTTGTCGTGATTAATGACTGATGCAGAGGGTCAGCTCACTGTGGGCAGCACTATCCCTAGGCAGGATGTTGTTGGCTAGAGAACAGCATCCTCCTTGCTTCTTTGCTTGAATTCCTGCCCTAACTTCCTTCCCTCATCAATGGATTGCGACCTGTAAATGTAAGCCCACTAAACACTTCCCAACTTGCTTCTGTTCAGACTGTTGTAATCACAGCAATAGAAAGCAAACTAGATTAGGCAAGGAAACTGCAATTAGCAAAACCGTGGGAAGAGGGTGTTTTAGTATTGAAGGGTAAATACTACACAAGGAAGAGCAAACAAAGAAGAGATATTCACCACAGCTTGAGTACCATCTGAATAAAGCATGGGAAGGAAGATACTGTCTTAGGCCAGGGCACACTCCACAGTTAATTCTTGGGTATTCATGTGGAAATAATAAGCACTTTAGAAGCTCTCAGTCCTGAGGGAAGGGATGTCTGAGGGTGTGAACATGCTGACTGTGAGTGTGACTCAGCCGTGTCTCCTTGTGCAGAGCTGAATACACCCAGCCAAGCTCTTTTCTAATATGGCTCCCACAGCCACGTGGGAGGCAAGAGATAGTGTCCCACTTACTCGGCAGCACTTATCAAAGGGTTCATTCTGCTCTGTAATGCAAATGGAGCAGCAGGAGCATTTGTCCATCACTTTCCCTCCTTATAAATGCTTTCATTTCTACTATCACTCACATGTAACCCTTGACAAACTGGTTGCTACACAGATTTCTTCTAGACCTGAATTAAATGCAAGAGTACATTTGAGTTTCTATTGTAAAGGAACAGTGATTGTTTGTCAAATTAGGTCAATAGGATTTAAACCTTTCCAACTTTGTCTGCTAAGGCAGTAATAAATGCCTATTCTAATGGCATTTCCTTATGGATGTATTTAAAATGAATGAATTAACGTATTTATTTATGAGCATGCATGTGCATATGGTGCCATGTGCCTCAGTGTAAGTCATGGGGGCCCTTTCTGGGAGTCACTTCTCTCTTTGCACTACCTGGCTTCTGGGGATCAAACAGAAGTTGTCAGGCTTGGATTGAAGCCATCTCTCCTGCCCCTTTAAAATAAGTTTTTAAGCTGATGGCATTCATTTTTGAATTTTTTTAAATTTTTATAAATTACAGTTTATTCACATTGTATCCCAGCTGTAGCTCCCACTTTTTCCCCTCCCAATCCCATCCTCCCTCCCTCTTCTCCTTCCATGCCCCTCCCTCAGTCCACTGATAGGGGAAGTCTTCCTCCTTCCCTTTCATCTGACCCTAGCCTATCAGGTCTCATCTTCCTCTGTGGCCTGGTGAGGCTACTCCCCTCCAGGTATAGGTGATCAGAGAGCCAGTCAATGAGTTCATGTCAGAGACAGTCCCTGTTCCCATTACTAGGGAACCCTCTTGGAAACTGAGCTGCCATGTACATTCTTTTTTATTCTGTTAAAAACATTCTGTCATGGGCAGCTTTACTTTAATCTATGTCCTAGGCACTGTCATTATAAATGAATTCTATCTTTTCATTAGGAAAGCAGTATAATGATTATGCTTTGGTAGCGTCAGGTCTTGTGATCATTGCAAACACAATCCTTGAAGGTAAGCCTCATGGATGGACCATGAAATGTCACTGTGGGTAGGGACTGAATGGAGATGTGTGTATATTGCCGTGGCCTGTAAACTGTTGAGTAGAACTGAGGGATTAAGGGAATTTGACAGGCATTGGGAAAGGAGTTCTCTACACTGCTCTGTGTTTAATACTTTATTTTTGACATTATGATTAGGCTTTGAAAGCACAGAATGAATCTCTTTATGCTAGCTCCCTGTAACTATATTAAAATGTCAGTATACTAAGGGAACTCTCATAACTCTATTTGCAAATTTACTTGGCTATCTAGGAATATTTTCACGTATAAATAATGTTAGTTCTGAACAGATGGATCAATTTATTAAGGTGAGATTGAAAAAGATCTCCAGTCTTGCCAAGGACTAGAAATGTCCTTTGCTTGTCTTCAGAGGTTGGTCTTGAAGTCAATAAGCTGATTTGACTGTGAGAATGAGGTGTCATAAGGATAATGGTAGGAACTGTCCTTTACTGTCACCCTGAGAGGATAAACAGGGCAGTTTAAACAGGGTGGTAGCATTTCATCTTGTCTGTGCTAAGGAAGAAAATAGACAATGGAATGAAAGAGCCTTTGCTAACTCACATCAGAACACTTGATAAGAATCCTGCTGAGGCCCAAAGCAATAAGAGCATTGGCCTATGATAGCTCCACCTTGAAAATTTCCTCTCTTGTTGAGATGGTGGCTGCAGGGGAAAGTCAGCAGGTAGAAGCAGGAGAGTAATATCATCAGCCTCATCTCCATACTCCTCAGTGAATCAGACAGTGAAGGAAAAAAAGTGAGTGAAAGCAGGGGGTTGTTCCTTACTAATAATCAACAGAATGAGACAGTGGAGGAAAGAGATCAAGAGAGAGAGGGGGAGGGGGCACTGGAGGAAAGGATGACATCATAGCCTCACCTGTTAGAGCTTTTTAATTACATAGTGAGTTTTCTCTCTCTGCTTTTCTCTCCAACCCATAAACTGTAGTATGGTGCTTGGGAATTGAAAGTCATTTTCTATAGGTTATTGTTATAGAGTCCGAAGTCCACAAGTAGTCCAAGTTTAAGTTTGACTCCATCACTTTCTTACGTAAGAAGACTACTTAGAAAGTTAGCTGGGTAGACAACTTTTCAATAAATAACAGTAAGTAAAATGCCAGTAAAAATAATATTACATATGCCATTATTTAAACATTACTTTTTTATACAGGCAAACATAGACCATATGATTGATTGTTTAATTGAATGGTTGCTAAATAGAGATAGATTGACAAATAGTAATAAATACATAAATAGAGCTTTATTTTTCTTTAAAAAATGTGAAGCATTTTGCAGAGAAAAAATTATTAGTAAATATTTAGAGGCGACTTGGTCACTGGAAGTCTAAATTAAGGTTGATTTATTTTGGCTGTGTTTGATTGCCTTTTAAAAATCTAAATTCAGTCATTTTCTAAATCAAGTGTAACAAACTTATATTGGTGTGATATAGGCATGTTTATTACATTACTATGATTAGCAAAAGCACTGAAGAGCTCCTATTTTAATCATTAATTAAATTATCAGGCACTTCTTGACATTATATATTTCCCAATTCATTTAGCTCAAGATATACTTTACATTATTTAAGTGAGAGCAGGACAGAGCTGAAAACAAGATGCAGGATAACTGAAGGAGACACTTTACAACGAGTACATTACTTATAGATAAATAGCCCTATTTGCTGACACATGCGTCCTGCTTAATATGATTTTGTAAAGAAGAAAAGCAGGTGCTCTCCCTCTGGGAAATGAAAATATTTCAAAATTAGCCCCAATAAATTGATAATTCCATGCTATGTGTTACTGAAACTAAAGCATGTAGCATCACAGAAGAGGGAGATTGTCAAGGACTAGAACTGGATATGAGTTTAGATTTTTTTAGTGATGTCTCATGGTCCAAAAAAAAAGCCCTAACCCCAATGTTCACATGGGCTCTATTCTCTAAAGGGCATCAGCCATTGAAGTCCATGTTTTCACAGGAATGAGAGAAGTCAACAGTTAAGCAGTATTGGTGAAGGATAATATGTGTGAAGGAAGGTAAAGATCAAGAGGCATCTCTTCCTTTTCCTTTATATTTATTATCTTTTTTCCTTTTATAACTTTGATATTATAGTAGACTTTGCAGCAGTTCACACAATTTTTGGAAAAAAAAATGTAGACCTGAACTCAGTAGATATTTCTTGAGCAAATGCATATAAATTCCTGCGTACGATCTTAGGTTTAGTGGGAGGCACGTCTTCTGACGTTGGCATACCTTCCTCCTTGTTTCATTTCTTCACATACACCTGCGCTTCATTAATGAACAGTCAAGCTTCCCTCTTTGTAATCAGAAAATCATTCTAAGCCTAGTACATTGAAATCTTTAGTTGAATATCTCACTTGACTTCATTTTGTCAGCTAGACTGAATTTGCTTTGAGTGCCAAGCCAGGAGGTAATGAAGTTCCTCTTGGCAGCAGAATCTGAGACAAAGTCATTGCTTCCAAATTTATTTAAGTCTTTTAAAATCTGTGAATGTGCAGCAAGTGAGATGGGCCAAAAAACAGTCCTTATTGTGCCCACCTTTCTACAGGAAAGTTTTAGCATTCTTTACAGACTCTTCTTGGGCATTTTCCCATGCTCTAGTTTTAAATCCTCATTAGGTCCTCCTTTCAAGAGGGAAGACTCATTCATCAGATCCCCATGAGCCCAGGAAGAGTTAAGTGGCTCCTAATATCTTCTGGACCTTTTCTTGGGTTCTCTTGGGAAGTAACTGATTCCTACATCAACATAAAACCTGAAAAAGCAACATTTTGCTGCATCTTTTAGTAACACTGCCTTCTGTGTCTCAATGTAGAATGCATGGATCTATCCACTTATGGTTTTTTAAATTCTGCTTCTTATTCTTTATTAACAATCAAATTTGTTTAGTTGGTATACAGTGGAATATTTTGACATATGACCATATTGAGGGATGAAGAACTCAAAGTATTTAGTCTCTACATCTCTGCATCGTCTACTCTTTAGGTGAGAATCCCTAATATGTTCTTTTTAGCCATTTTCGAGCATGACAACTACTACATAGTTTTAGTTGTACACCAGAACTCTTGAGCTTCTGTCTCCCAAGATGTGGTATCTTTAGAATCTAATAATATTGATGACTCTGGACAAACTTTACTCATATTACCTCAGTGCTTTATAGGTTTGGAACTCTGACCTAGATTCATATTTTACTGTTTAAATAATCTATAGACATTTTAAATTTGGTGTTTTCCACATTATATTCTTCACTCTTTTCCCAGATCCTTAGAGGTTTTCTTAATGTGCCAAGACTCCTACAATTATCTCTTTCTCCCAAGGACTCATAATAAAATTAGTAATGTATGCCTTGGTAGTTCATTGCCAGTGGCCTCTTAGCTCATGTTCAATTTACTGGTAAATTTATTTATACCTGAAAATGTAATTTCTTTATTCAGTTATTCTCTCTCACTATTTCTCACACCATTTCTCATACTGGTGTCAGTTACAGTTTTCTAATGAAATCCCCTCTTTCTTTTCTCTTACCCCTTTCCAGACAGCATATATCACACATCGTTCTGCAGGTGGCATTCTTTGGTCTGGATCCTTCCTCTCTCACAGGCTGAATAACCTGCTGGTTTGCATAACATACTCACAGTCTCTAGAGAGGGAGATATGGACACCTTGGAATGGCTAACACCCACATGCCCAACTTCCCCTTCTGATACTGAGAAGCAAAAGAATGTGTAGTGGAAAGCTACCTATAGCAGTCTTTAAAAACTCTACTTTATTTGGGCTCTTTAGGCCAAATAAATATTCCATTCCAATATTAAAGAAGAGAGAAAAGGCTAGTGAGTAGAGGGGGCCCCTTCACTTCTCCCAGCTAGTTAGGGTCAAGAGGTTCTTTTAGGACTCTATACCAATCTCTCTCCACCACAGATGCAGCTAGCAGTCTCTTCCATGCTGCTGCACCCTGAAGAATTTCTCTCCATCTCTCTACTCCAAACCACCACACTGTCTCTGGTCTCTGGTCTCTGCAAACTGCCACATACCACACACCAACCCTGAAGGCCATTCAAACACCACACTGCCTCTTTGTCACTGTCGTATCTATACTTGCAGAGTCCTAGACCACGCCCCTCCCACAACACATGTGGAAGGCCATTGCCAGCTGGCACAGATCATGCCCCACACATGATAATTAACAGGTGTCGACAAACTATAGCCCAACTAAAATCCTTCGCTTGGAATTAAAATGAAAACACATTTACAGAACGTAACTGAGTTTACAAAGAAACCAAAACTTCCATTACAAGAATACTTGGAATTTCTTTTCTTTTTTCTTTTTTTTTTGTCTTTTTGTAAAAATTACGATTTATTCACTTTGTATGCTGGTTGTAGCCCCATATCTCATCACCTCCCAGTCCTACTCTTTCTCTTCTTCACCTATGCCCCTCCCCTACTCCACTGATATCCAGTATATATAAAGAACTAAAGAAGCTGAAAAGCAGCAAACCAAGTAATCCACTTAAAAAATGGGGAACAGAGCTAAACAGAGAATTCTCTGTAGAGGAATACCGAATGGCAGAGAAGCACTTAAAGAAATGCTCAACCTCATTAGCCATTAGGGAAATGCAAATCAAAACAACCCTGAGATTTCACCTTACACCCATGAGAATGGCCAAGATCAAAAACTCAAGTGACAACACATGCTGGAGAGGTTGTGGAGAAAGGGGAACCCTTCTCCACTGCTGGTGGGAATGTAAACTTGTACAACCACTCTGGAAATCAATCTGGCGCTTTCTCAGACAACTAGGAATAGCGCTTCCTCAAGATCCAGCCATACCACTACTGGGCATATATCCAAAAGAGGCTCAAGTACACAAAAAGGACATTTGCTCAACCATGTTTGTAGCAGCTTTATTTGTAATAGCCAGAAGCTGGAAACAACCCAGATGCCCCTCAATTGAAGAATGGATGCAGAAATTGTGGTACATCTACACAATGGAATATTACTCAGCAATGAAAAATAAGGAAATCATGAAATTTGCAGGTAAATGGTGGGATCTGGAAAGGATCATCCTGAGTGAGTTGTCCCAGAAGCAAAAAGACACACATGGTATATACTCACTCATATAGACATACAACATAGGACAAACCCACTAAAATCTGTGCATCTAAAGAAACTAAGCAAGAGAGAGGACCCTAACTAAAACGTCCAATCCCCATCCAGAAAGGCAAAGAGGATGGACATCAGAAGAAGAAGAAAACAGGAAACAACCTAGGAACCTACCACAGAGGGCCTCTGAAAGCCTCTGCCCTTCAGACTATCAAAGCAGATGCTGAGCCTGATGGGCAACTGTTGGGCAGAGTGAACGGAATTTTAGGTAAGAAGTGGGAAATATTAAGAGCTGGAGAGGACAGGGTCTCCACAAGGAGAGCAACAGAACCAGAAAATTTGAACACAGGGAACTTCCCAGAGACTCATACTCCAACCAAGGACTATTCATAGAGATAACCCAGAACCCCTGCACAGATGTAGCCCAGGGCAGTTCAGAGTCCAATTGGGTTACATAGTAATGTGAAGAGGGACTGCCTCTGACATGAACTGACTGGCCTGCTCTTTGATCACCTCCCCCTGGGGGGGAGCAGCTTTACCGGGCCATAGTAGAGGACAATGCAGCCACGTTTGAAGTGAACTGATAGACTAAGATCAGAAAGGAGAGGAGAACCTCCCCTATCAGTGGACTTGGGGAGTGGCATGCATGCAGAGGGAGGAGGGAGGGTGAGATTTGGAGGGGAGGAGGGAGGGGTTAATGGGGGGATGCAGAATGAATAAAGTGTAATTGATGAAAAATTTTAAAAAAAAGACAGAAACAATAAAAAAAAATTAAAAAAAAATTAATGATTTATTCACTTTGTATGCTGGCTGTAGCCCCATATCTCATCACCTCCCAGTCCTACTCTTTCTCTTCTTCACCTATGCCCCTCCCCTACTCCACTGATGGGGGGTCCCCCTCCCCTTCTATATGACCCTAAGTAATCAGGTCTCATCAGGACTGGCTGCCTTGTCTTCCTCTGTGGCTTGGCAAGGCTGCTCCCCTCCAGGGGAAGATGATCAAAGAGCTGGACACTGAGTCCATGTCAGAGACAACCCTTACTCCCCTTATTGGGGAAAGCACACTGAGACTGAACTGCCATACGCAGGGGATCTAGGTCCTCTGCATGAATGATCCTTGGTTGATTCATCAGTCTCTGCAGGGTCCCTTGGTCCCAGATATTTTGGTTCTGTTGGTCTCCTTGTGGAACTCCTGTCCCCTCCATGTCTTTCTATCTCCCTCTTCTTCCATAAGATTCAAGGGACAGAACAGTTCACCTTGCTCAGCTGGTTACTTGGTGCACTCTGGGTGCACAGAGGTCTGTGTTCTTAGTAATTGAGAGCCTAAGCTTGAGGTAGGGATTGCCACTTTTGGGATGAGCTGTCCCATTCTTAGCTGTATGATGATAGGGATGTCACCCAACCTCTGTGAGACTCTCACTCTTTCATCTGTAAAATTGAAATAACATTAGAGTTGTCAGGAAAATGCATTTTTAAAGAAGAGAAAAGTCACATCACAACACCTAACCCATGAAAGACTCCAAAAACACAAATTACTCATTTTTTAAAATTAATCATTTGTGCATTTATCAAGACAGTTCTACAGGCTAAGCACTATGCAATGTATTTGGAATGGAAATGAATACATCAACCCACAATATGAGAAAACCAAAGCCAATTGGAAGGAGAAACAAAATCAGATTACATGGGTCTCTTACCATGAATCTTACAGTTCAGGTGTATAAAAAGCATATTTCAACTGCAAGATTAAATTTACATCATAGAAGAGCAAAGGGCTTTACCTTTAAAATTCTTATTAAAATGAAAATGCCTCAGCCTCCTCATCTGTAAAATTAGAGTTAGAATCTAGTCCAACAGGAAAGTTTCTCTCAGTAGTGCAGTTATATTGCTTGTTCTGTCTGCAAAGAGGTTCAGTTGTATTTCGAAAAAGTATTTTGGAGCTAGCAGAGGCTGGCGTAGGCACTGGAAACTTTATCGACAGCCTTAATGTTGGGATGAGGTAGGTGTGTCATTGCTTATCTCAAAAACAAGGCCCCCTATTCTGTGTTCTTGCATGGTATAGTACTGTTGTATTGCCAACAAGTTGAACTCTGCACTGGGAATTTAGTTATGGGCATGACATTCAAGCTGACTGGGCTTCAAGAAGACTGCAATGTGAGGAGTGTGACATTTTATGTAGAATGAGGTGATGAGGAGTTTGGAATTGGGGTATTACTAATTAAAATATGCAGTCATATCTCCAGTACTTCTTAGAACACAGATGAAAAATCTAGCAAAGGACTTGAGCATGGCCAGTATAGAAAATGCTCACGATTTTAGAAGTGAATATATAGCACACCCATGTATCAAGCAATGTAAGAGTTTAAAGTGTCACCACCCTATGAAAACTCTGCTAAACTGTGTTCCTAGGTAACTGCTGGACGCTGTCAGCCTCCTTGAGACAAAGTGGTCCACTTAGGCACAGCAATGTCCCTAATAAATTAGCATCATTATGCCAGTCTCTCACACCCCAGTTCTAGTAGTGAGACACGTTTAGGGCAGATAATGCCTGCACATGTAGTGGGTGGTGTGCTGGGAGGACACCTCCCGTGGACACGCTGGCCGCTTATAGGGTGGCTTTAAGTAGTGCCTTCCAAATGTGGCCCAGCAGGTGACAGCATCTCTTTCTTCCAATCCTAACAGTTTTAAAAATAAAGTCTGGGACCCAAGATGCCTTTATTACTGATCAAAACAAATCCTGACTTGAATGACATATTCCTCATAATCCAAAAAATGTACACACATACACATGCTACCATTACTCTTTGTATGCAAATGGAGCTATAATTTTATATCATAAACAATATGGTGTTTTCAAATGATAACCAAGAAGGGCTATCTCTACTATATGAAATAATATAGTTTTCACATCTCCCCCAAACTTAGATTGGTGGAAGGCAACCTTGTAAACTGTGTGTATAGAGTATTTTAGCAGATACTTCACTTTGCAGTGTTCAC
This sequence comes from Meriones unguiculatus, assembly GCF_030254825.1. Taxonomy (NCBI): domain Eukaryota; kingdom Metazoa; phylum Chordata; class Mammalia; order Rodentia; family Muridae; genus Meriones; species Meriones unguiculatus. The sequence goes on from NC_083365.1 coordinate 75,583,541, forward strand.
ACATGAGCAATTATTATAGTTAAACTATCCAATTAAAATCATTTATTTGGAAAATTATAGTAGTCTGCTTTAGAAATTGTTATATTGTTCCGAATCAAATGGATATTATTAGATATTGATGTATAGTTCATAAGTATGAGAAAATGTTATGTGGGTGAGTGTTTAATAGAATTCTGCTGCACAAACTCTTGAGATGCTATGCAAAATGATTCCAACACTGTTACTGACCTGTATGGCTGATCTCTTCAGACAAATTCAGGTGTGCATTGCTATGTGAATGACTTCCTTCTGAGATCACAGCAGCAAAACATTCTTCCTTAAGAACTACATAAAAGGGGATAAATGGGGAAAGATGATCTAGGGAATCAGAGATTTTTATTTCATAGTATTTTAAGGTAAATATACTGACCAAATATTTTTTTTTATTTTTAGGTCATGTGTGCTAAACTACTAAAATACATACATGTATTTTAAAAGACAAAAATTCTGTAATTTGAATCACTTCCGATTTTTAAAAGTCAGATGTGGGATATTCGGATTTTGAAAATTTAAGTTTCTTGTTATGAAATTGATTTATTGTGTTTTTTAAGAGGTGAAAGCAATTGATCCAGTGTCTGGTACGTCCTTGGCATGTGCTCTACCACTGAGCTGTGTTCCTAGTGCAGGCTTTGGTACTTTTATGTAAGTGTGATAAACTATTCTGGTTCTAAGAACTTACCAGATCTATTGCTTCCTAGAGCTTCATCCCCTGTTACATCTCCTCTGTTCTGTATCACTCATGGATATTTAGTGTCAGATGTGTTGAGGGGTTTGCTCTCTGATGTCTTGGCTGCACAGCCCAAGTCAGCTCTGGCCCTCAAAGGCAGAGGGTGCTTCTTGGCAGCTTCCAGTGACACCTGTACCCTGTTGCTCAGAGCACATCTGGGCACTACAGACTTTAAGGGTAGGGAAATAAAGAAAATAGTATTAGCTTTCGTTGTTGTTGTTCCAGGAACATGAGTAGTAAGAACCACTGCATTGGCGGTCAGAAGAATGGAATTCTAACTTTGTTCTGTGTCGTCCACAACGGCTCTTTCCTTGACCAGGAGGACTGCTAGCTGACCACCTTCAACTTTGCCTCTTTAAAGGTTAGGATAGAAGATGTTTATCCCAATCCTATGAGAGAAGGTACTATATGGAATATGGAGATGAAATCCTGCTATGAAGATAATCTCTGTGTGCATCACACTATCCTTTTCTGCCACAGATGGGAATGGACTGGCAATGCTCCAAGTTTCCCCAGAAGTTACATGGGAAACTCTCTTTCCTGCTAGAGAGAATGCACTGAGGCTGGCATTACTCCTTGAATCTACTCTTAACCGCTTGTAGCCGCAACCACATCTATCATTTTTAAGACTGTGAGCACCATGAAAATAAACTCTAATATTATTGATTCAATAATTCTTTTCTACCTGTATCTACTTACATTAAGGCAAACTATTAAATAAAATAAGCCTGAAATAAATGGGATCTGGGGACAGAGGCAATTTAATCATCCATTTATCAAGAATTACCAACAGTCATTTTAAAAAATAATTTAGTCCTCTGATTCTTGCTAAGTCCATTTCTTTCTCGGCTCGTCTAATGGAGCTTCTTCTAATTCTGTGACTCTAGTCTGGGGACTGGAAATGAGAAAGTCTCAGGTGATTTCCCTAGTAGGGAAGTGTAGGAAAGGCTGATGCAATCGCTACTTTTGAGATGTGAAAACAGACCTGTAGGCATTCAAGCCCGCCTGACTTGGAGCTGGAGAGCTGGAGCCCCAAGCCTCAAGCCTTCAACTTCTCACACTGTATGTAACTTCCCACCTTTATTCTGGAAGGAAAAGTGAATGATCCTGCAAAGTATACTTTTCCTCCCAACTTAAAGCTATTTTCCCTTACACTAATTTACTTTCCAGTCTAATTTCTTCCCAGCTAAATTCGGCAACTATTCAAGTTCTTTGGATTGGAAGGAAGCCCCAGGAACCATGGGGCTCCCAAGAGAACTTATTCCAATGAAAATCCCCTTAAGGGGAGGGGGGGCGGGCATGGTGTGGAGACAGTGGCTTTAGCACCAAAGCTTTTAATGACTTTGCTAACTCTAATTGCTTTTTAGCTAAGACTGTGGAATCCCATTTGCTGGTTGATTCTTCTATCTTCTATAAAGCTACATGGCTTTTCTTCATGGCTCTGTAGGAAACTCCCGTGGTGATAATTCTATGTCAGAGATCCTCAAAGATCTGTAACCTTTCATAGAGAGAAAGATAATTATTTTTAACTCCGTTTCCAACTAGCTGGAGACAGAATAAAAGCTTAAGAGAGATGTTGACTTTTAAAGATAAGTCCACACATCAGCGTGCTCGCCCTCAGAATTCTGAAGCTCAGTGTGTTAACTCTGCCTGCTTTCTCTTTTATCTTTTGTAGAGGGGAGTTGCGCAGTACATTTTAGTCCCATTTGCAGGTCAATGCATTTTGATCTTTTTTTCGTGTCAGATATGCGACTTCTTGAAGGAGCTTGGCATTCTCTTGTAATCCTATTTGAACATCAGATCATACTTAAATTCCGCTTTACACAACAACTTCCTCACGCCACGCGTCTGGTGAGCCTTCACGACTTCAAATGCTATGAGTTGAAGGGTTCATACTTACAATATAGATACAGTCCCAGTATTGTATTTATTTTGTTTTTCAACAAGCATACACATGAGAATTTGTAGAAGTAGATGAGAACGGGAGTGATTTTTATGTGATCATTTTTGATACTTAGAAGACAAATACCAAAGTATGCCTGGGAGTTTTGATGTTTTGATAAGGGACTATCAAAATTCAGAACATCCTTTAGAATTTAAACAAGAAGTTGCATTGGAATGGATTGCTTCACTCTTCAAGGAGGCAAAGGGAACTGACAAGGGGTGGTGGGGCTTAGAACTGATATGTGGTGTGTGTCCATAGTTCATTTTGGACATTGGAAGGTGAAGTTGTCTGAAGGGGTCTGGAAGAAACACTTGCCAAAAAGATAGTGTGTGGCTTACTGATCATTATGCTTTAATAACGTGGGTAGTCCTGGCCACCTGTTCAAAAGAGTATTATCATTTTAAACTCCATGGCTTCCCAGCCTCCTCCCTCAGGGGCTTCCTCCCTTCCTCTGTCTCTGTCTCTATCTCTGTCTCTGTATTAGCCATATATATATATATATATATATGTCTTTGGGGATGTTTGTGTTTGAGCTGGTGGAGTAGACCATTCTCTTGGCAATGTAGGGAAACCCCTTGTGTTCATATTACAGAGTTTTAAGTGTCACAATCTTTAATACTTGTACACAACCTTAAATCACTGTCATCTCCAAACCAGTACTTTTTCAGTTTGTGCAAGTGAAGACTTGGAATTTAGATATAGCCTCAGCCGATTTGCTCTGATCTTGTAACCTCTACCAACCAGATAAGCAAGAGGGTGGAACCATGTGCATCCAATTTGAAAGGGATGAGAGGTGCTGATGTCTCTCAGACTAAACAAATTCCTCTTGAAAACATTCTTGAAAGTGGTTTTAGGTTCATGCTAGAAATACTACTAGAAAAGCTACTTCTTTACAGAGTAGCAGTTAGTAAGGATGATTTTTCCTGTATTGCAGTACTTCATCTGCATCCATTTCTTTAGGTTCTCTGCTTACAAGCTATAAAAAAAAATCTGTTTTTCATGTAAAAATCCTCAAACACTTAAAGACATTTGCGAAGTGCTTTCTATGTGTTCTTGCCCTATTAATGAACTCTACCTTACAACTTTTTCCTCTGGCTAATATTTTTATATTACTTCATCATTAAATATATATGAAAAACTCTAATTACCTCTAATGAAGTATGATTTAATTTCCATGCAGTCACTATATAAAAATATACCATTGAATTTTGACCTGGATTTTTATCACCTTGAATGAATTGTCTTCTATTTCTACTTCCTTAAATACTCCACTGTAAATCAGCCAGAAAGATCAAAGTCCCCTTGGTTTGGGATATGCAATGGAAAATTTAATGGACCTTCTAGATTTAGAAAATATTTTAAAAAGGAAGATGTTTGCTCACGGACACTAAAAGTCCCTATCAATTACTGTATGAGGGAACTCCCACCTGACCATACAGGCAATGCAGCTTTACTCGTATTCCCTCTAAATAAATGGAGAGCTTTCAAAGTTCAAACTGTGTAGCAAGTTTTTCTGGGGTATATGCCGATTCACTCTCAGGAGTCCCCAAAGCAAAGGATGTGCCTCCATGGGTTAATATTGAAAAGCACCATCCAATGGGAAGTTCATGTGTGTCACACATAGGAACCACATGTGAAATTTTAAGGTTTAAAATAGCTACACATTGGGAAAAAGATAGCAAAATTAGGAAGTGAGCTGATATATGTATCTTAAAACTCACTAGGAGATTGAGGCTGTAGGATTATAAGTTTGAGGTCACTGTGGGCTGCATGGCAGATTCTAATAGTCCGTGCTGTGTAATGAGATCCTCCCAAAAGGAAAAAAAAATACCTTAGAAATTATCCAGTAAATGTTAATAGGGATTTCTATCCCTATTGTCATTCTGACCCTTTGACCCCTGAAAAACTCATCCAGATATATTAGTTATTCTTACTATAGATTTTTATTTCTTTAGACGAGAGCTCATATGACGCTGAACTTTTGCTGCTTCTTCTCCTTCAGAAATGTAGGGATTACAGGTATGTGTCCTTGTCCAGTTTCATGCAGTGCTGCGGGGTGGATTCCAAGGTCTCATGCCTGTTGGGTAAGCATTCCAACTGAGCTGTATCCCTAGGTCAAAATTTTCTTCTTTTATAAGCAACTAAATTCACCTCGTGTTTGTGGTACTACATTTTACAAACCAAAAGTTGAGGGTTAAAAAAGTCACCAGTGTATACTGCCTCCCAATGTGATGTTAGGACGCGCATCCCATTTAAGGCCTCCTCTGTAGCTCTCTGCTAGTGTCCTGCTCTCATCACACTAAAGGCAGAAGGCCTCAGATATGGTGGGCTTTCTCCTGAGACAGCTCCTTTCTGTGCTCTCTTTATAATTTCACTATGAATGTGCCATTGGTAGACTCTTCCAGATGCCATGTTCCTAAGTGAAGGAGGTTTTAGTAAGGACTCTGCATGGCCAAAGTGTCATTTCTACCTGATCATAGCCCTGAGATTTATTAATGAAGTGGTACTTGCACGCAGTAAAATAGTCAGATGGTGAGTCTTGGTGAATGTTGCGGTGTATCCATCATCTCCAGAGAGTTGCTTTGACCCTTCCCATCTGTCCCACTCTGCTTCCATTCCCAGCACACAAGAAGCAGACAACAGTCTATCATATCCTGTGACTTTACAGACGTGGAATGGCATACTGTGTGCAATGTCACCTTTTACTCATTGTTACAAGGTTGAGTAACTGGATGGCAGCAGTCATTTACCCATTAGCTGCTTGTTGGATGTCAGAGTTGGGTGGGGCTCTGTTCTTTCTCTCCTTTTAAAACCATTATTTAGAAAACATAAAGCCACTATGGCCATCCTACGATGTAGGTTTTTGTGGGTATAAATGCTTTTATTTGTCTTGGGTGAATGACAGGATGAAATTTCTGAGTCCTTGTGTGGATACAGTTTATAAAACATTCAATCAAGGACCATGTATGCATATAACCTAGAACCTCTGCTTGGATGTAGCCTGTGGTAGCTCAGTAACCAATTGGTTTCCCATAATAAGGGGAACAAGGACTATTTCTAACAGGAACTCAATGGCTGGCTCTTTGACCTCCCCACCCCCCAGGGGAGGCGCAGTCCTGTTAGGCCACAGAGAAGGACTTTGCAGCCAGTCCTGAAGATACCTGATAAAACAGGATCAGATGAATGGGGAGGAGATCCCCCCCATCAGTGGACTTGGAAAGGGGCAGGGTGGAGATGAGGGAAGGAGGGTGGGATTGGGAGGGAATGAGGGAGCGGGATACAACTGGGATACAGAGTTAATAAAATATAACTGATAAGAAAAAAGTAAAGTTAAAAAAAAAAAAACTCTCCAAGGAGGCCATACCATTTTACACTCCAGCCAGCAGCATGGAGATATGTCATCTGGTTGTTTTATAAAGACAGCAACACTGGTGTTCTCACCTTTGTGCTTGGCGCTGTTTTAGTGTACATGTGGTAACATCTCCTAATGGTTTTGTTTGCATTTCCCCATGACAGGCGATGTTAAGGGCTTCTGAACATGCTTTGTATATATTATCTTCTGTAATATTGAGCCCCTATTGCACTGAGAAGAGGTTATGATACACTTTCTGGATGGGGTAACAATGTCCTTTCCATGTGTTTCAGGACTTGGGTTGGTTTATGATTCCTTGCAAAGATCACTTCTCTTCCTTCATCTCTATTTTCATGCTTTCACAGAGGTCATACAAATATAGAAGTGTTGAATCCCAGGAATTTAAATATGTCTATGACATTAGTAAGATAATACATGTATGTGAAACCACCGTGTTCTGCAGGGTGGGCAGGTGGGGTGTGGTTTCGGGTGGTCTCTGTAGTATAGAATTGACTGGTGGTGAGCACAGTTCAGCAGGGCCAAGTCCAAGCCTGTGGCTGCGCCTCCCTGCCCAGCCACTTTTGATGAACTTGCACTCTTCCGCTTCCCATGAAGTATACAGTTTCATCCAGCGCAGTGTTGGGGCTGTACCACTTGCTGGAGCTGTTCCCAAGTATTTACTCCTGTGCTTTAATGAGCACAACTTTGTTATTTTTTTCCCATTTTCCTGTTCTGTCCTTCAATATTATGCCCTCCATCTGTTCCGTCATGCAAATGCATATTGGTATTTTCCTTGAATTTCTTTTCATTTTCAGCTGGAACTCTGCTCTGCATCAATCCGTTGAGTGCTAACTGCTGTGCTAATATACAGCCTCTACCAAGTGGATAAGCTGATTGATGGCCAGCCGGCTATGTGCATGGAGTTATTTCCAAGTCAGGTTAACTAGAACACACTTAATCATTCCCATTCTCCCAGAAGAACACCCGAGAAGCTCTTTTGATGATAAATTTCATGGCTGAAAAAACTAAGTAATGAGAGGATCTGCTGTTTTGGATCAAAAAGGGTACACTTATGAGGCAGTTTTGATTTTAGTATGGAGCCCGTGTGGTGGAGATGCAATTCACTAAGCAGTGCTGATTGAGGACTATGGGCCCAGACGCTGCAATTGCAGCCAAGGCGTGTTCCCAATTAACACAGCTACACAGTTCCCAGATTAAACAAGTAGAGGACTCTCTTCTTGTCCACTGAATTCTAGGTATGGAATCCTTAACTTTCCACACCAGCCCCTTCAGCAGTTTTCCAGTACTGCGAGCTTGGATGTCTGAAGTATTAGATATTCTCCCACATTGCCCTTTGATGATGGTGGGATGGCACTGGCTTCATATTCACTGTGGGATGTTCTGAGAAGTCATGTAGAGCAAAGGGTTCTCTGAGATCCTGCCACTAGCAATTTATCCCTTTTTGTTAAGAAAAGTTGTCTTCAAAGGCAAATGTTTTTAGTAACAGGGAAATATATTGTGGTAATTTTTTTTTGACATTGTCTGTCAAGGATAATTTCTAGAAATTCAATAAGATTGCATTCTGTTTAATATTTTTCTAAATGGTTCTTAGAATTATAAAAGAAGTATATTACACAATTCTATATTAAGAATACACAGTGCATAAAGTTAAATCATTTCTTTCCTGTCTATCCAAATGATCTTAGGGTTATTTATTGTAGAAGAATTGGCATACATACATACTGATCTAATTTAATGTATAACAGAGAGAGAGAGAGAGGCATACACTACCACTGATTCTTTGTAACTTTGTTCCATGCATGTTTAGTCAGTGAACCATAAAACAGAAAAGAACAATGACATCTTACTAAACATATACAGAACATTTATTTGTCATTCCTAAGCAAGCCACTATAGTAACTATTTATTTGGCATTCACACTGTATTACGTGTCATGAATCATCTCGAGATATTTAGGGTGTAATGGAGCACTGCCTCAGATTTATATATATATATAAAAACATACCACATTCTATATAGAACTTTATCCTCCTGGATTGTGATATATGATGGAAGTTTCTGGAACTAATCTTCTGAGGATACCAAAGGATACCAGAATTTTTCTCTACCACTTTTCTTTGCCTTTTGATTCTTTTCTGTGATGGCTCATAAGTCTATTCACTCCCACAACAATATCTTAACGCCCACGGTATAGTTTGTATCTAGTAATTCTATCATTGCCATTTAGGAGACTATTTAAAATTGGTTTTCTTGTTGCAGGTATACTATAGAATATTCAATCATCCTCAAATATTGAGGAAAATGCCCTTCTCTAATTTGTTCAAACGCCAATAGCTTACTATGGTTCCTTAGAGTGGAATTATTGTTTGAACATTTCAAATTGTGGTTGGTGTCCAGAAGGGCTGTTCCATTTAAGCTTTGTAGCAGTAACCAAGCATGCTTGTTGTTTTTTTTTTTCTCATAAAAACATTACTATCTTGCTGAGAGAGTCTTATTATTTATAATGTATGAAAAGATTATTAATGATCATTTTGCTACGCAACAAATGTTTATTGAGCAGCCACTGTATGCAGGAACTTTTTTAGACACTTGTAAGACAGCAGTAAACCCACACACCCTTTCTCTGTTGCTTACATTTTGATGATAGAAGAAGAAAAAGGAGAAGATACTAACAGCTTGTGGGAGGTACGAATAAAAATAAGGCAGGCTCAGAGAAGGCATAGCAATAGAGAGATGGGAGGGGTGTGCAGGACTTTTAGTTAGAAGGTCAGAACTGCTTTCCCCACCCCCCAGTGGAGACATTTGTATAGAGAGCTCTGTTAGGAAGATGGACAGTGCCCCACTCTGGGAAGAGTACTCCAAGCAGAAGAAAAGCCAAGTGCAAAGTCTTTTGGCATCAGTGTGCTTGGAAGGCCACCAGAGCCGCAGAGAGCTTCTCACACGGAGAAGTGGGAAGCAGAGAGGGACGAGAGAGATTGAGTGTTATCCTGTGGCCAGGCCAAGATGAGGCAGGGATGTGCTGGCCACCGGAGGGCTTGGGAGTCAGTAGGTAAAAGAGAGGTCAATTTTTTCTAAGCTTTTTTAGAAGTTTCAAAAAAAGGGGGTGTGTGTGGCTGGCAGTGTGAGAAAAAAGCCTGATGGCAAGAAAGAAATGACATGTAGAGTAGCATTAATAATAATGCCAATCAGACAGTGTAGAGATCAACAGGTTAGAGGCTGCCCTGGGGGCAGAGATGGAAGAGTTTGAATGTCATCAGAGGAGCAGCACAGGAGACCACGTGTGTGACAGTTCCGGGACTGGTTCTGGTGCTGGTTATGTAAAGCTGTACAGACACTAAAATTCTTAGAAGTGTGTGTACGCATACACATGCACACACAGACTCATATACATGTACTACTCCATATGCTCTCCAGACACATGCATATGCATGAAAATGAATTCACACATGCAAACAGACAGGCACATGCATGTATACACACCACACACATGCCTGCATACATGCACATGAATTCACAGCACACACACTTGCATATGAACACACACACATACACACACACACACACACGCATGCTCATGCACGCTCAGGCACACACACAGGAGAGCACAGTGTGACAGTTTTAGGCGTGATTATGGTTCTAATAAATTTTCACAGAAGTTAAAATCCCTAGAAGCACATGTTCTGTTAAGAATGTCATTGGAATTTTGGTGAGAATTGTATTGAATCTGTAGATTGCTTTTGGTTATTTTTACAATATTTATTCTGCCACCCCATGAACATGAGAGTTTTTTCATTTTCTAGTGTCTTTTCCAATTTCTTTCTTCAGTGCTTTATAGTTTTCATTATAGAAGTTTTTCTTTTTTACTTCCCTGGTTAGTTTTATTTCTAGATATTTTTGAGGCTATTTTGAATTAGATTGCTTCTTTGATTTCTTTCTTGCATGTTCATTATTTTTATGTAGAAAGCTACTAATTTTTGCAAGTGAATTTTGTATATTTGTACTTGGCTGAAAGTGTTTATAGATACTTCATACACACACACACACACACACACACACTTAAAATGTTATAAAAAGAAGAAAAAATGGCTAAGACATATCTCAAAAATATTCATTGCCCCTAGTAATTAGGGAAGTGCAAGTCAAAAGAACTTTGAGATTTTATCTTACCCTAGTCAGAATGGCAAATATCAACAAAACTCTAGATAGCAAACTCTTGATAGCAAACTCTAGAGTTGACGTGGGAACGAGGGAAATTTCACTCACTGTTGGTGGGATTTCAAACTGATATAGCCACTCTGCAAATTAATGTGAAGAATTCTCAAAACTCAAAAATAAATTGACCATTGGCACAGCTCCACAACCAACTCCTTAACATAAGACAGAAAGATGGTCGTCCTACTTCACAGATACTGCATCAGCCACATTCATTACTGCTCTCCATTTACAATAGCTGGTTAAACGGAAACAAACTAAATGTTCCTCAGCCAGAAAATGAACAATGAAAATGTGCTACATACACTACAGTAAGCAAACTGAGATCATGAACTTTGTAGGCGAATCGCTGAAATGAGTAAAGATCACAGTGTGTGAGGTAACCTGGGCCCAGGAAGATAAACACAGCGTGTTCTTTCTCGTGATGCTCCTAGCTTCTACAGGTTTAAGTCATCTCCTAGAGTAACTTTATAAACATAAAAGTTAGAAAAAGGTCATTTCTAGGGTTGGTGAAGAACACTGGAGAAGGGAACAGCAGGGCACAGATGATGTGACGGGTGAAATGAGAAAATAAGGCACCCAATTAGGAAGGAGGAAAGGAGATAAGTTCAGAAGGAACGTGGAGGAGAGTAAAAATGAGCAAGGATATTTTAAAAAGTCATATTGAATTATAATATTAACTAACTATCCAAAAATACCTATAATACACATAAATTAGTATATAAATATAGTTTAAAAGAAAATATCCCATTAGGTTCACAATACTCTCTCTATGAGCTAAAACTTACCTAACAAACCCTCAAAAGCAGGCAGGAAAAGCCTTCTTTTGAATTGTTCAGTTGTCCAAGATTCCCCCAAACATCAAAGACCTTTGCTTGCCTCCAAGAGCTGAAATGTAAAGTACTATTGTGAAAGATACCATAGACAGTAGACATAGGACCCAAGCCTCTGAGCGGGAGATGACCAGAAAACCTCCCTGAGACTAATTTCATGGCACCAGAAGGCACCATGCATGCCTCCAAAGGAGGTGAACAACAGTCCTGCCCAGGTGGTGTCTGTGACCACAACAATGATCAGCATGGCGTGATCAACCTAAGATGTAATAATGGTGAACACACTTTAATGGTAACCCACAACAGCTGTTTAGTTGGTCTTACGGCCCGTAAGAGAAGAGAGAAATCGTGCCTGATACAGGAAACCGAGCCAACTAGCCAGAACTAGTGTATTCCCGAATCTTGGAGGAGAACTTAAAACAGCCACTTACTAAATTAGCATAAATACATTCTTTATACCCACAGATAAGTGTAGTCCTCAGCTCTTGTTGAGGAAACTTCTCTTTGCAACAGATGGAGGGAGACCGTACAGAATGCCACAATCAAAATGAAGACTTGTAGAACCCAGCCCCAACTTACATATCTATAACCCAACGACTGCTCATTAGGCTTAGGGGTCATTTTGGAAGAAGATGGTTAAAAGTCTGAGGAACAAGAGTTTGCTGTGAGGTCAGCTCTTCTAGGAATGCCAGAGCCACATCCCTAAAGATTCACCAGCAGGAGCTAAACAAATGCAATAGACATGCTAATGTGGGTGGGATAAGCCCTCACAGCCTTACACTGAGAATTACAGACAAATGAGCAATGCTGAGAATAGTAATCTTCCTCAAGGAAGAACACAACAACTGGTTGTCCAATACCAAAAGGTCAGCCCTGAAAGTATATACATAAAAGACTACTAAGCAAGCTATATTTATGTATTGAGAGAGAGTGTATGTGTGTGTGTGTGTGTGTGTGTGTGTGTATAGCAACAATTAATAAAAATAAAAAAGGCCATGAATTTAAAAGAAAGCAAGATGAGATGTTGCATATTTGGGAGGGTTTAGAAAGGGGAAAAGGGGGAGAAATGATATAATTACATCATTGTCTCAGCTAAGACTCATAGCCAAACTTTGGGCAAAGTGCAGGGAATCTTATGAAAGAAGGGGGAGATAGAAAGACCTGGAGGGGACAGGAGCTCCACAAGAACCAAAAAATCTGGGCCTAGGGGTCTTTTCTGAGACTAATATTCCAACTGAGGACCATGCATGGAGATAACCTAGAACCCCTGCACAGATGTAGCCTGTGGCAGCTCAGTCTCCGATTTGGGTTCCCCAGTAATCTCTGATATAAACTCAGTGGCTGGCTCTTTGATCACGTCCACTGATAGGGAAGCATCCTTACCAGTCCACAGAGGAAGACAATGCAGCCAGTCCTGATGAGGCCTGATAGACTAGGGTCGGATGGAGAGGGAGATGGGGTAGGAAACTTGCTTTGCACTTCTGCCCAGGTGTTTTCAGATGTTTCATCTCTGTTCCATGATGCTGCTGTCCCCATCTGTGAGCAAGACCTACCTTATGGACAACTGCTGCTACTCCTAGGATTGCTTAACCACATCCTTGTTTTGAAAGGGACCCAAGTTTGCACGTGCAGATCTTACTTCCTCCATTTAGATTGTAAACCCACCAGGATGGAGCACTGTGCAATGTCATCTCTGGGACTGTTAGCAGTGCCTGGGGGAAGGCAGCTCAAGAAGATGCCTTCTGTGTCAGCAGCAGCAGCAGATAGACAGGGGTGGCATAGCACCAGCACAGGAAGAGGCAGGGACTGGGGTGGGATGAGGGGCTCAACACTTTCTATTCTGCTACTGACATTTTATATTTTAATGCTGACATGACATATTTTAATGCTGCTGGCGTGTCATATGTGACAGCAGCCTGTGGTAAAGATGTTTTCTTCATTTATTTTATGTAGAATGCATTTCTCTTGAATGGCCAGTGTTTATTTCTAAGCGATTGCAATGGGTAAGTGTCCTAATGTGGGCATGTCCACACTTTCTATGTAGAGGTTTCCACTTCATCAGTATGAACAGATGTGGGTAACATTTTGACCTTTGATGCTTTTATTAACCTCACTCTCAGTAGCACTACACATTATATTATTATTATTATTATTGCTATTATTACTATTAATGTTTAAATTTGTTTTTTTTTAATTTATTCATTTTATATCCCGATCATAGACTCCTACCTTGTCTCATACCAGGCCCACCCTCCCTCCCTCTTACCCCATCCCCTTCCCATAGTCCTCAGAAAGGGGATCCCTCTCCCCTTCCATCTGACTCTAACCTATCAAGTCTCATCAGGACTGCCTGGGTCCTCTTCCTCTGTATCCTGGCAAGGCCAACCCCACCAAAGGGAAGTGATCAAAGTGCAGGCAACAGAGTCCATGTCAGAGACAGCCCCTGCTCCCTTTACTAGGGAACCCACATGAAGACTGAGCTGCCTATAGGCTACATCTGAGCAAGGGGCCCTAGGTACTCGTCATGCATGATCCCTGTGCCCAGATTTTTTTGTTTTATTGGCCTTGTGGAGCTACTGTATCCTCTGGGTCTTTCTATCCACCGTACTCTTCTGTAAGACTCCCTGTGCTCTGCCCAAAGTTTGGCCATGAGTCTCAGCATCTAGTTCCATCTCCTGCTGGAGTATTTCAGAGGATAGCTGTTGTAGGCTCCTGTCCTGTTCCTTCTCTTTAACCACTTTCAGTGTCTATTCTATTTGTCCTTCTAAATGAGAATTATGAAAGACTCCCAGGAGCCTGAATGCAGCGAGGTAGCTCTTGCTATACCGCGCCTACTCTACATAGTGTTAACAATCGCTGCTTATCTTTTGGTCTTTCAAATTAAAATCCTCCCTAGGATATGCCTTGTTATGTAGCTTCTTTAGATCTGTAGATTACAGTATGGTTATCCTGCATTAATTGGCTAATATCCACTTATAGGTGATCATATACCATGTGTCCTTCTGGGTATGAGTTACCGCACTAAAGTTGATCTTTCCCAGTTCCATCCATTTGCCTGCAAATTTCATGATTTCCTTGTTTTTAATTGCTGAATAGCATTCCACTGTGTAAATGTGCCACAATTTCTGCATCCATTCTTCAGTTGAGGGACATCTGGGTTGTTTCCAGATTCTGGCTATTACAAATAAAGCTGCTATGAACATGGCTGAACAAATGTCCTTATTATATGGTGGATCATCTTTCAGGTTTATGCCCAGGAGTGGTATAGCTGGATTTTGAGATAGAGATAGCTAATCCCAATTTTCTGAGAAAGTGCTAGATTGATTTCCACATTGGTTGTGCAAATTTATACTCCCACCAGCAATGGCGGAGGCTTCCCCTTTCTTCTTGTCCTCACCAGTATGCATCATCCCTAGAGTTTTTTATCTTGGCCATTCTGATGGGTTTAAAATGGAATCTCAGTCGTTGTGATTTGCATTTCCCTGATGACTAAGAACGATGAGCATTTATCTAAGTGTTTCTACACCATTTGATATTCTTCTCTTGAGAATTCTCTGTTTAACTATGTACCTCATTTTTAAAGAGCTTTTAACTCTATCCAGGCTGCTTTTAATATAAACTAATGTAAGTACATTTTAAATGAAATATTTATTATTGTTTTTCTACTTTTGATGTTTTCTCTATGAAATTAAGATTTCAAAAATTATTCAAAGTAGCCAAGGCTGCACTGAGAAACCCTGTCTCAAAAAACAAAACAAAACAAAACAGGTGTATTTTTAAGACATGTAAAGAGTCATTTTTATAAGCCATTTTTCTCTGACAATGTGAAAAATTAAAGACCATGCAACTTCTCAGGAATGCTTTTATAACATTACTGGTATATAAGCAAATATTTTAAAATTCATGAAATTCCACAGTTTATTATTTACTATCCTTATTCTCCACATTCTTCAGTATTTTGCCCAAACTGTCTTGACTAATGCTCTCTTTTCACTGTAGTGAAAGCATCAGCATAAAGATTTTCACCCAAGCTCATAGAGAAGCAGATTAATGCAAATGATCATTTCAGCCTGCAGGCAGGGAGACATGCAAGGAATCTCAGCTCTATTGATCTTGCCCATGAAGAAGCCTCACATAGTTGCCAAGAGGAGAATCTGAAGTCATGAAGTCATACTGTTTGGGTTCAGGTCATGTCTCTGACATATATAAGTTATAGAATCTTGTATGGAACTCTTACAATTTACTTTTCTATTAGAAATTCAAGGTTTTACTCATAGTACTTACCTCACAGGGTTGGTTGACTTGTTCACTCAGATTCCTCATGTGGATTGCCCAGCATAGAAACTGGTCGATATGTTTCAGTCTATATGGTTCTTGAGGTGTGGTAGGCATCACACCTAAAGAGACACAATAATAAAATAAGATCTATTGATTTTTTCTTTTTAAACACAAATATACATCACATACTCCAAATATGGGAAGGATAGTTTAAAGCAATGAGGAAGGAGAAGACAATTAAGGAAAAGATGCTCACAAAGATGCCTTAGGGAGGAGATAAATGCTGTGTACGGCAAGTTGGTTATTTTATTGAGGTTTACTGGTGAGAGATCTATGTGGTTAACAAAGGTAGCCACAGCCTCCCTGTTTGATGGGTCTTTAATGAAGGTATTTTTCCAATTGGATTCTTAAAATTATCGTGTATACATTATTCAGAGGCTTCATTTTTCAGCTTGCTAATCATAAGATTTTTCAAAATTTACAAATTCTATTGTTTTTCCTGATACCTTGGTCCCAGTTCTGTTCCAATGGTGAGTCTGTTGGATTCCCTTGAAGGTGAGCTACTCATCAGAATTCTGCCCTGATGGTAACAGACTACACAGAGAAGATGTGTAATAAATGAGTGGGAAGAAATTTTGAAGTGCAGGGGTTTGTATTTATAATGCTTAGACAAATTACAGATGGTTTTGTTTTTTTTTAAATGTATTTCTTTGTTCAAAAGAATGAGCCATTCTGCATTTTACATTGTTATGCTCAGCCTCATTCCTGTCCCTTGTGACTCCCAGAGTCTTCCTTTGAAGTTGAATTAACTTGTTCAGTGTAAAACGATTTGCAAATTTTAAGTAGCATACGCTAACAAGGACACGTAGCAGAGCAAGGCCTTCATTTTCCCTTCTGTTCAGAGCAGGAGGTTGTGTGATTTATTTTAGCGATGCACAGTTCTTTCTAGAGAGTCTAAAATAACCATTGCACCTGTACCCTGTTCTACCTTTGGAGGAGCTGTCAGCCTGGCAGTTGGTGGCTTCTCACAGGACTGGCATTTTAAAGGCTACTTCTTGTTATTCTTAGGAAGCCAGTTCTGAGTCAGCAGAAATGGAGGACTTTCTTGTGTGATCTGTCCACACTGCCCTCCAGGCAGCCTGAGACAAGTTCTAAAATCCAGCTACCAATTTGCTTCCTGTTCTTTCTCGTCCCCTGTTCTCTCCTGTTTCCTCCTCAGCTTCCTCATCTCAACAATGGTTCTGTATTCTCCTGACCACTCTTGCTTTCTTCCAGTTTCTGCTCATTGGCTTTAGGATCATGTTTTCATTATTTTTGTTCTTTCTCAGTTGATGAGGAGACATCTCTTGTAATAGTGGTAAGATTTGTACCTAGTGAAAGGTTTTGGATCAACCTTTCCCCACCTTCTAGGTCTCTCATTGTTATTAGAGGGAACAGAACAGAAAACAGTAGATGGTGTGTATACAACCTTAGAGGGGGTCTAAAATGAACATGTGAAATTAAAATAAGTGCTTTTAAAACTAATCCTAGGACCTTTTATAATCACCATAGAAACCCCTACACAGCTTTCTCTCCCTACAATACTTCTTGATATTTCATCTTTAACATTGAGAGTTTTTATTAATTAAATTTGTTCTTTGATGATTTCATTCATGCATATGATGCATTCTTATACTCTCAGCCTCTCTTATCTCAATCACATCCCTGTCATGTCCCTCTTCTCCCTAAAACATCCTTGATCCTGTTGCTGTCCTGCTGTCTTTTTAAACTTGCTGAGCTTAACCAGGACTGTCTGTGTCACCAGAGGCTTGGATATCCACTGGAGCTTTGTGGGCTCACTAGGATGTGTGCAACTGAGGACAATGACCACCTCTTGCCAGAATTATCTAGTAGCCAATAGTTCAGCACAGAGGAGTAAGCGTCCTTGAGCCCTTTCTCCCTCCATGCTGCTACACCAGTTGTACACCAGGGCAGCCATGTGTAGGCCCAGTTCAGGTGAATACAGCTGCTGTGAGTGGCAAAGGCTGTTGTTGATGTTTTCAAAGTTACCTTTCTTTACGGTTTTTATCTGGACGATTTTTTTTTTTAAATAGCCACAATGTTCACCTTTCCTCCTAATTGTTACTATAATGACAGATGTTTTTCCATAGCAACTTTTGTCACAAACACAAAGTTGTAGCAAAATGTAATGTTCTGATACAGATTTTAAGAGCCTCAAAGTTGATCTCCTTATATCTCGTGTGATGACAGAGAACTGGTCATGCTCAGCTATAGCATCTCAGGTGGTCATGATTATTCACCTTCCTCTCAAATGCATTTGATGACTGAAGGCGGGGCTGAGGGTTTGAGAGATGGCTCAGCAGTAATCCACACGGCAGTTCTCAACCACCTGTAAATCTGACTTCGGGTCAGGAAGCGTGCATGTGGTACACAGATATGCAGGCAAAATGCCCATACACATTTACATAAATGATTTTTAAAAGGTTTTTAAAAATCTGTCTGAATTTATTATAATTCTCAGGTTAAAAGGGAGGATAATAGAAAAATAAAATTTTAATTTAAAAAGGTGGGCTCGGTTTCCAGCTTGCCCCGTGCCGGACACCACTGATGCGCATTAGCCATTCTCACTAGCATCACTAACTTAAATGGGCAACTAGGGAAGCCTCACTCTCATTTGACTCCTGCCATTGTTTCCACAGACAATGAATTCCATCTTGCAGAGTGCTAAAGGTGAGGAGGACTCTTGGACTAAAACCCTCTCAGAAGCCACGCTTTCTCAGAGGACACTTCTGCCTTTGACCTCCCTGTGGACTGTCTTCATTCACCTGTCTTCCTGCCTTCCTAAATTCTCTTTATCAGGTCACTTTCTCATCCCCCTACATCTCCTCAGGGCCTTTTTTCTCAGCCATAATGGTTTTACTTTTATAAAGAGTAAAAAATGTTAGCATTGGGTCATTTCCTTTCTCTAATTCTCCCTTCATTCTCCTTTAGCTCTTTAGCCAAATGTCCATGATACAAACAGAAAGAACCTCTCAAAATGATCTTAGAAGTGAAACCATAAAATAATAATCCTGGCATGTCACTCTCCTATATTTCTTTAAGCACAATTATTGGCTGTTGATTTCTCTATAAAGCTGTATCCAGACTTCATTTTTATTCTGAACATTGCTTTTCCATTTTTTGCTCTACAGTGTAGTTACTTTTTAGCAATAACAAATGTATCCATGGATGGGCATTTTCTAATTGATTAAATTAAATGAATTAAATTTGGAAACTTTTTGACATGTGTCCAAATTTTTCATAATTACTTCTAATTGCAGGAATTATTTTTTTAGATATCAAATCTGCTGTATACACACATATCCTCCTGCCAAATTGTATTGCACAGTACTTTGCCAAGAGAGTCACAATATGGCTAAAATTAAGCCTCATTAGGTATAACAGGATGAGATGCAATTTAATTCTGAAAGCTGACTGTAAGTGCAAGAAGATCGATTTGCTTTTCTTCTGTCTACCAAGTTAAAAGAATGATACATTATTTTGCAAATCCCAGTGGCAAAAGGTAGCTGAAATAATTCATGCAGTTTCTCGAAGGCAAAGAACGTCAAGCTTAAAACTGTGTTATTATTTATCTTTCCCCTTCATCCATTTGACTCCCTCAGTCTGTAGAAGAGGCCTTTACTTTAGCAGAAGGTGGATTGCATTTCTGCCAAGTCAGTGTACTCCCTAAATGGATATGTCAGAGACAATATTGTTTCTCAAAAATCATTTAGAAAGCAGCATTTTTACATAAGTAGGCTCTTTCATTAGTTTTGAATTAAATTTGAGCAATTGCTGTTTCTGTTATGGCTGCTTCTTGGGAAGCCCAGGCAATGAGGGAGTCCCACATTCCTAGAGTCAGAATTTCTTTTGGGGATTACGGAACTTGTGTCTGGCTTATAAGACTATGGGATGGATGCAGCTTGTCTAAGGTCTTAGTGGAGGCTGATGATATTCAGAAAATCAAATATTTTGCATAAAGTCAACTAAGATTGAGGATTTAATTTGTATGATGATGATATGGGGAAAGAAGGCTAAATGATGTAAGTTTTGGAGTATCCCAAGGAATGTCTTCGGTTTTCATTTCTTGCCTTGAAAATGCTAGGGAAAATTTTGTAGTCATTAATTCCCTAGATGCTTCTCTTTGTCCTGAAGATAATGCGCATCTCATTATGCCTTGACAGAATTACCCTGCTGCTTTGTGAGTTTTGAAAGAATGTCTCGATTTTTTTTTTTATCTAATAACAGAGTATTAGAAAGGAAATATCCATGATAACTTTTT
Organism: Meriones unguiculatus; assembly: GCF_030254825.1. Taxonomy (NCBI): domain Eukaryota; kingdom Metazoa; phylum Chordata; class Mammalia; order Rodentia; family Muridae; genus Meriones; species Meriones unguiculatus. The sequence goes on from NC_083365.1 coordinate 75,603,269, forward strand.
TCTTTAGGTAAATGAATAAAGGGAGTTATAAACTAAAGGGTGCTACAGAGATATTAATTATAATTAGCAGAATAATATTGTACAGATTCATTTCAATTTCTCTTTGAAGGGTTAAAAACATAACCAAATTAAATCTTGCAGAACGTTCATCAGTAGCGGTAGGAGTGGGAGGCTCTCATAAATCTTTGCCTCATACTGTTCTGTTAAATTAAATTACATAGGATTCTAGCTGAAATTAATTTTAAAGGATTCTTTGTAAAGGTGTTCATAATTCCATATTATAATTAGTAATATAATTATTATATTTATATATTGTATATATATTATAAATCAATGACCAACCGCAACAGGAAATTTTCTTGTTATCTACAGTACATTTTCTTTAAAGCTCTGTGCTCTTCTGCAATCACCTTTTCTTTAAGGAAAACAGCGAACTTGTTTCTTTCTAGAATTCAGAACTGGGCACATTTTGTAAGGTTGAGTGTAGTACCTACCAGCACATTTTGCCCCTTGCCAATTAGCATTCTGTTCATCGAGCCATTCATTATTTAAGAAAACTTTGCAATCATTAGTAGCAGACTTCAAGATTTCTTTTAGGGTAGGTCAATCTAATCATTTCTTACTGGAAATGAGAAATTCCAGGTTAGGCACCAGAATATTCAAAACATTAATTACTACCGAATATGAGCAATCACTTAAAATGCAGTAATGTATTCCTGGACACTGGGAAAAGCTCTGATACATAGAGATCAGGCTTTATAATAGCTAAAAGTTTTCTGCTGCCTTATAATTGGGCATCGTTAGGGCTCTCTCAGAGAACTGACTTTGTTGTCTACAGAGCCCATGCAGCTTATGAGACCTGATTGTTGGTGCTGTCTTCAGTCCAGCAGGTGGTCAGTGCTGGGGCACTGGTGGCAGAAACTTCCAGGTGTCCGTATCGAAAGCCAGCTAGAAAAAGAAAAATCAGAAAGAAAGGTTTTCGCTGACTGGGGATTCACTGTGTCTGAGATGACAGGGTCAGCTAACAGTCACTTCACAGGAGAAAGTGCAGTGACCAGGAAAGCAGCAATTCTTACTTCAAATGCTCTAGCTGGAGTTGGACCCAGGGCAAATGAAGGCTCCCAGCAAGGGGCATCTCCACCTTACTCACTCCCAGAGATCCTGCAATCAGAACATTCTTGTGCATGAGTAAGGAGTAAAACACTATTAGTCTTCTGGGACAGAGCACATTTGAGTTTCTCTCTCTCCTCTCCATGGGCCAGATCTGGGCCTAGGTTTGAATTCTGAAGTGGAGGTATAAAGAAAAGTTTAAGTCTAGTTTAAAGGGTCGAATCGAGCTGGAAGCATTCACTGGTTCTAGTTTAATGGGTTAATTTGAGCCTGGAGCATTTACAGTTCCTTGGACCTGTCCTGTCTCTGGCTTCCTCTCACAGATTGTGACTCACAGGAAGGCTATCCTGTCTTGACTGATGCCTTCATTTTATAGAAAGAAAATGAAAGACAGATGGGGGTGAGTTTGTTTCCTGGCCTAAGGCTCAGGACCTGCTCTCCTCTGGATTTGAGAATGAAATTGTGCAAACCACTTGACTCTTTGGAGTTCAGTTTTGTTTTTTCAGTCAAATTGATTGATTGACCTCAGCCCTAACGGTCAATAGCTGCAGACATACCCTTCTCTCGTGTTCTGAAGCTGCTAAGTGCTTTGTGATGTCATGATTTATTTCTGGTGCAGGTGTGTCCTGGGGTGGGGCTTGGGGTCAGGAAGGAACTCGGTTGACCCAGACACATCGATTCAGCGCCTAGGTGAAGCAGCTTAGATGTATCCCCAGGGCCGGAAAAATTTATTGATATAGATTAAGAGTGACTGTCCATCAAAGCAGCAGGTGCTGAAGAAAAATGACTGATTTCATCTTACCCCTGGGCCTCTAATACGTTGCTGTGGAGTCCTCCAGGAAATTACTCCCTGATTTTTTTTTCCAGGTAATAGTAACCCTGGCTACTTTCGAATTTCACGTTACTTGCACTGTCTAACAGTCTATTAATTGGCAGTTAGGTATTTATGCAAAAGAACTTCAGGGAACTTAACCCCTTAGCCACTGGCTTATCCTCAGCTTCTCTTCAAAGTTAAGCAGGTGTATAACTGTGGGTGAGGATGTCCGGACAGACTCAGATCTGGAACATGTTCCCCTGTCTCCTTCTGACTGCACTTGTATCCAGGAGCCTTCCCTCCAGGAATTCTGGGAGCTTCCCACGAGGCTTAGTAAGATTCCACCATGTTCCTGGTTGATACTGTGCTGGCAGGTTGAGTAGTGTCAGCTCTCATGACAATCATCAGAAACCGGGATGGGGCAGCTTCCACTGATTCACCTAAAGCGGAGCTGTCTGGGGGCCTTCTCAGTGCTCATGTGTGATATGTTATCTGCCTGGTATGGAGAGGGGAGACGTGGCAATAGATGCCACATCCTTGACATCTTGCGGGGCGCCTGGATCCGATCCCAGTGGGACATGGTTCTCTGAGGGTCTTGGCTTGCTTTACTCATGGTTGTCACTCTTCCATCAACAATACAGCGTTAACATGTCTGTGTGCCTGGCTCTGCATGCCCCTCCTGAGAGCGGCCGCCCTGAGTTTTACACACTGGGGCGCAATGGCGTGGCCTTGAAGAATAGCCCGCTGTGGGTCCCTGGCACACCGTCCGGGCTTTTTTGGCGAGTTCTCTTCCATCGTGACGCTGAATTTCTAACACAGGCTGTTCCTGGGAACGCTAGGTGAGCAGTGTGAGAGAGCAGCAGTTCAGGGCTAACCCAAATGTGCCTCCTACATAGCGGGCAGGAAGGGGTGAAGGACAACACCACCTGGCGAGGCGGTTCCTGGAAACTGCTCAGAGGCCACACTGCCTGGTTCCAGATTTTGTCTCTGCCGTTCCCTAGCTAGGCTTGCAGGCAAGTGGGCTAAGATGATTTTTCAGTTATTCTCATCGTTTTTAATTCTGTCTCTGCGTGTCTTGAAGCATATGTGCATGTGAATGCAGGGCCCACAGAAGCTAGAAGGTGTCAGATCCCCTGGAGCTAGAGTTTTGGTGGGTTCTGAGCCACCCACAAAGCTCCTGAGAGTCAAACTTTGCACTTGAATTGCTGACACTTCTACACCATAGTTCTATTATTTTAAAACTAGAGGTATTTCAGAACACGTATCTCAGAGAGCGTCTACCCAAACTGAACGTGTCAGTTTCTGTTTGATGTTCTGCCCTGTGCTTGGCAGGCACTGTGCATGTTCAGGAAGTGATTAGACTAGCTGCCACACCCACTTCCTTCTGATCAGCTGCAAGAGGTTTTTTTTTAATGTTTCTGGGAACAAATACCAACAAACATAGGATGGGAGACAAACACATTTTAACATTAAGACATCTAGCTTCAGTATTTTTTTATGGGATACTCAGGTGCCAATCCTTCCTCTGTCTGTTAATCTGTTGCCCGACTCACCCCTGCTGGTGGAGAATTCTTTGAACACAGACAGTACCTAAGAATGACTGGTTTCAATGGTGACTCCATCGTTTACAGTGTCTGAGCTATTGGCTCAGTGGATATGTGTCTGTGTAGCTTACCTCCTCTGTGGCCAGCCGTCTTATTGATCCATCTCTAGTTTTGGTTCACATCCCACTGACAACTGTAGTATAATCTTTGTTTTATCATGTCCTCTCTTCAATATCCCTGGGCAGCTCCACCCACTCCCCAATGTCTGCTCTCTCCTTCTTTCCTTGCCCCCATTCTATGCCATACGTATTTTCACATTCATATTGGCAATCTAACTTTGCCCTTGACGTTCTCATTTTATGTCAAATCGAATCTGTTTGATAAACTTAAATTGCAAATAAACTACTGATGTTGTTTTCACAATCCCTTCAGTAACTTTTACAAGTGATGCAGACTGTGTCTCTGCTCACCCCACCGGACACACACACAGTGTCTTTGCCATGACAGTATTTGTTAGCCCTGTAGCTCCTCTGCTCAGAGTCATGGTAGATCGCAAGCTTCACCACTCCTGATTCTTCCATGCCAGGAGAGAGCAACGAAGCGGAGGAAGTGGTGTGACTCACCACCCAATCCCCTCACACCACACTGCTTCCCACCTTTGAGGCCTTTTCACTCTGCTCCCGTGGAAGGAAATGCCAGACCGTACAAGCCAGTCAGGAGATAAAACTTCCAGAACTGAATCAGCTGCTCACAAAGTTTGTGATGTCTCCAGGCTTACTCGACAGGAGGTTCCTCTGTGTAAGAAAAGTGAACAGCTTTATATTTGAATGTTGTTTCTGATGTACACTTTAAGGATTAGTACATACTCATTGTACTGAAAACAGTGTTTCATTATGAGGATTTCAGAGATGCTTCCCATATGCTAGGTTCACATTGGCCCCCAATCTGTTAGCCATTTTTCTCTCCCTAAATACTACCTCCTTGCTTTACTCTCTTACTATTTTTTTTTACTGTGGCTCATATGGTTCACAGCTGGGTATACTGAAGACAACTTTGCTCCCCTGGTGGTATGCTCAGAACTTGCCAGCACAATGAAAGCTAGCCAGTAGGGATAAAGCTGCCAGGTTGACAACAGCTTCATTTATCCACATTCTGGGACTCATGTGTATGGTGCCTCCATTGGTAGGGTCTTGCCACCAAGTTCTGGAGGGGAACCAAGAGCAATGACAGCAGTTGTCAATATTTGAGATGGTTTAGGGGACCCTTTTCATCTACATATGTATTCAGGCACTTCTACAGTAGAAGTAGAAGTAAAATACGGCACCATTTTTTTCTAGACAGTGTTTCTCTGGGTAGCTCTGGATGTCCTAGAACTCACTCTGTAGACCCGGCTGGCTTCGAACTCATAGAGACTCTCCTGCCTCTGCCTCCCGAGTGCTGGGGTTAATGGCGTGCCCCACCACTGCCCAGTCCCCATACGGCATGTTCAAAGCTCTTTAATGTAAACTTTCTTTTTCTGTACCCCTCCTCTACCCTTTCTACCCTACCCACTCACTTATCCCTTCTTGCTCCATTATTTCTTTCACCTTTCTTAGAATCTGCATTTTATTCTCCTTTCCTGAAATCCCCCGTTAGCCACTCCCCTGCTGATGTACACATGGGTCTATCCTAAAATTCATCTGTAGCACATCCTGCTGCAGTCAAGGTAGACACCTGAGCCCTTAGTGAGCATTTCCAGGGCCCTCAGTTTCCACTGTTAAATTTCCACAAAGGCCAGGAACTGTGCTGAGGATCTGCAGGCAGAGGATGGCGAACACCACTGAGGGACAGTGACAGCATCGGAAGGGGACCCTGCTCAGGCCCCTGTCTGTACACCTGGAAGTTCTTCCTCCCTGGAGCCTCAAGCTCTGGGTAACCAAGTTAGGAAACTGCTTTCTTGAGCCAGAACTGCAGTTAGGGTCCCATTTTTCTTCTTGTCGGAAGAACCATTTTTCTTCTGTCTTTGCCAGCTCCACCCCTCTGGGGAGCCAGCAGTAGATTGGTTATGCTAAACACTTCACCTTAGGGGTTCGATTTTGGTATTTTTCACAGCGACCCAGTCATTTATATAGTTAAGAGAGACTCTTCTTGAAACTTCACCAAGCCATTTAATTCAGTTTTAAATCATACCTCTGGATAATTTGTGTCTGTGGTATTTCCCCTGTTCTCTTGAATTCCCCTGGAGTCCTTTGTGATACAGCAATCTCAAGTGCATGCCCTCTGCCTCTGTCTTTTTCTTTACTCATCCCCAAGGCTAATAATACAGAAGTAAACCTTCATTTTAGAAAGTGTTTGTCTTGACTGCATATGCTGTTTAGAATCGTAAACCTGGTAAAGATATGAACAATTTTAGGAAAGTCCAAAGAATGTGACGCAGGCGTTTATTTTTTTTTTTTTGTCCTTTAGTCTCTAGACCTGTGGAAAGCACATCATGTTCGGGGCCCGCCCCCTCAGCCTCCCAGCTCTGCAACATCCCTTGCTCGATGGATTGCATAGTGTCCTCCTGGTCATCCTGGGGCCCGTGTGTTCATGAAAACTGCCGTGATCCTCAGGGAAAAAAAGGTGAGTGCCTATGGCATGCATCATTCTCTTCCAGTGTACACATTGCTCTGCAGCAGACTAAGCCCGCTTAAGACAGGGTTTGTTTGTATTTAGATAACTGGCTCAGGCTTGGCAGCACTCAGCTGTTCTGGAGGCAGCTGAGGACATTCCTGTGGAGCACAGAGTCTGACCTTGCTTGACTTTTATGTTAGGCTCTTAGCTGAGCAAGTGACCGCTACCCAGTTGGGAATAGTGTTGGCTCTAGTGATGCAGCATAGGCTGTGGACTTCTGGCCCAGCATGTGCAAAGCAGTACCACATATACCAGGCTTGCTGGTAGATGTCTTTACTCCTGGCCCTGGGGTAGTAGAGATGGGGGATTAGAAGTTCAAAGTCATTCTTGGCTACACAGGGAATTTGGGTTATAGGCTTGGCCTGTACGAGATCTTCTGTATGTGTGGACACGTATATATGTTCCTGTTCCATATCAGTGATGGTTACACTGAAGTTCTTAGTGACTCATGTAGTCACCATAAGCCAACCATTCTTGTTAGGGGTGTAGTTTCAGATCTTTACATTTAACATCCGGTGTTACCTTTTATATTTTTAATAAGGGATATTATATATCTGTACATATGTTGGATAGTTTTTACTGTCCTCAGGCTTAAAGGAACATCTTCAGGTTTCTGTTTTTATTTAGTTAGCCATTGTAATCTAGCTTTTTTTCCGTTTTGTATTTAAAATGTCCTTCCCTACCTCTAATAAAAAACTCATTTCCAGAGGCATATTACCATCCTTCACTGACCGTTTAGTTTCCACAAGTGTTTTTTTCTCCTTGCATGGTGTGCTGAGAAAAAAATATTCCATTTATTAATATGAAGAAAGATCTGATGACTTCCTAGATGGTAGGTGGTGTTTGCTCAGCTATGATCCTCCTTTACGTGCAAAGTAAGAGCACATGCCCAACTGCTGAGTGTGGTGATCCTTGTGCCCTGTCTGCACGATACAGTGCACATCCATGGGAATCTCAAGTGAGGGCATCCGTGGCTTTCCAGCCACACATGCCCATGTTCATGTCCCAGGACTGCAGGGATCTATTTCACTCTGACTCTTACTGTAAGGGAAAAGAAGAAGAACAGCATTGCATGTGGGACAGGAGGACACTAACTTATTTTTCTTCCACACTTTTAGAAATCGACAGGTCCTGGCAGGCTGCACCAATCTGTATGACGTAAATATCCTCACAAGCTCATGTGTTCAAACACGGTCTTTCCAGCTGGTGATTCTGTTTATAGGTGCCATAGAACGTTTGCATTGAGAGGACCATCTAGGACCAGGAGTAATGGAGAACACAGATTTGAGGACTATTGAGCTGCCATAGTTCCATTTCTCCCTACTTCCTGGTCTTCTCAGAGGTGAACTAGCCAGACCTCAAAGTTCAGCCACCATGGATGGGGTCTCTTTGGCCAGCATTCTCTCCCTGACTCGTGGGATGCTTCCTTTGGAAAGTTGCTTTTGTCAGATATTTGTTCATAACAATGCGAAACTAAATAGTACCCATGCACCTTCAACAGCCTCCACCTTTATGGACACAAAAAAGTTTCCATTAAAATTAATGGCACAAATTGTGCTCCATAGATAATTAAAACTTGTCATTCTCTTTGCTCTTAGAACCTATTTTATTTCATCTTGCCATGCTATCTTTTAAGGTAACTCCCTCAAAATCCAAACCACATCAAGCTTTACCAAGACTAGAACTGCTCTAGCCAGGACTTCCATGCACATAAATTTCACTGCATAGAATGTCATCTTCTTTGCTTTCAAAGATGTGGATGCACTCAGCACACCAAACAGACCTCATCTTACTTGGCACTCTCATGGATGTAAGTAACATGATCCCCAGTGCATGCTGGTTTTCAATCAGAGACTTATTAACTCATACAGCTGACAACAGAAGGGCCACTGCGATGACATCCAACTGTATGAACAATCTCGGGGGCCCTCGACGTTCTCATTTCAATCTTTTTTACTGTTCAGGTCTCCAAGTGGTCATCTCATCCATCATTCTCTGCAGTAGGCGAGCTTGGTAAGCTATCTTCATAGATCAAAGCTCAACAGGGAACTGTATTGAAGATAACAGATAGGGCAGTAGAGAATGTCTTTTCCATTAGTTTCAGGAGTTCTGGAGAACTTCACACCTGTGTGGGTTGTATGCTCAATCCCAAACACTCGCTGACCATGGCTTTAGTGGTTAGGTCCTAAGCTATGTTCCCAGAATAAAGAGTGATTCACCTGCTTTTAACCTTCCCAGGCTGAGGGTACAGAAGAGGAAGAGAGAAAGGTAATGATGGTCCCTTAAGGATATTTAGGGAAAGCAAATGTAATTTTGGGGCCATACTTTGTAGATGATTACTCAATAGATATTAAGTTGTCAGTCTTCTTGTTCTGGTCCATTGGCTTCTTTATGGCATTTTGGAGCATATGTCTTTTCCTATTTCTATGTTGCATTTATCTTCACTTGAGCTAAAATTTTCACAAAACACTTTGAAGAACTACTCTTTTAAATTTTATCTCAGTCTTCCTCAACAAATCTCTCTGGGAAATCTGTAGCTCTTTTTCCTTGTGTACTCCCTTAACCTACCTTTGCATAGAATTCTCACCTCACTGGAACTTATCCTGAGTGCACTACCTCCTGAAAGTACATGTATCATTCATGTATGTTGAAATTTGTCCCCTGAAGGTTGTGCTCAAGTTGTCATAGCACATATGTGCATTAAGTATTTACGATGGCATTTGCAAAAGGGTCCTTGTCAAAGTACACTAAAATGGGGTGAAACTGAGGGAAGGTAGCCCTATTATAATGACTGATGGTCTTATAAAAAGCAAAACTTTGAACAGAAATGCCTTCTCAGAAAGAAGAGTACCATGTAAGGATGCAGAGGCTTAGAAAACAACGATGAAAGTCACATGTAAAAGGATTGAGACACTGGAACCACAGTTGTACATACCATAGAATGACAAAAATTAGCATCCAGCAGAAGCTGGGAGAGGCGTTGAACCCAACCATCCCAGGAGCCCTCAGAAGAAACATGGGTTGTTACCTTATTTAGTGTTTCTAATTTAGAGGCCTCTGAAACAATATATTTATGTCTTTCTAACCTCCCCATGTTCTAGAACTCCATTACGGCAGTCTCAGAAGACAATCTCAGCTCATCTCTGCATTAGCATTGTTGTTGCCAGACAGAGATGAATGGTCATAGGATGGCCAACTGGGAGGCTGGAGAAGTAGACCGGTTTGTCCAACACTCTATGGTGACTCAGTGGCTAATCTTGGCCATGGGGACAGCACAGTTGCTAAAGTCCTTTCATTACCAGCTTGAGGGACTTTGTTTGATCCCCAGAACTCAGATGAAGAAAATGCTGTGTATACTGGTGCACACATAGAGTCCCAGTGCAAGGAAGCAGAGAGAGACAGGGCTTCCTGGCCAGCTGGCATTTTCTACTTTGTGAGCTCCAGGGCAACGAAAGACCTTGTCTCAAAAACCAAGCTAGGCACTGTCTGAGGAACAAAAGCAGAGACTGTTCTCTGCTTCACACAAGCATTCACACATGAGAAACAGCATAAGCATGCACATATTCACACACACACACACACACACACACACACACCCCTAAACAAAATCAGCAATAGTTAAGTCATGGCTGACCCCAGTATTCCCTTCTCCCCAGTACTGTGTATTTTCAAACACAAAGATCCATCAGTTCATTTTCTTAAGGCTAAAGACATTTGGATCAAGGTGCAAATCCATCCCTGAGAATAGAAAACATCTTCCAGTTGTGCACTGAAGTAGTCAGGGGACCCATAACCACTAAGAATGGACCCTTGAGCTGCCATAGATCAGCAGTGGTGCTGGCACCGGCTTAGTGTTCCGCTAGTGTCAAAAGGAAAGGTCTGTGCAGTCACGGGAGTGGGTAGAAATGGGGTAACAGACCACTGCTGAGTATGCATTTTCCCCCAGCAACGGTTTCTTTCAGAGGCTTAGTCTTGGGTTCTGAAAGACTGTGTAAGGCAATGGGAATCATGACTTGAAGGAGGGGGAGTCCTGCAGCCTTTCGGGACATGCTGGAGTCGCCGTTAGTACCCTTGTTTTTTTATATAGCTCAAACTGAAACCAGGTGAATTCAGTGCAAACTGGAAGATGGCTTCCTTTTGCAGTGCTGAGTAACCAGTCAGGAATAATGGGCAGCTTTTGTGATTGTTATTCAGGGCAGGGAGTTTGCTATCATAAAATAATTCCCTGAAGCTGAGAGAAATCAGTCCTGCAGGTCTTGCTGAAACCTGGCAGAACCACCTGCCTCTAATTCCTCTTGGGAAAAGTAGGGAGCGGAGTTCTCCCTCTGGGGAATTGATTCTGTGCCTACAGGCAGACCAAGTATGTGGTGGTGATGGGAGCAATCTTGTTATTTTTCCCAGCTGGGGTGGATGAAGTCAGTCTGGGTGTCCCTTCTCTCTTTCTGTCCCATGATCCTGTAGGGACTGGGCCAGAGTCAGCGACTGGTACAAAGTAAATATGATTTAGAGGCTCGCAGAGCCTGCCCACACCGCTCATGTACTAAGTGTTGAAAAGGCCCGGGACAACAATGGGTGTGCAGATTTGCATCTGAATCCCCTACTCAAGAAATTCACCCAACTCACTTGCACAAGTCCAAAATGTAGAGAAATTCCTGGCTACTTTGTACTCTCATATATACATACGCAGAGACATGTTTATACAGATACATACTGTTTAGTAGTTACACATATGGGTATATATTTTACAGAAAGAAAATAGAAGATTTGAGAGGAATCAAACAAACAAGAAGGGAACAGACATGGGGAGGTAGAGCCCTTTATCCAACACACACATCGCCAGCCTTTTTCTTATTCTATTCTGTTCTTTTTATTATAATTAAAAAAAAAAGAAAGCAATGGGGGAACTAGATGGCAGGAAATGTTTTATCATCTGATGGAATAAAGTGGTACAGAAATTATCTTTATGTGGCTGTTGTTCTCCATCAGAAACCTCTCAATCAGGCGGCGTCTAAGGCTCGTGGCTGACAGCTGCTCAGTGCATTAGAAACCCGTCAGTGCTCGCAGGCCCCTGCGCCTTCCATCACGCCAGTGACAGGCAGACAGGGGTGCAGCGCTTGGCAGGTTGGCACTTGTCAAGTGAGGCTGCGGCACCTTCAGAGGAATTTGAATAGGATCAGGTTGTGTGTTCCTCAGGAGCATCTCCCCCGGTGTTACCATTAGAGAAATGCAAAAGGTAATCGGCCCCAAGAAAATGATGATGGATAAGCGCCACACATAGATTTGATTCAGTTAAAAAACTTCCTCTTGATACATAGATTTACCTGACACCCTTGTTCCTGGAAGACAGTTCTAGAAAGGCAACCTTCTGAAGAGGAATTTGATGGAGACCTTCATAGTAGCGTCATAATTGCCACCTGCCTCCATGTAGGATTTTAAAGATTCCTACCCTGCTCCAATGAAGCTTGTTCCCCAGCCACAGTGCAGAAGATCCTCCAAAGTCCCTACAGGAAAAAATACTGTTAAACGAAGAAGTGACAACTGTTTTTAAAAAAAAATCCTTTATGTTCTGAAAAATTAATATAGACAGTAAATTGAGGTCAGAAATCACTGATGTGTCTAAAATCCAATTTTAAAATGGAAACATTTCCCTTTTCCATTGTTGCTTGCTGGGTTGGCTCTTGTTCTACATTTATATAAATCCTATTAAATCATTTGGTTTTATTTCACATAATATCCATGTTAGCAGACAATTTTTTTCTTTTCTATACTTGTGTGTCTGTGTTGAGACTGACAGTAGGCTATGCCTACTTCTTGCCCAAAGTGTTGAAGGTTTTTATGATGACTTCGCCCTATCAATATTTCTTATTTTCTGTGATATAATAGGCTTGAAAGTAATCATGATGCTATAAAATGTATCCCAACACACACACAATTGGAATTAAAGATTTAATCTAAAGGGGGGTATGCCTGATACAGTAAAGTGCTTATCATACAAGCATGGTGACCTGAATTCGATTCCAAGGAACCATGTACAGTAAGTCAAATGTGGTGCTGTGCTGGTCCCGCGCTGGGCTGCCAGACACAGGCTGAGTCCTGGGGCTTGCTGGCCAGCCAGCCTCATGTTGGAGAGTCCTAGGTCAGTGAGATACCCTGTCTTAAAAAATAAGGTACATAATTACATTCAAGGTTGTTCTCTGGCCTGTGCAAATGTATGTGTGCGCACACACACACACACACACACACACACACACACACACATACACTCCAGTTCAGTCCTACCAGGTTCGTTGGCTCAGTACCCTTGTCCACTACATGGGACTGCTGGAGACAAACAGCACATGCACTACTTAGCATACAGTAAGCGTCTTACCATCTGTGCATTCTGATGGCTGTGTCTACCAGCCTAGCCCCGTGAGTTAGCATAAAGACAATGTTTTCATGAATAACTCTACGGAAGCTCACATGGACACTGTTAGTCCATGACATAGCAGAAATAGTCTTCAGACTTTGATATACCCATGAGTGTCTTTAAAATTTTCTGTCTTCACCTAACAAATGTTGACTACTCTTCTGCCATCTTGCTCTCTTGAACCTGCTATTCAGTTTTTTCTGTTTGACTATAGTAGAATGCTACACTTACTCAGAGCTCATAGAAAAAAATAAGTAAACAAACAAGCAAACAAAAATAGCCAAACCCTGAGGATATTCGCTCCCTCAAAGGTGCATGGTGAGTTTCTGGCCATGAAGTAATGACTGTAACCGTTTCCTACACAGAGCCTGAAATCCTGTGCTTTCGTCTGTCTAACCTCAGCCTACAGGCCTCACCCACGGTGCCTTTGAAGGGGCCAAAGCAACAGGTAGAGGCAGGAGCCAAGTCTGCGGGGTTAGAACTCGGGTCAAATTCTTACCCACCTGCCTCCCGTGACACACTCTCTGACAAGTGATATACTGCAGTCTGGCCTTTGACTTCAGATATCTAAAATGGGAAGAGAACCTCACAGTAAATCTAGAGGATTGAAGTTGAGAATAATGTAATTGAACCGTCTGTTGCTGTTGCAGTTAATTGCTGTGCATGCCCTTCCCCTTGGGTCATCAGCAAGAGTTAGCCATTTGTTTGTTGCCATTCCCCTAATGCAGGACACCAACATTGCATGTTTTTTTTTTAATATTTATTTATTTATTTGTATGTGAATGCTCTATCTGCATGTATGCTTGCATGCCAGAAGAAGGTATCGCTGGGAATTGAACTCAGAGACCTCAGCAAGGGCAAACAGTGCTCTTAACCCCTGAGCCATCTCTCCAGCCCCTCACATGATCGTTGATATTTACTGAATAACACTGTTTGGCTAACATAGAATGCGCTAGTTGTGAGAAGCTGGATGACCCTGCCACAGTGAACTTGGTTGTTGTATATCTTCTGGAATAGAACACCTGGGAAGCCCCTGCTCTTTACTGCAGGTATGGTTGCCAGTACGTGTACCTAAGTTAAGCAGAACGAGAAGCCAAGGTGCTTATTTTATGCTGAGCTTGTGGTGTACTTTGATCCTACTTAAAGTCTGGACAAGGGCAGCATGGGAAGAAAAAGAGCCTAAAAGAATTTATTGACTGAGGAGATGCACTCTATAGATTTATGGCAAGATGGATGCAACATGATTTATAGAGGGAACCTGTATATGCTCCTCACTGGCTCAAGCTCCAGAAACCGGACATCCAAATCTCTCCACAGAGACTGCTGTTTCCCGTGCTTTGTTCCAAGATGGCTGTCAAAGTGTAAATCATGCTATTTCTTGTTCAAAGATAAGAGCTAAACAAGTACAAACAAATGCCAGTAAATAAGCATGGCACAGGTGTTGCATGTAAGAGAAGAGGTCATTTGAGTCCTGTGGTGGCAAGAGCTTGGAAGTCCTTGATTTATGCCGTGAGCTGAGTCCCCTGTATGTGCCTTGTAATTCTCTCTGAGGTTCCCAAGGAAGAAAGCCAAGCTTCTTGTAGGCTGTCTTTTAATGCTGTTGTTTGAAATATAACAGAACAGTGATATACATTGTTATTGTTTTAATTGGCCCTAAACTTAACAGTTTTAGTATCATGGAAATATTAACCATTGGCTAAATGATGTCTAAGTAGTTTATTAGTTGCTTTCTGCCTTGCTGTGACCAAATACCTCACGAATGTCAAGGAGAAGACAGGTTTATTTGGTGTTACAGCTCAAGAGATAAAATCTAAAGTGGTGGGGAAGGAATGGTGACAGCCATCCAAGGGGACATGCAGACTGCATGTGCAGTCAGGAGGCAGACAGGGAGCAGGGAGTGAGGACCTCAAGGACCTCCTGCAGCGGCCCACGTCCCCAGCACGTCTCCACTTCCTAGAGCTTTACCATCTACTAAGCAGCACTACCAGCTTGGGACTCAGAGTTCAAACGCATGAGCCGTTGGGAGGGGAGGCATTAAGTTAGGGGCTTCGGTTAAAGATGGAGCTCAGTGGGTAGAACACTTTCCCAGCACTGAGGGAGCCCTGAATTCAGTCTCCATTACCGCACGAGCCAGGCCCAGTGATACATGCCTAGAACCCTAGCACTAGGAAGTCGAGATAAGAGGATGAAAATTTCAACATCATCCTCTCCTCTGGAGTGAGTCAGAGGTCAGGGTGGGTGTAAGACAAATAGGAAGATGTATTAAGAGAGTATCCATGTTCTCTTATGGTAACAGCTCAAGAAAGCTGAATACTAGACAGCCTTTTACAGGAAGCCCACACTCCTTTTTCCTGTACTCATCACATTTGACAATTTTATAGTTGATCTTTTCTTCCTGCCTTTCACCTGTTAAAGTATAGTTCGTGACTCTGTAGCATTTTAAGACTTATGTCTATGTAAATACTATGTACTCTGACTTTGTGAATTTGAGAACCAATGTCTAGTTAGGGTAGAGAATGAGGCCCTAGAAACAGTGCCTATATAGACATGCTGATATGAAAATCTTTTTAAACATTTTTATTTATTTATTATTTATTACAATTTATTCACTTTGTATCAAGGCTATAGCCTCCTCCTTCATCTCCTCCCAGTCCCACCCTTCCTCCCTTTCCCCCCATGTCCCTGCCCTAGTCCACTGATAGGGGAGGTCCTTCTCCCCTTCTATCTGACCCTAGCTTATCAAGTCTCATCAGGACTGGCTGCATTGTCTTCCTCTGTGGCCTGGCAAGGTTGCTCCCCACTCAGAGTGATCAAAGAGCCAGCCACTGAGTTCATGTCAGATACAGTCCCTGTTCCCCTTGTTAGGGTACCCACTTGAAGACTGAGCTGCCTAATGGGCTACTAATGGGCTATAATCTGAGCAGGGGGGTTAGGTCCTCTCTTAAAGAAACTGTACTGGAAACTCTCAAAGCAGGAAGCCACAAATGGTTGGCACTAGGCATACACAAAGATTTACTATAAAGCAGCAAAGATGCAGAAAGCATCAGCAGAAAGGAAATGTGGAAGTATTTGTTGGTGGCTCCTGCGGTCTTCATTGATGCTCCTGGATTATTGAGAACATTGGATGCACCTCCTTCATTGTTTTATCTAATTCCATCTGGCTTGTCCAAGTTCTCTCAGAAGACACTTTTGCACTCTCATTCTTTTCCACATTTTCTCTTTTTTTCATTTTATATTCCTTCATCACATAAAATATGTCAAGATAACGTTTCAGAGCTGCAAGTGTTTTGCACGGAAATTTCATCTGCTGCCCAGCATCTGCCTCTTTGCCTTTACTGGATCAGGGTTAAATACTAAAAATCTTGCTTTCTTTCTCCTTTCAGGCTTTAGACTGAGACGGCGCCATGTGCTCATGGAGTCTACAGGGCCCATGGGGCAGTGCCCTCATCTGACAGAGTCTGTGCCGTGCGAGGATCCAATGTGTCATAGATGGCTTGCTTCAGAAGGGATTTGCATCCCCGATCATGGGAAGTGTGGCCCGGGACATCGCATCCTGAAGGCTGTCTGTCAAAATGAACGAGGTGGGAGGCAGCTACACACTGATGGTTGAATTACACCAAACCAGGAGCAGTGCTACTCTGCAAAGGGTTTGTTTTGGTGACGGGAGAGAAGCTCCATCTTTCCCATGTTCGGGTGTTTATGGTGAATTGGGTGACAAATTGCTGTAGGGTTGGCTGTGATCCCGTCATGTGAGAACCATAAACTATCACTAAATGCACTGTTTTGTTATGCTTAAGTATGCCACTCTGAACCCACAGAATTCTTTGGAGATTTCTTTTTAATTTATCAAGACAAATAGCAAACAAAACTGTTCCAGCTTATGAATGCCGGACAAGTTTTATATTCTTTTGTTAAGATCATTTATGACATGCCTTTATTAAGTGTTAACAAAATGATACCTGTTAAAGATGCCAGGGTTAAAAAGAAAAGAGGAGGAAAAAAAAAGATTAAGTGAAACCTTTTCATTTATATAATGTTAGACCAGAATCAGTTCCGATATAATGCTAACATTTTCAACAAGCTATTTTTAAATATAAGCTGTCAGGATTTGTGCAATTATTAACAATGATGTCTGTCCTTGATCACCGAGCTTTTGGTACAATGCTTGTTGGAAATGAAGTGCGGTTTAAAAATATGTAAGTCATATGGCAGTGAGAAAAGTGACATTTAAAAATCTTTATCCTGGAGATTAGAAAGAACTCCGTCTCTCAGAGGATGCAGAGCGAGTCTCCTAATCAGCTCTGCTGTGCAAGGCCCCGCTCACGATGCTCTGTGTGTGGGATGAAATGTTTTGACTTACAGGGTGAAGTAATCCACAGAATGGGAGGAAATTGCAAAGCAGATTCAGCATGGATATTAACACCCTCACAGGCTGACATCTGGAAGCTCTTCCTTCCTCTAATTTCTTCCTCCCTCTTCTCTCTCCTGCCTTTCTCCTTCACTTCTTTCTCCTCTTTTTCTTTCTCTAAAATTGCTAACGTAAGTGGGCAAATGTACATTTTCTTATTAAATGATTTATTGTTTCCCTGCAGAAACCAGATGGTTGCTTAATTAAATAGAAGGCAACAGCAGATTGCAATCACTGCAGTAAATAGTTGGAGCTAATAGTCACTGCTTCCAATACAACCTCGTAATGTTTACATGGGGGCAAGTGTGCCTTATTAGTGCTAGCAACCAAGCTCACTTCCATGATGTTCTCCTTGTATTATAACTTTCAATAAGGAAACTCAATTCCCTGGTTCTTCGTAGACTCATTCTGGACTCCTAGTGATTTCTTGGGGAGTCTGGGTTCTGAGAGTCTTCGCTCTATTACTTAATCTTTGATGTTGACTCATGACCTGAAGCTATGAGTCCCTGGCAGTTTTCAGGGTGATAGAAATGTCCTTTATTCTA
Source organism: Meriones unguiculatus (assembly GCF_030254825.1). Taxonomy (NCBI): domain Eukaryota; kingdom Metazoa; phylum Chordata; class Mammalia; order Rodentia; family Muridae; genus Meriones; species Meriones unguiculatus. Next base: position 75,620,751 of record NC_083365.1, read on the forward strand.
ACAACATGACTCTGGATTGGCTTCTATGTGTAACTATTCCCCAGAAAGATCAAATCATTACGAGAAGTTTGGTACTTTTATTCCTAATCCTCAGCCATAAGGTAGTGGAGACAGGTTGGGCATGGGCTCATTATTAATCATCCCTGTTGGCAAAAACTCCCATAAAACCCCTGGAGTATGGAGTTCAGAGAGCAGAACTTCCTTCCATGTGTCTATGTGGAAATGTGGGCAGAACTCAGAACGATGTGCCCAGAGAGAGCCTGGATGCCCTGAACCCAACTGAATGGCTTCTTACCCTGTGCATCTCCTCTGTCTGTGCCCGCACAGGTGTAAAGATGTCTGGTCTTGCCAGTTCTTCTCTCCCATCTAGCTATTTATCTGTATATCTTATCATATTCTTTATAGTAAAGCTGCAAATGCATGTGATATGTTTTCTAGAGTCCTTTAAGCTATCTGGGAAAATTTCGGAGTGTGAGAAAAAGTTTGTGAGAAGCCTGATTTAAAGAGTGGGTGGCAATCTGGGCTATGGTTATTCAAGTATAAGAGGTTAGACCCGATGCCATTTCCAAGAAAATAGTTCGTGGACGTGGACTTGAATTGTAGGACAGCCTGCCGGTGAAGAGTTTCTCCACAGCTAGTAAGGTGTGGACAGAGGTCTCTGACTTGAAAAATGTTCTGTATTGACTGTGATGTCTGTCTGAAGTCCAATGTGGCCAGTTCGATCCTGGCCTTCCCTCCACCCTGCCTGGAATTTTAACCCCACCCTCTACCTGTGAGATAGTCAAATTATTTAATTTATGGAAGAATAGTTTTCTTTAAGTCTCCGGAGGAGGGAATCTAAACCACCTTTGAGTGCTAAGATTTGGAGGGGTAAAGCAGGCAGATGAATATGATTAGGGACACCCCTGGCACCTTACTTTTCAAAGCTTCGCGTGCATATCTTCTGCTCTGGTCTGTGGAAATGGGGCACACAACGGTACTGTACAGTGGAGACAGTGCTGAGGATTCGAATGAGCAGTTACCTGCCCCCCATCCTTCATCTGAGAGCACAGAAGACCCATTGCGGTGGGTTCCATAGCAGCTGCTCACTGTACTTTGCTCATCTCAAAGCAGGTACTGGAAAGTTGTCATGACAACCTAGGTCGACAGCATTAAAGGCTCCCCCATAGTACATACTATGCCCCCTTCAGTGGTTGTAGGGCTCTTTACCATGACACAGCAGTTTCAGGGCTCTGTTACTTATTTCTATGAAAGGACTTAAATTTACCTTTTGACTGACACAGTCTCCTTTGCTGGAAAGAGTTGGAATTTATAATTGCTCTCATGAGCTCATTGAAGTCTGTGGATTTTTAAATACCTGGATAAGCTTCATTGTTTGTGAGGCCGCAGGCACCGTCATGGTGACAGACACATGCGGACCTCATGATACCGGAAACCAGCTCCTGCTCATGAGAACTTGCTAACATGGTCGGGGTGTATCTTCAGTGGCTGTACCTGGCCGTGTCATGTCCCTCTGGAACTGGCTATGAGGGTTTGTCAGAGAAAGTTCCTGTCAGATTACCCACTGTTACAGGGCCCTCACATAACTGCTACATTGACAAAGCTGCTGCTCAGTTAAGTGGTTGAGAAAGGAATGTTTGAAATCAGGTTTCTTGTGAGTTTCTTGGCTTGTGACAGTTGATAGTTATTACCCTGAGTTTATCAATTGCTTTGCAGACTTTTTGTTTTAGAGTTTATTTCAAGCTAACTGAATGCAGCCAGAAGAAATTGTCTTATACTTGATATGAGAAACTCCGAAACTCATATTAGATCTAATCAGACTTGAAGCCTACTAGAATTCCCAAGGGAAGCTTGCTTTGTCTTCCTTAGGTCTTTCTATAAGTCCCTGTCAGGACTCTGAATGGAAATATACAGGAAAATAACCCCACAAATATCCTGTTCCACTCAAACTTAGAAGCTGAGGGATTTTCCCCCTCCTGTTTGTGTGTGTGTGTGTGTGTGTGTGTGTGTGTGTGTGTGTGCGCGCGCGTGCGTTATGCATGTGTGCTTGTATGTGTGTTCTCAGGCTTGTGAATACAGGTGTGTGTATGCATGTGCAGACCTAAGGTTGATGTTGCAAGCTTTCCTGAGTTGCATTTTACCTTATTCACTGATGCTGGGTCTCTCGGTTAAAGCGGCTCTGATTGCTTCAGCCTGTCTGTCTACCTTCTGTGCTCTGGAAGTATAGGCCAGCTGCCACAACTTCCAGGCATTTGCTTGGGTTCAGGGGATCCAAACTGTATTCTTCACACACTACAGAGCAAAGGCTTTAAACCTGGGGTTATCTCTCCTGCACAGTAGGAAAACTATATACTAACACACACACACACACACACACACACACACACACACACACACACGTTATTCTTTAGGGTTACCTTTATATTTTTATTCATTTTAGTTTAAACTTTTGAAACAAGATCTTGTTTGGTAGCCTAGTCTGGCTTCAAATTTTGTGATCTCCTGCCCCAACTTCCAGTATTAGGATTACAGACTGGAGGAAGCCACTGTGCCCACCTCTCTTCCGGACTGTTATTGGTGTCCTGCCTGTTCCTCTTCTCTTCTCAAAAAGCGTGTTCACACCCTTACCTGAGAAACCTCAAGGTTACAGTCTGCCACAGTGCCGCTGAGAAGTAACTGGATGAAGCAAAGTTTGATGTTCCTGACCCGGGTTAGAGTTGGTCAGCTTAGGGACGTGATCCACAGGGGCATGCTTAGGAGAAGTGTAGGGCGTGTAAGCATAAGGTTCTTAACTAGATCCCCAGATACCACGTTAGAAAAGCTGTGTTCTGCAGTTTATGCCTGTAGTCCCAGAACGAGGGAGGTGAAACCGGAAAGATCCCTGGGATTTGCTGGTAGCCAGTCCAGCCAAATTGATTGAGTTTAGAGATCACGGTCCAGTACATTTTCTCTTTCAGATGAGTAATAAAAGATGGAAAAACTCAAACACAGTAGACACCAACTTTATTACAACTGAAGAGGCAAGAAAGTACGTATGGACAGACAGACACCAATACACATACATACAAGCACATGCACACTTGGACACACACAGAAACACACACAAACACATAGACATACACAGACATAAATACACACATCATACACACATAGACACACAGGTAAATTCACAGATTCACATAGGAATACACACAGACACATGTGCATAGATACTCATAAATATACAAACACAGAGAGAAATGCATACACACACACACACACACACACAGGAGGTGGTAAGGTAAAGATGAGAGAGACAGGAAAAGAGAAAGAGTCCCTGCAGACCAGAAAGGGGACTAACACCCCCCCCCCTTAGAGGGACCAGTGAGTTAAGTGTTTTTAGTGCTGTAAGACTGCTTCCCTGGCTTTGAGTTGGTCAGTTTAAACAAAGTGTGTCATGGGGGGAGTTAATGAGTGAATCAGGTGAATGTGAACATGTTTGACCAGCTGGGTTAGGCAGAAGAGGGCCCTGCTGACAGGAACAAAAGCCCAACAGCTCTTTGTCAGGAGGATGAGGAAGTAGCCAAAACCTTGCCATCTTCCTAACCTAACTGCCCTCTACCCATCTGCTTGTCAGATCTGTCTAGCTCCTAGTCCCTCACAGGCAACAAACTCCACATTCACTGAGAAATGCTTTCTTGAAAAAAAAAAAAGTGGTTAGAGAGCAATAGAGGTAGACTCCGATGTAGACGTCTTCCTCCACACACAAGAACGCTATCTATGAACCAGCTAGAATCCAGTCTAGTGGTTACCCGTGGCTTTCCCCAGCTGCGGGAACTGATTTCCAGGGCTTTGAGTTGTAGAGTTTTGGTTATTTTCTGCCTGCCATCCTAGCATTACTGTGGGTCCATGGGGTAGAGAGCACAGCTGGCTCTTGATTCAGTGGGAAGAACATTTCTGCACTTCACAGGGGCCATTTCAGAAGCTGTGAAAATGCTGACCCAAACCCTTCCGAGTTATAGTTACTGCAGCTTAAGCTCTGGTTCCCAAACTTAAAGTAGGTTCAGTCATGTTTCACCGGTGACTAATGAAGACGTGTCAGTCTGTGACATCCTCAGAAAAGGCTGAAAGAATCTCCACACTGTTAGGGAAATGTTTCTATAGATCCAAGTCACCACTTCCTCCATGTCTCAAAGATGTCAAGCGGTCAGTTATTCTATAGGTGGGACAAATGTGGCTCTGCCCAGTATCCCTTCTGACTCAGGGCAGTCAATACCTTCTCTGTTCCACACTTTAGCAAATACTCTTTCTTGAAAGAAAGACTATTTGTATGTTCAACCAAACATATTTATTCACAGATATGACATATTCTGTGTGCAGAAGGCTGGTCGCTCACTTTCTGTAAGTACAGAATGTGTGTCGCATCATCTCTAAGTTAATGTAAGATTCTATTTTACTCTGGTCTGGACCAGCAGGTTGTGTTTTAGTGGCAGGTTCCTGAGAAAATGATGACCAGGATGTGAGAAGATGAGAAAGTTTGTGATCAGGGAGTCTTGCACACAGTGATGGCTCACGTAAGCAAGTTTAAAAAACAAAACCAAAACAAAACCCGGAATCTTATACATATAGTTTTTAGAGAAGAAACAGGATGGAACTCATGAGACAGCTAATCGAGCAATGAAGCAATGTCTCACAAGGGGAACACAGAATATCTCAAGGGCGTCAGACAGCAGCCTTCGGACTCGTAACTCCAGTCTCTTCAGGGCAAAAAGACAAGATTCTAGAAAACAAAACGACTTCTGCGGGGACCCTGGCTAGAGCCACCGACGAACCTCGCCAAGGTGGCCTCGGTCAAGGACACAGAACTAGGCTCCTTTGTCCTTTCAGGGGTGCCTCTGAGGAGGCATTGAGCCTTTCGTCAGCCTGGCTCACAATAACTTAAATTACCTGAGGGGCAGTTGGGTGGGGGTGGGGTTTCCACATGCGTGCAATTCTCCCATAGCCCAGGAGATGGCAGTGGATCCCCTGCGCTGGAGTTAGAAGTGGTTTTGAGCCGCCTGCCCAAGCACACTCTAACCCTGGGCCATTCCCATCCATGAGTGCCTCAAGAACACTCTTGTAGGCCGGCTTCCTTCTCACTAACAATCCAGGAAGATATTCTTTGCTCTTACCTCAAGTGCACGCATCGACACCAAGGATGGTGGGACCTCCACAGGGGTGGCTTTGTTGAGTGAAACATGTCAGAATATTCCTTCTGTGAGTTGAGTTAAGATAGTTTAAGATTTTTAAATCTATCCTTGGACTTAGAAGCTTTGTTTGTTTGTTTTCTATTTCTGTCTCAAGGAGTGGTGTCTGCTTGCCTATGAGGCTGATGTCAAACCCAGAGACAGTTCTGTTATTTGTGTGCTTCATGGGGATTCTAAGTAGAACCTCTTGTTTGTCAAGTCTTTCATTCCCAAGCCCCTTGACTATCCTGTGTCTGTGTTTCTCAGATGAAGCTTTAGTTCCCCCTCTGTACACCTTTTATACATCTTAGAGGACTTTCTAAATTTCATTTCAGAATGAGATTTATTTTATTGGACATCAGGAGGAAAGAGAGGGTACTAATTCGTTAGACATTTCTTTACCACATGAGTGTCTTCCTGTGGTGAAGATACATATTAAAGAGATGTATTCAAATTAGGACCACTGCTGTGATTTAGAAGATCTGAAACATTTCAAATATGAATTTTCTAAAACATTTGGACATGGGAGCTTGGCTTGAAATAAGTCTGCAGTTTATTAAGATGTTTCTTTTAGAATTGATAATGATAATTCGATTTGCTTTTTAAAGAAAGACTCCTGTTTCTTCTTTAAATAGGAAAGCAAACAAATCTACCTTTTACATCAGGATGTGATTCTTAAATTGTGTTGCACCATTTAAAAAAATAAAAAAGAGGGTGAAAAAAATGTTTGTGTAATTTATATATTTTACACAGTAGTCCAGAAAAATGATATTTTGGATTAGTGAGAGTTACCAGATACTAGCATAAGCTGTGGTTTCCAATCCAGGTAGACCCTCACCCTCGCTAGCCACTCATCCTTCTTGAACGTGCAAATGTAACACACTCATTGATGCACATTCACCTCTATGCAGGGAGCTGCACGCGCCTCTCCCTGCCACACACCTTAACTGTTTGCATACACTTAGCCCTCCTCCCTGTCTGCTCTCAGCTCCCTGCTCTTGCTCATTGGCGAAGAATCTTTGCTGGAGTCTTACATGTTGCATCTCAAATATAACTGTGCTTTAGTGGGTCCATTCCTTCAGAAGACAGAAGATTCAAACGAATTGTATCACAATGACTGCTGCATTCTTCAAATAAAGACATCAGAGGCCACATGACTCTGAAGACTTCTCACTTCCTCTGACCAACAGGCTTTATACCACATTGTACCACAATGACTACTGCATTCTTCCAATGAAGAAATCAGAGCCCATTTAATACTTTCTCTATTTTATTTTGTCAATTGTTTATTAATAATCTAAGAACTTTCATGCACTGCTTTGGTCCTCCCTTTCAAAACAACAACAACAAAACAATATCACATCCCATTTATTTTCCAGTTATGACATCCGGGTCTTGAGTCTTGTTTTCCACCAAATCTCATGTAACTGTTGGAGAACAGGTTATTCATAGTTTCATTTTATAGTGGGTTCAAGAGTGTATTGGCTGGTCCTTCGTAATACTGAGAGAAACAGATCCCCCTTTTTTTCTTAATAAAACTTAATTAACAAAAATAGATGGTTAGAAGAAGAGCACAGAAGTTTAGGTGAAGCTGAAGTAGGAAAATCTATTGTCCATATGCACTTCTCAAAAGACTTTCCAGGAGAGCCCATAGTTTCTCCAGTGGAGAAACGTTTTCCCTTAAATATCTTGCATTCCAAGGAACTTTTCATCAGGTTCGAAGTATAATATTGCCTAGCAAGGGAACAATGACCTTAGGGGATGGTTTGTTTAGCAAAGGATTGTGATTGAGTACTCTGTCAGTGGTAAGCAGAGTAAGAGAGGTAAGGGCTGACAAAGGCCAGAGAGAAACATCCAGGAGAGCAAGGGGCCTTGGGGACACATTTCTACTCACTGTGTGTCAGATCTATCCAGAGAGCCATGGTGAACTCCAGGATGAATAGAGCAAAGCCACACTCCTCAGAGAGCTTGAAGGTTAATTGAGGCCCATGGTATCTATCTGTCTAATTCTGCATGTATGTGTATATGCAGATAAACCCATTTGTACTGCAAACAGAACATAAAGCAATGGAATGGCAAATAGTGACAGGTGAGACAGACAGCAATCCTGCGCTGTTTAGATGAGAAATCTGGTCAGAGAGAGTGATAAGTCTTCAGGGTCATGTAGCCCCTGCTTTGAAACTTGGCAACTATCTAGGGTTTTAACTGGTAGAGGCAAGCAATTACCTCTTCATAACCTCCAGAAGACAACCTGAACAAAATGAGGAAGAGTCCACAAACGCTCAGTTTACAAAGAGTAATGAGTTGTGTGTGTGTGTGTGTGTGTGTGTGTGTGTGTGTGTTCTAAGTCTGGATTTTCTGTATAAAGGAGCTGTGGCCACAGACCCTATACTGGAATGGATGGTTGAATTCATGGTGGGTATGGTCTTCACCCCACTCCTCCCCTCGTCAACTTGAAATGTATGTGGCCAGTCTAAAGCAAAAGGCTCTACTCAACAGTTACTCACTGTATGGGAAAACAGGTTCTGGGATGTTAAGGAATCATTCTACTCTATCTCTTTTCTTCTAGATCAATAGTTAACAAGTTAGTATAAATCAAATCACCCTGAAGCTCATGAAGACACACATTTTGATTGCCACTATAGAATATATGATTCAGTGGAGGGAGCCGAGGAATTTCAGTTTCTAATACATTCTTGGGTAATGAAGACAGTGCTGATCCTGGGACCACCAACTGAGAGACAGGGTTCTGAGCCAGATGGGGCTGATGGGCTGCCTGGTCATGTCAGAGTGTAACAGCAGTGGGTCAGAGCCGTGCAAAGCATGGCGTACACTGAGAACCAACAGTAGTATTGATTGATTGTAATCTGTTGTCTCTTGCTTCCTGCTGGGGAAGTTATTTGTGAAATCCACGAAATATGTTACTCTCTCTGAAGCTGGGAGTGAGTAAATATTCCTTCACTTCTTTTATTGTTACCTAGATGGATTACTAAATGATCAAGCAGTGGAAAGCAGTAGTGTCCCCTGCTAAAACAGAAGTCATGTAATGTGTGAGATGAGTTATTTCAGTTTAGAGGACAGTTCTCATTTTCAGCAAGATATCTTCCTCAGACCACCAACTGGTAGCTATTTGGTAGCAGAGTGCTTACAGAAGAAGTGTGGTGATGACAAATACATTGTATTAAATTTTGAAATGAACCTGGCATTGCAGTAGAAAGTGCCAATAAGATCAGACTGTGCCATTCATGCTGCAGGAATCAGACTGCAAAGGAGATTAAATTTGAGAGTTCCTATAGCCACATTCCTCATTCCCATCTATTTAGATGTTTTGCAGCAAAATTAAAGATGAAACTCTAATACTGTTTGTCAATGAAAAAACCCAAAAGAGGAAATAGAGGCTCGTTCTAATCACAGTTTCACTGGCTGGGCTGGACAGGAAGGTGGGGAATAGATGTAAACTGGTGAATCAATTTAAATGCTAAAGAGAGAAGAGCTGCAATGCAGGTTTAAATACAGTCGCTAGGTGCCTTCTGCTGATAAACAGGCATTGTGCTCTGAATTACTTCCTCCTTCCATGCAGTTACATTCTAGACATTGCTGGAAAGCGTCCATCCTGTTCCTCTATTATTGATGCACCTAAATAAATTATTGTGTGCCATCACTATTCCCCCCACATTTCCCAATCAGACTAAGTATACACTGAATTTTCAAGGTTTTACTGTTTAGAAATAGTGTAAGTGGAATAAATTCCTTTATGTGTGTGCCTGCATCTCACAAAACTGTCTTCTTTTTCTGTCTCTTGCAAAATTCTTTTTGACTGTGTATTTCTATTCCATATTATCCAAAAAGCAAAGTAAACCATAGATTGCACTAATAAAATTTTGAGAGATGCCTACTCTTTCTGTTACTTTAAACTTCCTTCTGAAGATGCTCTTTCTGTGTACTGTACCATTGGGTATTAACGATAGGGCTTCCTTATTGTGTCATCCGCGGGGTTACAATTTTGTTTTCTCACTTAGAAATGTGCTTAATGTGGTATTTCACATCACACATGGCTGTAGCTCTTGATTTAGAATCTCCAATTTCCCTTCTAGATAGAAAGAAAAAAAATTAAAAAAAACTATGAATTAAAATGCAAACTTAGTATGACGCATTCAACCTCAGTGAAAGGCTTTTCAAAAATTGTGCCCATTTAGGTATGGTAAATAGAATGAAATTAATCTCTTGAAAAGAACAATAGACCCCACTGAAAATCAATGAGAAAATATTTTAATTTTTAATATAAATAAGACCATTTAATAAATAAACTAAAAGAGACTATGCAATAATCTTTCTTATCAGGATATGTTGAGACTCCCAATGGGTACCTGAAACTGAGCATACTACCAGACTCTGAGCATGCAGGCACTATGATATTTTCCTCTGTGTATATATATATATACCTGTGCTGAAGTTGAGCTTCTAAGTTAAGCACAGTAAGAGCTTACCAACGTCTGTAGACATGGTGAGGGAGTATCAGGAAGAAGACTGCATGAACACACCCTTTGGGTGCTCCGACAACTGGCTGATCAGGAGAGGTGACCAATGAGAGGGCAGCATATGTAGCACGGATGTGGTAGGCTGGAAGGCTCGCAACCCAGCCATGATGGAGTGGGTGTAGCTTAGGCCTTCTCTTGCTGTGACAGACACCATGACCACAGCAACTCTTATAAAGGAAAGCATTTCATTGAAATTTGCTTATTTTTCAGAGGTTTAGTCCATTATCATCATGGCTGGAAGCGTGATGGCACGCAGGCAGACACAGTGCTCGGGAAGGAGCTGAGGGTTCTACATCTGGATAGGCAGGCAGCAGGAGGAGAGAGGGAGCCACTGAGACAGGGTTTGAGCTTCTGAGACCTCAAAGCCTGTCCCCTAGTGACACACTTCCTCCAACAAGGCCACACCTCCTCCAACAAGGCCACACCTCCTCCAACAAGGCCACACCTCCTCCAACAAGGCCACACCTCCTCCAACAAGGCCACACCTCCTCCAACAAGCCCACACCTCCTCCAACAAGGCCACACCTCCTCCAACAAGGCCACACCTACTCCAACAAGGCCACACCTCCTCCAACAAGGCCACACCTCCTCCAACAAGGCCACACCTCCTCCAACAAGGCCGCACCTCCTCCAACAAGCCACACCGCCTCCAACAAGGCCACACCTTCTCCAACAAGGCCACACCTCCTCCGACAAGGCCACACCTCCTAACAGTGCCTCTCTCTGTGGGCCAAGCATTCAGTGAGCCTATGAGGACCCTTCCTCTTCAATGGGTGGAAGGATGGGAAAAAAATCATTATACTACTCATAGTGACATGCAATGTAAACTTACTGTTTACTTCTAAAATTTTCCATTCAACAATTTTAGACCAGAATTTACCTAAAATAACTAAATGTATGGTGAGAAAAACTGAAGAGATGTACTTTACACACATACAGCTGACTGGTGGATCAAAATTAAGAATCCATAGTATATCGTCCTTTGAGTTCTGCCATCTACGTCCATATTTACTGAGGTGTCTTGTAGACCCAGAGAAAACAGTCATCTGTGGAAAGATGCTCTACTGGGTGAAAGTAAATTTAGTGTTTTATTTTTACAATTATGGTAATTTTCTTGCTCTACATGCTTAGCCCAGAGGGAGCTTCTATGAACTCAGGCCTCCTAAGCATCCTCTCTGCTATATTACATCTGCAGTAGGCTGCCTGCATGCCGTGGTCATGCTGTTTCCCTGCCTTCAACACTTGGCTGCCTTCATTTCCACCTTGACTCTCACTGGCTTAGAATCTCAGGTAAATAACACAGTCATAACTCACTGCAGACTGTGTCACAGCTGATTATGATAATCCAGCTGCATCTACAGGCACCTGCTTCAGCAACCTGTAGGGTTTGATTTTGAGGTTACAAGACATGAGAAGAGTGCCTTGACCAAGGAAGCCAGTTGCTTTAGCTGTGGTTGCAATCCAACCTATAACCAAGGTGATATGGCTTCATAATGAAGGTGTGACCTACCGTGTGCAAGCAGAGGAGGGACTGAAAGAAACTCTGGGTCCTAGGAGATGCTGTTGATATCTCTGTACAGCCATATAAGCCCCAGCTGTTACCTAAGACAATATATTTCTCCTTGTTAAAGCCAATGTCAATTGGAGTTTACATCACCTGTTCAGACAAGGTCTTAATTGATAGAGTGCCTGTCTTCAGCATTCTCATAACACCTTATGATTTAGTTATCGACACTGTTACTGGATTATATTGAAATTACCTCTCGCTTGCCTGCTTCTCCTATTTGACTCTTAGCTTCTCAAGGGTAGAAACCTTGACTCTTTCATTGCTTTATTCTTAGGGTGGTGGCAGAGTGTCTGGTATATTAAGAAACTCAACAAATGTTTTCTGAGCTTAGGAAAGTTATTTAAATTCAGTCACACGACAGCCTAGTGTGGAACTATTATTCATATTCCAGTTTCGCAGCTCAGAAATTCCAGTACCCTCAAATCACCCAACTGATACTATCTAACACCAGAAATGTGAGTTCCAGTCCTGAAAGTCTAAACATGTACTGGTTTTCCTTTACCAGTTACTGAGAATGTACTGGCATCCTGCAGACCCATGCAATAGCTCTCGCTAATTAAGGTGGTTTGAGGTCTTGTTAAGTCAAATGTGACCTTAGTCACTCTCAATACAGTACTAAAGGCACTCACACCAAGTCACTGCAGTGAGCTCCTGCAGCCAATTTCTGATCACTCTGTAGGCCTAACACCTCTCCTTTCCTCAGTGCAGGCTAAAGCAAGAGCAAGATCAGTGCACACACGTAGCCCTCCCACATTTCCCCCAGCGCAGAGGGAATTCAAGTTAGAGATACCCTACTTAGTTATCTGGACTTCGCTGGCAACTGTAATTCTAATCTTGATCACATCCAGACAGCTAAGCGATTTAGAATTTTTTCAGCATGCTGGGTTGGGAGTAAAGAGAACAGCAGATTTGCTGGAAAAGGAGATATGAGAAAACGCAAAGCAGAGATAGGAAGCAGCTGTTAAAAATAGAGGCAGTTTTTCAGTCCATTATAGTGAAAGTATTCTTACCGGGAGGTCATGATCAAATTGCTAATTCTACCATATTATGAAATCTGAGGGAGTCTGTTGAAATGAAAGCAAGCGCTGTGCACAGAAGCAATCCTTCCTATTGCATTAGCTTACCAAATTATATTGAAATAATCATTTATTTAAAAGGTAAGGTGATTTCTCTGTATTATTCCAAAAACAAACTGGTAAAAATTGAAACAGAAAGAATCTTGACTTAGCCTGAGGATATGTGTTCCGTTAGGGGAGTACAGACGTGTGAGTCAGGGGCTCAGCATGATCTTGGAATCACCTCCACATTAGCTAGCACCTAATCTCAGCTGTATGCCATGAGATTCTGTGCTGTTTTGGAGGAAAGCTTTGTGGGCTCTCTGTTGCTGTCTTGTCAACAGCTCTGTATTTTCTCAATTCTCCTGCACCTGAGAGTGTTGGTATCCCTGAGTCCTCAGTACTTTGCCAGAGTACCCCTGCTGTTTGCCAAAATGAGGCTACATGTTTCAGTCATGTCCAATATGAAAAATATTAGCAAGATTCTTTACCAAGTCACAAAGAAAGGCTTTTGTTTAATTGACTGTTAATGTTATTGAATATGATAGCAGTGTTTAATAATTTATAAAATTAAGATTAGAAAATCTGAAGTTTATTTCTAATGCATTGTAATTAAAAGCTAAAACAAAACTGTGTTGTTAGAGTCTTATCAGCTAAAGAAAAACTGCACTTATCTATGGGTTAGTCAGCATCTTGACTAACAAATAGGATTGTTCTGCAGAAGGTGTTTGAGGGCATGTGAAGGAACAGTCTAAGAGAAGAATATTAGCTTTCTCTTTCTCTTCCAATGATTAGGAAAGAATTTGGTCAGTGTGTGTGTGTGTGTGTGTGTGTGTGTGTGTGTGTGTGTGTGTCAGAGAGAGAGAGAGAGAGAGAGAGATTGGTTTCTCTGCTGTAGAAACTTGTCTGGAAGCCCAGTCACAGAATCATGTCCAATGAATATTTATTATCATGCCACAGAAGAAAAACAGTGTTAGTTCAGTTATTCTAAAATCTTTCTTTCTATTAAATGAGACTAGAGAACGTGATGTGTTCACAGAACAAACTGTAAGAAACTAACTTACAGGATTGCTTTTCTTTATAGAAAACATTTATTTCTTTATACTTAATGTGTATGAGGGTTTTGCCTACATTGTGCATGAGCATCGCATGTGTGCCTTTTTGGATCCCAGGAATTTAGTTTATGGGTGATTGTGAGCCAATACATGGGTGCTGGGAATCAAACGTGGGTCCTCACAGGAGCACCAGTTCTCTTAACCGCCGACCTGTTGCTCCTGTCCCTTGACAGAACTGCTTGTGGCTATTGCTTGGCTGCTCCTGGGAAGAAGTAAACAAATGTCTAGTCACTAAAAGTAGGAACTAACAAAAGACCAGCAAGATGATTGCACTCAGGTCAGGCTCAGTGAGCTGGTGAGTTCACTGGGAGGAGCTACATCACTAAAAAGGCCAGCATGCATGGAAGCAGCATCTTCAGAGCCTCCTTCATGACCTGTAGGCAGCTCTGCCTGTTTTTCTCCCTTCAGCAACTTTTAACCTTGGGAAGGAACTTGTGAATTTTGTGTCAAGAGCTTGCTGAGACTTACAGGTTTTATTTACATTCTGACTCTTTAATAAGTCTTCTTCCAGAAGTCCACGATTTAATTCAGAGAAAATAGTACACGGCATTGTTTAAATGAGCTACCTATACTGTGTGAGATAATGGAAATTTTACCTACAAAACTCAATGTCACTTCCTCAAAAGTTAGGAAGGGTACCACTTGAAATTCCAATTATCAGCTTTCTGTGTGAGATCCTTAGGGACAACACTGGTGAATCCTAAGTCAAGCACCCTTGTCTGTCTTATGACCATCTGGCCAATGTGGACAGAATGCACTCTGAAATATTGTCCTTTTGACCAGGCTTTCTTACTGTATCCTCTTTGTTTCATTTTATGTTCCCTCTTAGTCCAACATCAGGTTGTATGCGCGGCAACATCCTCTACTTCTACTATTTGGTGAGCCTGGGGGCATCAGCCTTTTAGACATCATGTTGGAACCTCTGTTTTCTAGTGAGAACTGGAGTGGGATAGAGCCCTCATTATGCATTTGATATAGATATTGATTTAATCTGTGCCAAATTCCACAGACAATTTCTGTTATATGACAATACTTGAAAATTGACTGTTCTTCCTCTTGTAAATATTATCATTTATTTTGTATAAATTATCTTAGACATGCCATAGAATGAACTTGGTAAGAATAAGAGGCTTCAGAAAAATTTTAGTTTCTCAAAGTCCTCATTTCTACACTCATGGTTACAAAGATTATGATTTTTTTCTCTTTTTCACTTCATTTTAAATTTTTGAACTTGCAAATTTGAAGTCTTAAAAAACAATTAATTTTCTTCCTTCTGTCACCTTCTTCCTCAGTGTGAACATCTCAAGACTGTAGCGTAGTAAGTATCAGCCAGCAATGAGGACATAGCAGGACCTCTGGTGGGTAAACAGAAATTATGTGAAGGATTTAAAAGATGATCTGCGTTATTGGAGTCATTCTGGTGACCTTTCACAGCGGCACTCAAAAGCATGGCTCACTTGGTGACAGTGGAAAAGACGTAGCTTTGAGCCAGAAGGTGTGAACGATAGCCCACACTTAGGCTTAGATCGTGTACCTGAAAACAGCTTTTCTGCTTTTCAACTCATTAAAGCAAACAATACAATTAAAGCTAACAATACAATTGTCTATGAATGCTGTGAGATCCCTGTGAAAACAGGGAGAAATTTTGGTGGCCCAGGCCTCTGACAATGATGTGAGACAAGCAGATAAGTGACAGGCCGTAATTATGCCCATGTCCAAGCCAGGGATGTGGGTGTTGGTGGATACAGGCTTTTATGAGCAGCAGAAGAGACCATCGGCGGAAAATCAATGTCTCGCTTGTAAAATTGACTCATGGAGTTTTTAACATTTTACTTTGGGCTGATTTCATTTTCAGAGTTCAAATATGTTTATGCTATGCAATAAGGATAAAAATGGCCATATTCTCTGAGAGTTTTGATGAAGGAGAATGGAACCTTTCATTTATATACTAATGTACAATTTCCAACCATTTCTTTACACTTACCTGATTTCATTTCCTCTAAACAGTCTTCTCTGCCAGTTGTCAGAAAGGATGGCTCTGTCACTTTTGAGGCTACACATTTGAGGTCAGGGTATTGACAGGGACAGAGTTTGGTAAAGGAATATTTTTGTTTCCAAGGTGACTCTGTGTCATTGTGTCTCATGAAGGAGGGGGATCTGTGTTCTCACCCCGAAGGAGAGCAGAGGAGAGTCAAAAGGCTGAGTGTCATGTGGACCATTTCCACAGGAACACACCTGTTTTAGGAGGGAGAAGCCCTCACAACCTAACCCCGTCCTTAGGATACAACCACTTCACTTGACTTGACAGAGGCTGCCTAGACATGGATATTTTGGAAAATGCTTATTCTTCAGACAGATGATTTGGGAAAAGAGAAGGCAGTTGACAAGCATAAAAATGGGTTGAAAGGTATAGATGAGGCAGGACTGATTTTAGATTTCCTGGGAGTACTGATGTGCTCCAGGAAAAAGATGTTTATTCTACTTTCCCAAAATAAGGCTATTGGAACAAGTTTTTTTGTTGTTCTTTAATTCCCTGTTGAGTTATACATAGAGTCTCAAAAAGCAGCTTTTGGCTTTTGGCTTTGTTCTGATCTCTCATTCTCTCATTGACTCAAGCATTATAAAGAGTAAAATGGTGGCTACATATTGTAGTCACATATACTTTATACACACAGTATACAATAAAGAATAACAGTGACATTTGATTAGGTACTTTAGCTATGTCTCCAACATGGGTACTGAGAATAGTATAGCAGATGTCTACCAGAATTGAGCAGATCTTATACAGTAAAATGAAGCCTGTGTGTGTCAATGCTGAAAATCAGTAGGAACTTTTGAGCCTCAGGGCTGACTGTAAAGGTTTCTCTCCAGTGCCTTTTCAAGTTTCTCTGTTCAAACAAATAGGTGGCTCATCTCTTTTGATTGAATTAAGAGGTTAGAGACACATGCAATATTTTTGTTTTTATTCTTCAATGACATTCGAAGACACTCTATTGTCTGTGACAGTGCAGACCATCTCTAGACCTTTAACATTAGGTAGCTACAGACTTCACAAGCTTTCTGTGAGGGCAGTGGGAGGCTTGGGGAAGAAATAATCTTGGCTTCTCAACATCTAAGGTGAACAGTGTGCGTATGTAGAAACCAGAGCATGGCTTAGTGTCAGCAAGGAAAGACTTGCCCAATCCCAAGGAGCTTTCTGTGCTCTGCACAATGACCCACCCAGACACAGGCACAGAGACCATATAGACTGTGGTTTGTACAAATCTCAAGAGCAGCCTTCTTTCTTAGGGTTTAGAGGCTGGGGTTGGTTTGAATTCTAAAGTACTTCCTTTTGGCTGGATTTGTGCTTGGACTGGTTTTATGAATCCTGAGAAAATACAGTAGAGATGTGCATAAGGTGTTGCACACGTGAGGTGGATGCATTCGCGAGCATTTTCCTTAGGAGAGGGGAGATAGCAAAGATTTCTGCACATGATTCGGGAGGCGTGAAGAGAAGTTGAGTAATTATGAGCCCTGCCCACATCCCTAACGAAGCCTGAAAGTCTTGAGTGAGGGAATCATAGCTTTAGTCTGGTGTTATTGTCGAGGTAATTCTTTGTGTTGGTCAATATTTTGTTGTGTAGTTCCGTGTATAGTTCAATGTTTTCAAGTTCAATTAAAATGTTAATTACATTTAATTTTCTTTTCAATGTTACTACTGCTTGTACACTCTCTTAGCCATGTATTCATTCCTGATTGGAAATTTTTAATACTAAATTAAAAAAATTGCTTGTTACAGGAGGGGTCAGCCATTGTGTGCAGCAGCATCCTAGGCAGGTAGGTCTGTGCAGTGGACGAAAGCAGGAGGACAAGGCAGGAGCTGTCTTCTTAGCTAAGGTTCCTTCACGGTTTCTGCACTAACTTCCCTCAGTGATGGAGTAGGACCTGGAGGTGTAAAGAGAAATAAATCCTTTCCTCCGCTAAGTTGCTATTGGCTATGGAGCTTGTCACAACTAGAGAAAGGAAACTAGATACAAGAATTAAAGGAGTGCTGAATATTCCAAAAGGCAGGCATACCTAAAGAACTCATAGTTTCTGAGCTAAATGACTCAGCATTGACTTAGATCTGGTCATACTGAGAATCAAGAGTTTTGCCTTACCAAAGTGGCATCCAAGCTGAATCCAGTCAGTCCACATACTGTGAAGTGCTCTTCCTATGGCTCAATACTGTCTTTGCCAGAGCAGTGGCACCTTTCACGTTCTTGCTCTGATGAGCCCAGCCGGAGCACTGAGTGTAGATTTTTCCTTGGGAAATCTGCTGCCCTATGCAAGTAGCTGAGTGTTTTCCAGGTCCTATGCCATGGACGTTAGTTCTACCCTAGAAAGTAGATTCTCCGGTGTAATGAATGGGAGAGATTGAATACCTTATCTATTACCAAGACCTATGATATATATTAGGAAATAAGACCATTCTAGAAGACACCAGTTTTATTTGTACATCTTTGGGAGTGTTGAACATTTCACACCACACATGTGTGATACAAAGCCTAACATAGAAGACTGTAGAAGACTGTTCCTGCAGATGACATTTTGGGGATTACTGCTCTCTACAAGTTTGGACAAATGAGGTCAGTCTGTTTGCTGTGCTGTGAAAGTCCTGAGGGAGATCAAGAAGGATCCTGTGTGTCAGGTGCCGTTCAGAGTCTGAGACATACCTGATTAATTTGTTATAGTTAATAGCAACTGTCTTATTGCTGGTTTTAAAGTCCTTTCTGAGTGTGTTCAAATGGCCTACAGAGCTGAAGCAAGTGGCCTGCCTTTGGACAGCATCAGTTGTAGAATCAGCAATGTAACATCTGCTCCCAGCTCTCTCTGAGGAGGGCTGAGTGTGAGAGATTTCCATAGTGACAAGGAGTCAGTCAGCCAGGCCCTCCTCCAGCCAGGGAGCTTGCTCTTGTTCCAAACTCAGTGACTTTGATAACACCAGGCAGATTTATTCTCTGGTGTGTGTGATTTTAGCGTTCTGGTTGTACAGCCCTTCTGGACATTTAATGTCCAGGGTTAGAATGACAGCATCAGTCTGAATGCTGTGCAGAATCCTCAGGAGTTGGTTAGACCATGTTTTCCTATCCACCATTTTAATTCATAGGAAGTAACTTGCCATTCATAGAGTCAGCTAAACATATTTCTGCCAACTGCCATGTTCTCAGAGTTTTTAGGGGAAATGTGCATTTTCTGTCACGTGGCGAGTTGATGGGGCCACGCCCCTGTCAGCTGTCATGGCTGCTCAGAGAGAGGCCTGCTGTGTGTCTCCTGTGTGACATCCTGGCGACTGTTCACAGGCAGCAGGCTGCTGTGTGTATCCCCAGGCAGACCATTTATCAGGGAATTAAGCCAGCACAATTTCACGGAGGTCTCCTGCTGTATCCTTTAGGTTTGCAGAGGTACTGATCGCAGCTCTTGCAGGTGGCATTGTCTTCTGGGCAAGGCAAGCTGTGGAAAATGACAGCTTTTGCTTCCCTTGGTCACCAAGGACTTAGCCAAGAGAGGACACTCTGGGTCCTCTACTGCGTAATCTTCCGGCAGGACTTTGGAGTCTTTTCTTGCCTTTATCATTTTTGCATTCATTTGCACAAGGTGCTACTGTGTTTCTTTTATAACCTATATTAATATATTATGTATAATAAACTAATAATAGAATAAATATACATAATAGAGTTATAATTTTATTTTCAGACATTTCTACAAATTGCATAACTGTTTGCTTATATATCCATGATTCTTGCAAATGATATAAATGGGCCACAGACAGGGACAAGCTCCTTTGGGACAGCCTGACCTCCGAGTAGGAGAGCTGGATCTTGCATCATCTGCTTCCGCTAATACTCCTCTGTGGTTTACATATAACCATAGCATTTAAAAGACAAAACAGACTTACATGCTAATGCCATGGATTAGAGGAGCTGCGTAAAGAATTCAGTCTTGGACGAAGTCTTTAGATTACCGGATGTAGGGCATCTTCAGCACTTCTCAGCGCCGAGACTTCCATATTCCATAAATACAGGACAAGCCATAAGACTACGTTCAGAGTCCTTTCAGCTAGTACAGAAATTGCTAGAAATTTTTCCTAATCCCATGCCAAAATTTAATACTTTCTTTCTTTTTTTAATGAAACTCAAGTCAACAACTTGCTATATTTAAAAAAGAAATAAAAGCAATTCTAGCACATGGCAATCCAAAGATACACTGACGTGATCCTTACATTCTGGGAAATGATGGTAGAAAACTATTAAGTCAGCCTTTTATTTATTTAGAGCTTCGCATGTCTACGAAAGAAGAAAATGTGTGTGCACACACATGTGCAGACATAAACAAAACCAACCGCAATTCATAGCATGCATAGCACCCGAGGCAGGTGTTTTTTTATAATATTTTATTTTTATGGTTATTAATTACAGTTTATTCCGTTTGTATCCCACCTGTAGTTTCCTCCTTCTTCCCCTCCCAATTCCACCCTCCTTCCCTCTTCACCTCCCATGCTCCTCCCCCAATCCACTGATAAGGGAGGTCCTCCTCCCTCTCCATCTGACCCTAGCCTATCAGGTCTCATCAGGACTGACTGCATTGTCTTCCTCTGTGGCCTGGTAAGGCTGCTCTCCCCTTAGGGGGAGGTGATCAAAGAACCAGCCACAGAGTTCATGTCAGAGACAGCCCCTGTTCCCCTTACCAGGAAACCCTCGTGGACACTGAGCTGCCATGAGCTACCTCTATGCAGGGGTTCTAGGTTATCTCCATGGTTGGCCCATGCCGGGTGTTGTTCTAGGTTATCTCCATGCATGGCCCATGCCCAGTGTTTCATGTCTGCCTGTGTAGGGTGGAGTGTTAAATGCTCAGGACCTAGGCTGCAGGGAAGGCTCACCACACAACCTGGAAGAGCACCCCATGAGCCTAGGCATCTTGACCACACGCTTCAGTTTGAATTAAGTTTTGGCTGTTGAGTGTTCGTTAACCTTTAACCTTTATCCCGTTTTGCGTGACTCCCGCCTTCAGTGACGTGACCGTGTAGAGCGGCAACCATAGTTTAAGGCTCCACACAATATTCTCTAGACCCATTGCTGACCCCTCCTGTTGGTTCTGTCACCCAGCTCATCTTGGGAGTTTCCTCCTTCAGGAAGCTATCTCTGCATTCTCTTTTCATTGGCACCCAGATGCAGCCCACACAAAATCAGGCAGAGCCCCAATTCTGCGGATGAGCAATGTATTTTATAATTGCGAATGTCTTTGCTCGGAACCATTTGCTTATCATTTGGATTTTCCCTGTACTGTTATCTAATAACTTGATCATATGTCACAGTGCAAATGCACTCATTGTGTATTGAAGAAATCATCCATTCCTGGATATGGGAGATTGTTTTAGTTATTTGTCTATTATAAATAATGCTGAGATGGATATTCTAGTGACTGAAACTTATGGGTTTTGGAAGGCGAACTGGAAGAGAGACTGCTGATGTTCCCTTGGATGCTTTGTGGGTTATAAACCATAGGGTGACACCAGGTTTGAGCACTGAGCCATATACTGAAACAAACGGTAAAAACAGAGTGACTCCAAAAATGATATCATCTGAGTTTAATCATAGGTATAGAGCAGATTTGAAATTTTATATTTAAAAATATATAATTTATATACATATAATTTATTGAACAAAGTAACAGAAACATTGTGGGCCACAGCAAGTTGTGTTAACTAGACTAGAATTTTATAGTACAGGAGTTAGTGTGATGCCTGGAGAAGCTATGAGCAATGAAGTCACAGATAAAGTGTGAAATAATGCTGACGTTGAGTGATTAGGAATATGCTTAGCAGAACGGTTGGGATCAGGACACTCTGAATGAAATGTAACCCAAATGCAGGTATATTTTATTTATTGGAGAAAAGATAAAATATTTAGAGAAAATTCTAATCATAAAGAATTGTGAATGCGAAGCTGGGAGCCAGGAAAACAGCCAGAATCCTTTTAAAGAAGTCAGTTTTTCAAATTTTCATGAGTCACAAATCTTATTTACACACCACATTTATATTTCTCACTTTAGTAATATACTCTGAGTATGTTTAAAAGTTAATAAATCTCCCAATTCAATAACTACATAAAAAGAAACCTATTTTACCTTAAAGAGAGCACCAAGACTCACCCACTTATCTTCATTGTTGGGAAGACTAGAACTAAAGACGAAAAGGCAGAAAAGAGCAACTGAGTTTGTGTAAGTTAAGATATATGCTTTCACATCAAATTTCTATGCCTGATCTTGATGTGTTTTTCAACAGCCTAGAAGAAGTGTGTGTATGGTGTGTGTGTGTGTGTGTGTGTGTGTGTGTGTGTGTGTGTGTGTGTGTGCATGCTCATGCACGAATGCACATCCATCGTGCTTATTTTCAGAGTATATTCTGAGTCTGGAGATATTGAAATACTTCATATGGGTTGGGAAATACTATGGTTTAATATTTTGAAGTCACACCCTTGTGTATTCATGTACGAGAGACAATAGAGGGGACAGAGAGAAGGAAGTGGAGAGGAAGAGAGATTAGGAATTCAGAACCATCAATGTATGTGCATAAACTTGTCTGACCTGTGGTAACTCATTTTAAACTTGTCATTATTCAAATTATTTGTGTGTGTGTGTGTGTGTGTGTGTGTGTGTGTGTGGTGTGTATGTGTGCGTGTATCTGAATATGCGTGTGGAAGCCGGAAGTCAATACTGGGTATCATTCTTCTGTGTTATTTTTGAGTCTCTCAATGGCCCGGGGTTCATTTGTTTATCTGGGCTGGCTGGCCAAGGACCCCAAGGAAGCCAGATGACTCTGTTTCCCTAGAATCAACGTAGCAAGGTGTGCGCGTGCCACCACAACCAGCCTTACAAACGGGCGCTGGGGTCAGAGTCCTGTCTGCAAGTCTGTGTGGCAAGGGTTCTACAGACGGGGCCGTTGCCCTGGGTCTTCTTTAATTTTTATTTAACTGTTATTAATTGCACTTTATTCCTTTTGTATCCCCCATAAGCCCCTCCCTCCTCCCTTCCCGGTCCTGCCCTCCCCCCCTTTCTGCATGCATGCCCCTCCCCAAGTCCACTGATAGGGGAGGTCCTCCCCTACTTCTTTCTGATCTTTTTTTTTTTTTTTTTTTGTTCTTCTCAATGCAGTTTATTCAGGAACCTTGAACAATCTTCTGACCCTGGGGAAAGCCAGCCCACAGCTTAAAATAGCCTCTGGGTAGCCAACCCCAGCATGCCTCGTGGGCAATGCAGATAGGTCCACATACACGGAAGCAAGCCAGATCCTAAAGTCAGTTTTAGAGAGCTGTGATACTGGAAGCAGAAGCAAAACGACAAACAAAAAGAACAAATGAAAAAGCAGTCTGCTAAATCTAATTTTGAGGCCCAAGAATGGCTACAGATACTGTTGAAGGTGCTGACCGTGTGCTTACATTCAGTGACAAGCATGCTGCCCTGCTTCCTATAAACAGTGTATTCCTGGGAAGTAGAGACTGTGTCATTTCAAAGGCTGATAGTTACATTTTAAAAGTTAGCGGCCACTAGGATAACAGGAGAGCATTGGTCCTCCGTAAACACGGGGCCACTGAAAGGACCGCATCATCCACAATGTCTCCTGCTCACGGTTTCCGCTCCTTAACCCCGCGACTATTTGCCATTCGATGGGACTCGTAACAGTCAGCCATACATTTTCTCCCCTGGACTGGGTTAGTAGTTGCACCTCACAGCATATTTATGATGACTAAATGCCATAAGAGCCAAAGCATCACAGTCCAGCTACACTTGATAGTCCAACCAAAACAGAAACTGGCAAAAAGTGAGAGTAAACAAGTTAACATAAAACACACAATCCCTCTGCATAACTCGATGACAGCAAAGCCTCAGCTTCTAGTTGTATTAAGTAGAAAATTGCAGAGCAAGCCTCAGTGAGCTCTCTGGCATTCCCTGGGCGTGTGAAAAAAGTGGTGATGTGGAAAAGAGCGAGGACAGAGGGCTAGCAGAATACCTGACACTGACAAATGAACAAAAGCCACCAGGATAAAAAGCATCACTGTGTGTGTGAATATTGAAAGGGTTACAAGCGTTAGCTACATTTTCAAACACTCCTTCCAGTAAAGAGACCGATGCCTTCATATTAGATCTGTGTAGCTACAAGACAGTGATGCAGGGAGCAAAGCAATCATGTTAATATTTCGTTATTTGTATCATAATACATTGATTACAAATATTTTATTTGCTTTATAAATTAATGTGCAGAGAACTTTTACTTTTGTGATGTTGATTCTTTCTCTCAGAAAACAAGATATGTTCACAAGAGCTCAAATCAACCTTTGCATCTCTCAGGATTATTTCAATCATTTCCTGATATGAGCTTTGCACATTTATTAAACATAATTCTAAATAATTTATTCTTTTGTTGGTGTTGCAAATGATGATTCTTTTCTCTTTGTATCCCTAATTAATTTATATATATATATATATATATATAAAAGCTGCATCAGTTTCTTATGTTAATATTACAGCTTGTCTCTCTGTTGAGTTCTGTTACAGTGAGTTCATCCTTCCACTGACTCCATTTAACAATGATGTCATCTGCATGAAAGTTTCACACTTTTATTCAATCAGGAGTTTCTCTCCTCTAAATGCACCAGGAATATGTGGTTAGAAGTGGGAGAAATGTTACCTTTCCCCATCTAGTGGAGACTCCTTCAGTCTTCCTCATTAAGTGCAGCGCTGTCGCTGGAAGTGATGCCAGTGAACTTTATCAGTTCCGTGTTTCATTTCCGATTTTATCGGACACATTTGGAATGCATGTCGATTCTATCACTGTCTTTTCAACTGGCATTGAGAGAATACATAATATTCCCCAGGATTCTTAATATGGGCATTGCGTGAATAGATGTTCTAAT
Organism: Meriones unguiculatus; assembly: GCF_030254825.1. NCBI lineage: Eukaryota > Metazoa > Chordata > Mammalia > Rodentia > Muridae > Meriones > Meriones unguiculatus. The sequence goes on from NC_083365.1 coordinate 75,645,161, forward strand.
CATGAGCCTACACGGGTTTGTTTTGTTTTGTTTGGAAGTATGCTGTGACATATTATATTTCCCATACATTACTGGATTCTTCTCATTAATATTTTATAGGCATTCTAGCTTAGCTGGATTTTCTTTTTAAAAGTTTTCTTCACATTATATATCCCGATTGAAGGCCCCCCCAACACTCCTAGTCCCACCCTCCCTCCATCTTTCAGTCACCCCCTTCTCCTAGTCCACTGAAAGGGGGAGTTCTGCCCCTTTTGCCATCTGCCCATAGCTTGTTAAGTCTCATCAGAACTGCTTGGATCCTCTTCCTCTGTGGCCTGGCAAGGCTGCATCATCAGGGGCGAGTGATCACAGAGCAGTCAAGTGAGTTCATGATAGAGGCAGCCCATGCTCCCCTCACTCAGAGATCCCCATAGAGACTGAACTGCCAATTGGCCACATCTGAGAAGTTGGTCTAGGTCCTCTCCATGCGTGGTCCTGCATTGGTGCATCAGTCTCTGTAGGACCTCCTCAGCTCAGATCTTTTAGTTTTGTTGGTCTCCTTGTCTGGTTCCTGCCCCCTCCATGTCACTCTATTCTCATCTTGCTCTTCTTCCATAAGACTTTCTGCACTCTGCCCAAAGTTTGGCTGTGAGTCCTAGCATCTGCTTCCATCTCCTGTTGGGTGAATCCTTTTAGAGGACCCTCTGCTGTAGACTCCATCCTATTTCCTCTTTTCCACTGCTTCTGGTGTCTATCCTGTTTGCCATTCTGAATGAGATTTAAGCATCCTCTGTAGGGTCCTCCTTAGTGTTTAGCTTCTTTAGGCCTGTAGATGGCTGTCCTATATTACATGGCTGACATCCACTTATTAGTGAGTGTATACCATGCATGTTTTTCTGTTTCTGGGTTGCCTCAGTCAGGATGATCTCTTCTAGTTTCTTCCATTTTTCCTGCAAATTTCATGATTTCCTTGTTTTTAATTGCTGAATAGTATTCCATTGTGTAGATGTACCACAACTTCTGTATCCATTCCTCCATTGAGGGACATCTAGGTTGTTTCCAGATTCTGGCTATTATGAAAAAATCTGCTAGGAAAATAATTGAACAAATATCTTTATTAATGGTAGGGCATCTTTTGGGTATATGCCCGGGAGTGGTATAGCTGGATCTTGAGGTAGTGATATTCCCAATTTTCTGAGAAAGCACCAGATTGATTTCCAAAGTTGTTGTACAAGTTTGCACTCCCACCAGCAATGGAGGAGGGTTCCCCTTTCTCCACATCCTCTCCAGCATGTGCTGTCACCTGAGTTTTTGATCTTAGCTATTCTGATGGTTGTGAGATGGAATCTCAGAGTTGTTTTGATTTGCATTTCCCTGCTGACTAAGGATGTTGAGCATTTCATTAAGTGTTAATCTGTCATTCTATATTCTTCTATTGAGAATTCTCTTTTTTTTTAAGACTCCAAGTGAACTTTAAGCTTTATTTAACCTTTTACAAATAAATGCTTTATTCAGACAAAAATCAAGTTCTGCAATAGTGCTGTGAAGACTGGTGCTAAAACAAATCGGCTCATTCACTGACAGATGGCCACACCTTGGAAAGGGAAGTGGAGGCATTGTGTGGCAACAGTCTTCAAACAGCTATCTTTTCATCACACGAGTTCTCTGCTGAGCTCTTTACCCCATTTTTTAGTAGAGCAACGGTAATAAAAACTGCATTATCGAGGTCTTTGATCCACTTGGACTTCAGTTTTGTGCAAGGTGATAAATACGGATCTTTGTGCATTTTCTACATGTAGACATCCAGTTAGACCAGCACCATTTGTTGAAGATGCTGTATTTTTTTCCATTGTATGGGTTTGGCTTCTTTGTCAAAAATCAAGTATCCGCAGGTGTGTGAGGGAGGGAGCAGCATTGCCAGGCCACAGAGAAGGACAGTGTAACTAGTCCTGATGAGACCTGATAGGCTAGGGTCAGATGGGAGGGGTGGAGGACCTCCTCTATCAGTGGACTTAAAGAGGAACACGGGAGGAGATGAGGGAGGGTGTGATTGGGAGGGGAAGAGAGAGGAAACTACAGCTGGGATACAAAGTGAATAAAATGTAATTAATATAAGAAATAAAAATAAAAGGGACTTCATTGTTGTACTGGCATTAAGACAGACTGGTGGATCAATAGAATAGAATCAAAGACCCAGAAATAAACCCACACACCTATGGATACCTGATTTTTGACAAAGATGCTAAAACCATAAAATGGAAAAAAGACAGCATCTACAACAAATGGTGCTTGACTATTTGGAAGTCCACATGCAGAAAAATGCTAATAGGCCCATATCTATCACCCTGAATAAAATTAAAGTCTAAGTGGATCAAAGATCTCAACATAAAACTAGACATACTAAACCTGTTGGAAGAAAAAAGAGCCTCAAACTTATTGGCACAGGAGATAATTTCCTGACCAGAACACCAACAGCTCAGATTCTAAGATCTACAATTAATAAATGGGACCTCATGAAACTGAAAAGCTTCTGCAAAGCAAAGGACACTGTCAGCAGAACAAAATGACAGCCTACAGACTGGGAAATGATCTTCACCAACCCTAGATCTGACAGAGAGCTAATATCCAGAATATATAAAGAACTCAAGAAATTAGACACCAGCAGAGAAAATCATCCAATTAGCTGGGTTTTACTTCCCCTAGTTTCGGTTATACTCAGACAACTGCTAACTGAAATATTCAGTGGAAAATCCAGAACTACCAGATCGAGACATTTTCAGTGGCACCATGTGCTGAGGAGTGTAGAGATCTCTCAATGCCACAGCCACACTGAAAACATGCCTCCTCTTTCTGGTCAGTGGATCTACTTCCTGTGTGCTAACCACCCTCTTTCCACTTAGCTCTCTTGTTTATCAGATACACCCTGGTATTTTCTTGGAACTTGTGTTCTAGTGACTTTTATTTACTGGATGTCCCAAAGTGTCATGCTGCTGGTAGCAATTTCCCAGATAAAGGCAGTAAATCACCTTAAGGAATAGTTGAGAGTTCCCAGGTTAATTAGAATAGAAAAATGTTGTATAGGTGTTTGCTGAGTCTTGTGGTAAAATGTTGATGCAATAAGAAGCTGCTGTGTTATTTCCACTTCTATTTACATATATTCTCATTATTTTAAATAGTCCATATAAGATTAGCTTTTCATGAAGATTTTGCTTTTAATTACATGTTTATGAATATGTCTATGCGTGGAGGATACGTACACATGAGTGCAGTCCCTATGGAGATCAAAAGAGGGTGGCAGATCCCCTCATGCTGTAGTGACAGGCATCTGTGAAGCACCTGATGTGTGTGCTGGAAAGCACATTTAGATCCTCTGCAAGATGGCTCGAATGCCCCCTTCCCCCAGTTTATTAGATTGGCATTTTGTTCTCTACACAGTCTGTGAAACATGGTGATGCCTGTCCTTTGAGGATCTGAAATAATCTGTCTACAGACCTCTGTGAGCTTGCCGCATGGGGTCAGTCTCTCAATTTAGTTTTGGAGAGTTGGTGTGCTTGTGTTTCCTGCTTCCAGTGCAGAACTGATGAACACTTTCCCCAGGGAGGTATCTGTTTCAACTGCAGTTGTGAATTTGTTAATGTACTTTTAACAAGTTATCCCTTGTAGTTCTGATAGCGTTTTCTCTGATTGGAGAAGGACCTCTTCCTGTTTTTGCTTATTTGCATCCTATAGACAGAGAGTTAGCATTCTTAACAGAGAGGGGTGCTTTACATTCAGAGTTAATAGCTGGGGTTATCTCAGTGGTGTAGTGAACTATGGAAGGCCCAGATTAAATCTCCAGCACCACAAGAAAAAGTTAACAGAAAGGATTTTGATTGTTTGGAATCTGTGAGATGGATGGTGCAGAGCTGAGGCAGTTGCTGCAGAGGCCTGAGGAACTGGGCTCCATCTCCTGATCACATGGTGGAAGGAGAGAACAACCTCCCCAAAGTTGTCCTTTGGCCTCTACCTACAGGCCAGGGCATGCCAGCTCTACACACACACACACACACACACACACACACACACACACACACACAATCACAGGCGTACAAATAGTAAAATTTAAATTAAGTTTAAAGACAGTGGTGAGAAAAAGCAAGATATAACTCATAGGAACTATGTATAAATCACCTTCAAAGGTGTGAAATTTCATCTGTAGTTATGCTGAAGCAAATGCAAACCACACAGACACAATCTCACAGAATGTAGCTGCACATTCCACAGCTGAACTAGGCACCCAGGAAGCACTGTGCGTACTGCCGATAGAGTTTGCATTTGATGTGGCATTCCCACTTCTAACAATATACCCAGAAAACATGCCTTCAACGGCACACACACACACACACACACACACACACACACACTCACACACTCACACACTCACAAAAGCTATGCACTATGTCACTATGTCATTGATTGTGACTCCAAAATATTCATAGCCACATGTTTGTATGTAGGAAAATGCATGATGTGAGATGGGTTCAATAACACGATACAAGGACGCAGTAAAGTGCCTTCCAGGGAAGAAGAGAATGAAGAAAACACCATGAAGTTGAGAGAAATTGTTTTTCAGAGAAAGACAGAAGTTTCAGCATGTTAACAGAAGGTGCCCAATTTAGGCAAGAAAAATTAAGGAACACAGATTAGTTGGAAATTTTCTGTGTTCAGATAGGAACTGAAGGAAAGGATAAATGGAATTGGGGTAGGGGTTGTAAAGACATCCTTTTCATTTTTTGAATTAATTAATTCATTCATTATTTTACATCCCTATCATAGCCACCTTCCTCCTCTCTTCCTGGTCCTGCCATCCTTCCTTCTTTCCCCTATTCCTCAGAAAAGGGGAGCCACACTACCCAGCCACCCCAGCTCATAAAGTTGCATCAGGACTGAGTACATCTTCTTCAAGACCCATGGTAGACAGCCAGCCCCTGACACTGTTCAGGACACTCTGCCATGTTTGCAGACAGGAGCCTAGCATAGCTGTCCTTGAGAGCCTCCACCCAGCAGAGGATTGAAACACATGCTGAGACTCACAGTCAAATATTGGAGGAAGCCTAGGGAGTTCTGTGGACAAGTGGGGAGTGGAGGGGTGGATAGTAGGACCTGGAGAGGACAGGAGCTCCACAAGAAGACCAACAGCCAACTACCCAAGATCTTCAGTCACCAACCAAGGACCATACATGGACTGGACCTAGGCCCCCTACACAGATGTAGCAGATGGGCAGCTCAGGATTCCAGTGCATTCCCCAGTAGGGGGCATATAGTCTGTCTCCGACATGGACTCTGTTGCCTCTTTTTTGTTCATCCCCTCTCCTCTGGCAGAGCTGCCTTTCCAGGCCACAGGGGAAGACAACTTTTTATACATCTGTTTTTTACAGGTATTTAATAAATAAAAAGAAAATCTATAAGCAGCCTGGGATGTGTACATATAAAAGATCCCCCTCCCCTCAAAACAATGGAAGGGAGTGAGGGATTGAGGAAGGAAGGAAGGAGGAAGGAAAGAAGGAGGAAGGAAGGAAGGAAGGGAGGGAGGGAGGGAGGGAGGGAGGGAGGGAGGGAGGGAGGGAGGGAGGGAGGGAGGGGAGAGAGGAATGCATCATTCTAAGAGTATTTGAACTGAACGTGAGAGAGCTTAGTGTGGGTGCCTATCACCAGTATCTTCTCATCGGTCTTCCAGCTTAGGCCATTAAGCCTTGGCACCTGCCATGGACCCTGGAGGGGTCAGTGTGTTTGCCTTCCTGTCCCTGCCACTGAGTTACACAAAGTAACTCTCTCCACTCTGCTCCTCGAACACAGCAATGAGCACAGCTGAGTGAAACCTCTTTTGAGAGCAATGTTCTGCTCTTGTTTTTATTTTCACTTTTTTCTCCCATTCTAACTGAACTGAATATGCTTTGTCTATTCTTAGCTTCGATATATAATATATATTTTTCAGTTTATAGATGTTGTGAATGTCTAAACTATTCTTGTACATTTGAAATGAGTTCCTTCTCAAATCCTTCTCTGGCTCATTCGCTCTCACCAGTTCAAGGCATTAGCACTTAGGGCGTTATCTTGATGTTGTGACACTTTTCATGTGCATCAGTATATGCTGACACTTGTCACTGTATCTGTCAGCTGCTTTAGTTTATCCCCAAAGTCTGTTGTACTTGGCTTGGTGATGCTCTATTTAAAATGGCCGGACACTAATTCAACACTAATTTCCAGAAGTAACAGAGACATGTCAGCCTGTGACAGACGTCTCTCAAATGAGTGCTGATCAGCCACCTTGTGCACCTTGCTTTGATGCAAGTGAAGATTTTTTATTTCCTATCTCACGTCTTTAAAACCACTCCATGTGTTGTATTTAACTAAGGAAACTAGGCAAATATGAAAACTTGACATTACACTTTTGAACTTTCCTTAGAAATTGGTTTTGGAAAAAAATATGAAAATGGTGTAAAATGGGCCATTAAAAACAAAACAAAACAAAACATGGAGATGACACAATGTAGCCCTGTATAGGCCAGGTGACTAGAATGATCAATGTGAAGACCGTGTTGTGAGCGGGAAGGAAGCAGCCCAGAGTCTGACAGAATTGCTGGCAATCTTATATACACAAGCTCCTTTAACTCTTAAAAGAGTCTTTGAAGGTTTTTTTTTCAACCTCTGTATTTTCTTCCATTGCTTAGATCCTTGAATCTACCCCAGTGTACTCTCTCTTCAACATTGAGTCATATGTAAGAGATGTAGCACACGTTTAGACACACATGCGTAAGGGAAAACTTGTTACATGTAGGTGAATCATAGAAACAATTTATAAAAATAGTCAATGTCTATATAAAATCCTCAAACAAGTCATTGTGTGTATGTGTGGCATGTGTGTATCTGTATGTTTGCTCGTGTCTGTGATGTGGTATAAATATATATATATTCATATGTATCTGTGTGTGTTTGCCCGTGTGTCTTTCAGTGTATGCTGTATGCAGTTTTTCTCTAGAAGCCTAAAAATCATTTAAGAACACAAATATTCCTTCCCCCTCTATATTCCTGCACATCTTACCATTGCATCAAACTTGTTTGATACAGATGCTCAGATTGCTCAGATAGTTAATTCATCTTGTTTATCCCATTTGTCATTTCATGATACACATCCAAAACTATTTAACCCACTCATCATTGTACTATATATATCCAAGACTGTTCAACCCATTCACCATTGCATAATATATATGTAAATACATATATATATAAATATATATATCCAGAATTGTTTAAGCCATTCATCATTGCACTCTATACATCAAAAACTGTTTAACTCACTCATCATTATATTATGTAAATCCATCCAAGACTAACCTGAGTGTTTAACCAGTTTCAGAACAATCTTCACATTTAAAAAATATTTATTTTTTTCTTTATTTTTATTTTTATTAATTACACTTTATTCACTTTGTATTCCCCCATAAACCCCTCTCTCCTCCCCTCCCGATCCCACCTTCCCATCCCCTTCTTCATGCATGCCCCTCCCCATGTCCACTAATAGGGGAGGGATCAGAAGGAAGGAGAGGAGGACCTCCCCTAAAAAATATTTCTTGGTTTATCAGAAACTCAATTTTAAAAATGACTTTCAAATGTTTATTTTTAATGTACTCTGAATATTTTGCCTTATGCTCCATTTCACTTACGCATAATTCAAGAGAACCAATAACTCCATTATTTGATTTTTACCTGGTTTTGATTTTTATGTAGATATTGCATATTTTATGTAATTTTATATATGTATTTGATTCATTTTTATTGAACATTAATGATATGTATTTATATAGAGAGAAATTATTTTTTATTCTAAATAGCATTTCATTCATTACCATTTTTGACAATAATGGATATATTTATTCTATTTTTATGGCCATTTCTCTCTTTGTTGCATTTGATCCTCAGTAAAACATGGCAGAATTCTCTTCTTTTTAAGATAGTTATAAAGTTTCTCTCTGTCTGTCTCTGACATCTCTGTCTCTCTCTCTTTGTCATCTCTGACACTGTCATCCTCTGTCTCTGATGTCTCTCTTAAACACTCATCCCCCTCTTCCTATGCATGTGTGTGAAAGAAAAATAGAGATTGAGGTGGGAGGGAGGGAGGAAGGGAAAGAGGGAAGAAAATGTGGCTTGCACACTGCAGCTTTGTTTTGGCTGATCGCATTATTTTTCTGCTAACTCCAGCTTCAGTACATGTGGAGTGGGGTTTCTCTTAGAAACAGTGATTTTGGTTCTTTTGGACCAGAAGTGAGATTGCTGAACATATGGCAATTTTATTTAGTTTTGAGGGAAACCCCCATACATTTTTTTTCCCAGCAGAGCTGTACAAATTTAATTCCTACCAATAATACAGATAAGCACGAAAACATCCAACTTCACCTTATAGACATAGGCAGGTAGTGTTCATCAAGTAAAAATAAAATCTGGGCCCAGGGGTTTTTTCTGAGACTGATACTCCAAACAAGGACCATGCATGGAGACAACTTAGAACCCCTGCACAGAAGTAGCCCAGGGCAGCTCAGTATCCAAGATGGTTCCCCAATAATAGGATCAGGGACCATCTCTGACATGAACTCATGGGCTGGCTCTTTAATCACCTCCACCTGAGGGGGGAGCAGTCTTACAAGGCCACAGAGGAAGACAATGCAGCCAGTCCTGATGAGACCTGATAGGCTAGGCTCAGAGGGAAGGGGAGGAGGACCTCCCCTATCAGTGGACTGGGAGAGGGGCATAAGAGAAGAGAGAGGGGGGGTGGGAAGGAAGGAGCGAGGTTGGCTACAGCTGGGATACAAAGTGTATAAACTGTAAGTAATAAAAAAAGAAAAAGAAAGATATGAAGAAAAAATATTTTTAAAAGAGCCCAATGAATGGACCAAAAGAAATCAGTCCACACGTCAGTGCAGAAATGTTAATTCACACAGCGAGTGGCAAGGATGTATTGCCTTGTACAGAAGCCGCTGTGCCAGTCACAAACCCGGTGTGCAGCATTGCCTGTCTTCCTTAGCACTTGTGCCGTTATTTGGTGCTTTGGTGGGTGGGTAGATACTTTTTATTTGTATTGGAACTTTCAGATCCCTAGTGATTAATCTTTTTTTCCTCTACCTTTAAAATTTTATTTTTATTCTTTTATTCACTTTACATCCTTATTGCAGCCCCATCCATCCTCCCCTCCCAGTTCCACCCTCCCTCCCTCCATTCTCTCCCTCCTTCCTCCCTTTTCCTCAGAAAAAGGGGAGCTTCCTTTCCCATCCATCTCAGCTCATCAAGTTGTATCAGGACTGAGTTTGTCCTTTTCCCCTGTGGCCTGGCAAAGCAGTCCTGCCAGGGGAAAGTGATCAAAAAGCTGGCAAATGAGTCTGTGTCCTATGCAGTCCCCACTTCATTTAGTTGAGGACCTACATGAGGCCTAAGCTGTCCATCTGCTACATTTTTGCAGGGAGCCTAGGCCCAGATTGTGTGTGGTCCTTGGTTGATGCTTCAGTCTCAGCAAGCCCCTCTGGCCCTGGTTAGTTAGCTTTGTTGGTCCTGTGGAGCTCCTGTCACCTGCAGGTCCTTTTTTATTTCCTCCCACTTTTCCACAAAACTTCCTACATATCACCCTATTTTTGGCTGTGAGTCTTGGCATCTGTTTTGAGGCGCTGCTGGGTAGTGCCTCTAGGAGGACAATTTGTCAGGCTCCTGTCTACAAATTTAGCAGAGCATCATTTATAGTGTCAGGGGTTGGCGCTTTCTGATAGGGTGAGTCTTTGGTTGGTGCAGGCATTGATTTTGTATTCCCTCAATTTCTTCTCTATCTGCTCTATATTTATACCTGCACATCTTGTAGTCAGGGTAAATTCGGGGTCAAAGCTTTTGTGGGTGGGTTGGTGTTCCCCTCCCTCTGCTAGGAAGGGGAGATAGAATAGACAAAGGTTTGGCTGAAGGGAGGATACAAGGTAGGAGAGGGGACACAGAGAGTTAAGAGGGTAAAGAACAGAGCTGGAGAGAGCCAGGGCAAGAGCACAGAAGGACTGTAGAGAAAAGATAAACTGAGTGTGGGGTTATCTCTGTGACAAGCTGGAGAACTAAGTCAGAGTGGGCTCCTGGGAGGATGTGAGGGGACTCAGAGACCATAGAGTCTGGTCAGTCAGAGGGCAGTCAGAGGCCATAGAGACTGAAGAGGACACCCACTAACCAGACTGCTGAGTAATCTTACTCAGCACCTGCACATTTCCTCTGTGCAGGTCCTGCTAGAGCCCTTATTCCTTTTCTTCCCATGGCTTCTCTGTCTTTCTTCCATTTGTTTCCAAGAGTTCTTGCTTCTCTCTGCATTCTGCATGCTGTTCCTTTGTCTCATAATCTTTCTCCTTCATCTGTACATCAAGCCCTTTGATTTCCCAGAAGAAGGTGGGCTCTTCACTTCCATGTAGGAAATATATTGTCATCTTCCTTCAAAGATTCTACTCTTGGGTGAGCTCATGTGTGGTATTTTATTATCTTCTTAAGAGTGTTATGGTTTGATGGAAAGTATGATGCTCCAAGTGCTGCACTCCTAAGTCCCCAACCTGAGTGTTATTTGCTTGAAAAGTGTTTATTCAGCTGAAGTCAAGTCATTAAGATGAAAAGACAAGGAGGAAATCACTGGTTTTCTTAAATTAGCTCTAGATGGCATCACAAGTATTCTTATAACAGTGGAGAAGACAGACAGACAGACACACAGAATAGGAGGGAAGGGGAAGAGGATCATAAAAGATGACAGAGAAGGACATGAGAGAGAGAGAGCAGTCGACATGAGCAGAAGCCACAGAGGAGGGAGCGGTGTCTCCTGGAGTCTAGGTAGGAGTGGCTTTACTGTCAACACCTTCGCCTCATGAGCGAGTATGTGTCCAATGTCCTAGATGTCCTAACAGCTGGCTAGGACAGGCCTAGGAAGTGCTCACTGGCTACTTACAGTTGTCTGAGCATCAGGCTCCCTGAGTTTGGTCACGTTCACATCAGGAATCAGCTGTGAGGACAGACAGGCTGCAGGTTATAGTCAAGACCCTATGGCTGTCCTCTCTGCTCCCCAGAGGTTGCCCTAGTGATTCTCAGTCTGCTCCCCTTTCTACCCTTTTTCTCTGCACCTCCCTGTCCCTGAGAGGTAACCATGGAAAACTGCCCCAGAGGGCTGTGGTCATTCTCTCTCTCCCTCCCTCTCCACCCCTCTCATAGTACAGTAAAACCTTTCCCTAATTAAAACAGAAAGATTTTATTATCTCTGCTCATTGTTGTGCTTCCAGGGTCCTGCTTGGCTGTGCAGTTCTCTTGTACCTTCAGATAGATGGGTGGACAGAGATAAATGATAGACAGCATGGGCAGATGGGCAGGCAGACAAAAGCACAGATATATTGTTGACAGAGAGAAATACAGACAGATTACAGATGAATGGATGGATAGACAGTATTTTCTTATTTTGTTACTCATTTTCAGTGGGATTTAAGCATTTTTAAAGATATTCCGTTATAACCAAAAGTCTGATCAAATTGTTTAATTAAGAAACCTACGTGTTTTACCATAATTTTACTCTTTTTATAGAGAATAAAAAATGCTTTCAATTCTTAGGTAAAATATTGTCTGGTCTATGGTACAAAAGCAATGAATACAAAAACCCTATCTTCCTTCTCGTGTTTCAAATAAAACTACATTTTGATATATTCTTTCCTGAATAGGAGAAAATCATTGTGCTTGATTTTCTGTCACTGATATTGGAATGTAGGATTAAGATGGATAATTCATTTTTTAATTAATTGAATTTCTATAATACTTAACAGTGGAATGGAAGGTAAATAAATCCAGACTGGCCATAGTAAAATGTTACCACCCCAACTCTTTGGGAAGTTAACTCCAGTATTGCAAGAGGATTGCCTGAGCTCAGGAGTTCAAGACCAGCCTGTGTAATATATGGAAAGCCCCATCTCAAAGCAAAAATTCAAACAAAGCTCTTAATTTTACTTACTGACATATTAGTTTATTTTGTGCACAAGGGCCTATACCTCATTTATGTTTACAGTTTAAGATTGTATCTCTATTTTGTATTGTAGAAGAGATAGGAACATCAATTTACTTATTTTTAAGTAGTTTCATGACTGTATGTGCACACATGTGTGTGCGTTTGTGTGTTTACTATGTCACAGGACAACTTTGGGAGGGTCGGTTCTCTCCTGCCACCTTGTGGGAATAGGGGTCAAACTCAGGCCACCAGCCCACACATACAAGCCACAGGAACAACAGTTTAAAAAGGCACAGTGCTGTTAATAATTAAAATAAGGAAGCTTAAGCACTCATCATTTTGTTAATAGTTTAAAGTGTTAGCTCTCTGTGGCTACAAGGGCTACTTGAGAGCAAACATTGAAGAGGAGAGCATAGGGCACCTTACTCTCTCTGTCTCTCTGTCTCTGTCTGCCTGTCTCTCTCTCTTTCTCTGTGTATGTGTTTGTGTACTTTAAAAGTATGATTTGTTAAATTTAGAAAAAGATGTTGAGCATTGAGTTTCTCACTTTGAAAAGCCGTTGATTAAAGAATTCTGAGCAGGAGTTTAGGAAAGTGTCTCATCACATACTCACCTTTGCACAAACTTTGCTGTGCAAGGAACCTGCAAACATCCAGCTGTTATGTAACAGGCTCCCCAGACGCTGCCTTCTCCCTGGTCAGCGGAGAGTACAGATAAGTGGGCGAGAATGATGAACATATGAAAGTAAACACTGGTGATCCCAAGGGAAATGAAAAGTTTGGAGCTACAGGGGAATTAACACCAAGCGTGCCTCAGGTTGCTGAAGTGAGGATAATTGCCTAAGATTTACTGCTCATCCTCTGAGGCTTCGGGCTGCATGACAGGCTGTTGCATGCTACATAAGATGGGCAACGTGAAAAGGAATTTCCAGTCTGTTAGTTGACAGTGATATGTATTGGGAAAAACAATGAAGAAATAAATAGTCTGGGTCTAAGATATGAGCACAGCAGAGTCTTGTTTTCCATTTTGATTGGTGGACATCCATTATACGTGGTTTCACAGTACAGTTCTGGTCAAGTATATCATGGAATTTGACCGTATTTGTCCTCCTGTTTTTAACCTTCACCTCTACCTTTATTTTCTCTCCTACCCCTAATTTTCCCTTCCGCTTTTGTGTCAACTATGCTCAGAAAAGTTTGTGTGTGTACACACACATACACATGTAGTATGTGCGGGAAGCCATGTATGTATCTCTAAGTAATTCCAAGACCTACTGGTGAGAGAAACCATGGAATACTCCTTTTTCTTCATCTGACTTATTTTGCTTCATGCATGATATCTGTTTACATCTATTTATCAGAAAGGCACAATTCCATCCTTCATTGTGGCTGAAGAAAACTTCACTGTACATATGGCATGGTTTTCTATGCATTCCTCTTACGATGGACACAGGCTGATTTCGTAAGTTGACTGTCGTGAGTCCTGTTGCAGTGACATGAATGTGCAGGTATCCTTGTTGTATGTGAGAGTCCTTTGAGTATATGCCTAGAAGTGGCTTATCATGGTCATTTAGCATCATTTGAGAACACAGGGTCAAAAGAATATGGAATTTTTCTTTCCTTTTCTTATAGTTTTCACATTTCACGTTTTTCTGAGCTGAACTGTAAGCCATTACATTTTGTTTGGGATATTTTGCATGTTAATTTATCTGCTGTCCAGCTCTCTAAGTGTGACTGACATCTGATTAGAGATGAAGACATTTTGAATATTTCTGGTTAGCATTATAGAGTAAAGTTTTAATGATAAGGTTTTGTTTGGAAACCCATACATTGATGAACATACATAAACATGAATCAACTTTGGTTTCTCTTTGTGCTACCATGCCGCCTTCAGGGCTGTGTCCACTAAATAGATTTAGAAATCATACTTAAAGGGTCTGGTTTTGAAATGAGTTGTATTTATAAATCATGCTTAGTTTAGTAGCTTTCCAGCTCCCCTGATAAAATATCATGACCAACAGAAGGAAGGATTTATTTTGGCTTCCGGTTGCAGAGGGAGAGTTCACAGTGGCAGAGGAGGCACGGTAGCCGGAAGCAGAGAATTCACATCTTCTACCAAAACCATGAAATAGAAATCAGTTTCCAAGTGGAAATGGGGCAGGGCCTCTCAAAACCAACTACCCAATGACGTATTTCTTTCAGCAAAACTGCGCTTTCCGGGAACATATTTAAAAAGCACCATTCAACTGGGGCCAATTATTCAAATACATGAGCCTCCAGAGGGCGTTTCTCATGTAAGCCACCAGAATAATATAGTAAGTTAATATAGAAATTGAAAATATTACTCAATGAAAAGAAAAGCAGTAAAATAGCTTAGAGTTTTTATAACAACAAAATAATTTAACAAAAACTAAAAAATGGAATAACAGAGTATGTAAAAGGCATGTGAAAAGCCGTCATCACTAAGGTACTGTATCTGAATAGAATACCCAAGGACTGTGGGAGAGGCTAGATTAAGGAGCTGATGCTAGCCTTCGTCTTCCATATGTAGTCATGTTTAAATAAGTTCAGGCAGTATTCTTCCTCATTTCCTAAATCTTTTCTTTTTTTCTTATTTATTTATTTATTTATTTATTTATTTATTTATTCATTCATTCATTCATTCACTCATTCACTTTACATCCCTATCACAGCCCTCTCCCTCCTCCCTCACCAGTCCCATCCACTCACCCTCTTCTCTCCCCCTCCCCTTCTTCTCAGAACAGGGAGCACCTTCCATACCAACACATCAAAGCACAGCAGGACTAAGCCCAACTTCCTGCACTGAGTCCAGACAAGGCAGCCTCGCTAGGGGAAAGGGATTCAAAAGCAGGCAACCATGTCCATGTCAGACATAGCCCCACTCCTATTGCTAGCGGGCCCACCTAGCTGCCTGTCAGCTACACGTGTGTTAGGGGCCCAGTTCCAGTGGGGCCTCACAGAGACGGAAGCACCAACCAGAGAGCATGCATGGACGCGGTTTCTAACGTCAGCGTTTTTGCTGGTTCTGCAGCAATGGAGTGGAGGTAATGGTGGCTTCTGTTAAGATGGTTGCTCTCAGCCGCAAAGCTTGGTATTGGGCATTTAAAAATCCAACTACAGCCTATGTGAGGCTGTCTCGTAAGTACCCAGATAGAAGCTGCAAATCCCAAGGTTCTTCTACCAGAAATGAGTGGAAGTCTAAAGAAAACCTTTCGATCGAGTGAATTGTGATCTAAGTTTGTCACCTCCATAAAAGTTGAAGTAAAGAACAATTACCTTTTATGGTGGTAGTCAGGAAATTAGTAAAATGGATGCTTACGTCTTAAGATAATTGTGTCATTACTTTTTTTTAGTTTTGATACAGCAGAGATTTTTGTATCAGTGGGTTAAATGGATATAAAGACTTTATTGTAGATGACTTTTAAAGTCATTTTACTTTACAAGTTATTTTCCTGCAGGCGTTTCCCTTTCTAAAAACTACAGCAATTTGGGATAGTTCCCTATTAAAAGGTCCCAGAGAGCGCTACTTTTGAATTTAAATATTTTCACTTTCAATATCATGTGCATTTTCAGTCCCAGAGAAGTGATCCTACACTCACTGTACATTCGTTTTACAGCACTTTGCATCAGCACAGGCCCTCCCTGCTCTCCTGATACATTATTTATCTGTGTGTGCAGAATAAGAACAATGCCCGGGGATGACTGTTGTCAGCACATTTCTACATGTTAATACCTTCTCCTAACATTGCTTAACATTGCTAGAGTCAATAGACAAAACTATTTCATCTTTTTTATGATGTGAAAGAAGTTTATATTTCTAGCTAAGATCTTAATTTTGTTTTTTTTAAGCTCCCTTTTTTTCACATTCACTGTTTTCAGTAGGTGGTTTTAAGTAGCTGCTGCTTCACCCTCTTACGGTGACCTGCAGTGCCTGGCAGCAGCCTGGACTCATTGGCTGATGAGGGGCAGAACACTATGGCCATCAGATATTAAAGGATGTACCTATGGGCATGTCTAACACATGGCACAAAGTCAATAAGGACATGGTCTTGGCTTTCCACAGCACGATTAATCAGGAAAATAACAATAACCAAATGTGTTCACATTAAGTTCAAAACATGCCCTGTGTGAAACAGGTAACCACTCCAAGCCTCACTTTTTGTTGCACATGAGAAGGAACTGGTGCCTGTGGTGCACATGTATGCACACAGCGAAACACTCATACACGTTAAGTAAAACAAATCTAAAAATAACTAACAACATACGAGGCCCTGAATCTGAGAGAGAGTGGGAGGGATATATGCAGTGCTTGAAAGAAGACGAGGGAAGGGAAAATGCTATCATTAGATTATCTTAGAAATAAAAATCATTCAAAATAAAACAGATTAATAAAATCTATCTCAAAATGCAGTGATTGAGTTGGACTTGGGTGAGTCCCAGAACTGGAGTAAGTATTAAGATCCTAGCTGTTTCTAATGATTTAAGAGCACACACATGGTGTGTGGGAACCAGCAGGGTTGTGGGTGAACAGAGAAGAGAGTGGAGAATTCTGAGTAACAGGAGAGAAGAGATACGTTTTCTGAGCAAGGTTAAGGGTCCATTTTGTTTTACTTTATTAGATAGTCACTGTTCATAGAGACATTGTTTGTTCAGACCAAGTCCTGGAAGTTAAATGAATGCAAACAGTATAACAGATGCATTTGCATGGTTGGGGTAGTGAATACAAATTAAGACATGGAAAGAAATGAAGGCAACTAGGTAAGGAAGGCTTTTGTCTCATTAAAGCAAGAAGGGTTGCTGCTTCTGGTTTCCCAAGCATGCATGTGAATTGATCAGGAGACCCTTGGCAGACGTGATTGTGATTTTTCTGGGAAGGCCACAGGGGAGAGGTTGATGATATTAATAAGGGAAATATTTGAATAGCTAAATCAGAAACATATATGGGGAATCAAAAGAGTCTACTAGGTATGAAAAGGAAGGAAGAAAAAGTGAGTCTGCTACAGTTCAATGAGACATGTCTGCTTTGTGTGGGTTAGCCACTAGGCTAGGTGGCATTTATTGTGAGGCTCTTGTTATAAATGAAGCTCAGTAGACTTAAATTATTTGCTCAAGGCCAGAAGATTAGAAATGGCAGACATTACTACTGCTCATTCCACAGCATCCATTCTCTACTGGAACTCACTGCCCCGTGAGGGTCTCACGTCATAGAGGGGTGTCAGTTAATCAAGACCATCGAGTAAATGCATCTGAGGCAAATAAGTGGAGACAAAGGACTGTTCTCTGCTTTGCTGTTAATCTTTTACCCACCAGAGCATAAGGTAAATTGTTTTTGAGAATAAAAAGTTATCAATAACCCCTGCAGCCTGAACAGAGGTAGAAAGAGAAGTTAAATGGCTTCAGCACATCTTCATAGCCTTAGTACAGTTGCTGAGAGGCAGTGTTGGGCTCAAGTTTTTGGCAGACAGTTGTGGGTGTCATTTAAGAATGAGGTGATGGGCCAAGAGTACAAGGACAGAGAGTTGGAGGGTGCTTCTCTCTTGGAGTTCAGCTAGTGCCTGCACGCTCTGCTCTTTTCCCTCCTGTGTGAGACACTTCACGTACACAGCAGATTCCCTAGTATTCTTCTCCTCCTTAAGATGGAAACCTGCTTTAGCTGCCCCGAATGCGTAAAAACTGCTGGCAGATGGCAGCTTTCTTCATTAAATTGAGTGGACTAGCATTAAATGAATGGCTGAATGGATAAATACTTTTTCTTCTTTCCTGATAAATGTCATCAAATGATCTGTGGTAAAACACACACACACACACACACACACACAAGCTATTGTTATCCTGTTTATCTACAGGCTGTGTAACTTCTTTTGTGTATGCAGACTGTTGAAGAATCTGGCCATTTTTGCAAACTTACTTGTTTGATTCAAATTTAAAACCTTGAACTAGGCATCACTGGCTGCTGCAAATGAGCCAGCTTCTACAGCATGACAAAACAGCTTTTTGAAGGTTTCACCATTTCAATTGCCTGGAAGGTAAAAAGTTAGCAAGCCACCGAGCATTGTACAAGTTTAAGAAATAGTACAGAAATGGTAACTTGGCATGTTATGGGCTAAGCTGTGTCACCTTAAAAGTCCTGTGTTGGAGCCCTTACCTATCAACACCTAACAATTTCATATTCACGTCTAGAAACAGGGTCTTAAAGAGTGATCTACCTGCAGACTGGGCTGTTAAGGTGAGCCCTCTTCAAATCTGCCTGGTCTCTTTTTAAAGAGGAAGATGGGCACAGTGCCACAATGGATACTTGCAAACTGCAGCCCAGTGAGGGGCCAGGGAGAAGATGACCATCTGGAAGATAAGGAAGAAGTCCTCAGGCGAAGCCAGTCCTGCCAACACTGACCCCGTCAGGTCTGCAGCACTTAGTTACGGGAGCCCCGTGGACTAGCTCTGCCCAATATGCACCTACTTTGCCATGGTAGCGCATCTTCAGGGTCCTTTCCTGTCTTTCAAGACTTTGAGTTTGGATCTTTAAAAGGCTGCTAATTCTACATGATCAGGGAATAGATTTATACTTATAAATATATGATGCCTACACATGTAGGCATACAATATTAAAGATTCTGCCATTTGGGCTAGTGGGCATGTTAGCCTGACTATCTTAGTTCCATCCCTAGAACCTATGTAAAGATAGAAGGAGAAAATCAAATCTACAAAATTTTATTCTAAGTTCCATATATAGCCTGTAGCACTGCAGCCCTTCATATGTCATACACACACATAAAATTTAATTTTGCCACATAAAGTTGAAAATACATAATTAAATTGGTGACAGATGAGGAAAACAAGGCTGTGTAATTACATACATGTGTATGTTATGGATGTATATGTGTGTATATATGTGTATATATATGGTGTATGTTATATATGTATAGATACACATACACACATACATATTCACATAAAAACACCTGTTTGGTCTGATGTGAATAGTTTACTTGGTCATGTAGGCATCTTTTTACTTTTCTTTTCAAATTGAGACACTCAAAACATTCAAGAATAAATCTTTTTGCAAAACACCTATAAGTTATTGTCAAATCTTAAAAACTTGGAGTGGGAGCATTTTATAGAAATTGCTAGGCTGCCTTGGTTTGATATACAGCAATACATTTAAACTGCATTTAAGTAGAGATGAGAGAAGAAGGGCTGCAGCTGTAAACATTAATTTCCTCCCAAAGTGTTTAACATCCCTCCTGTGCAATGTCTACACTCACTTTTGCATTATGTCCTTTAATGAGATGACATTCTACTTAAAGATTTTGCTGAGTTATTTGGAAGCTGGTGTTTAGCTCTCTGGATATATTGAGCTTTTGGATATCATGAACCTTTGAACCTTTTCACTGTCTTTTGTAAGTTCTGAATGGTTACTAGAGGAGTTCTATGTTGGTTAATTTTTTTCTTCTCTTTTTCTTTTTCTCTTTGGTCTGTTTTTTTTCCTTCCTTCCTTCCTTCCTTCCTTCCTTCCTTCCTTCCTTCCTTCCTTCCTTCCTTCCTTCCTTCCTTCCTTTCTTTCTTTCTTTCTTTCTTTCTTTCTTTCTTTCTGAGACAGGGTTTCTCTGTATATCCTTGGCTGTCCTGGACTCACATTATAAAATAGGCTGGCTTCTTAGTCACAGAGATCCACCTGCCTCTGCCTCTCGGAGTGCTGGGATTACAGGCGTGCTCCACCATGCCCGACTTTGTTGGTTAGATTTTTGTTTGTTTTGTTTTGTGAACTTGTATAAGCTAGAGTCATTTGAGACGAGGGAACCTCAGTTAAGAACATGCTCCCACCACACTGGCCTGCAGGCAGGACTGTGGGGCCTTTCCTCGATAGATATTGATGTGGAAGGGTCCAGGCCACAGTGAATGCCGCCACCCCTGGGCAGGTCATCTGAGGATGTGTGAGAAAGCAGACCAGTAAGCCAGGACCCAGCATTCCTCCATGGCTGTGCTCTGGTTCTTGACACTGAGCTTCTGCTTGAGTCCCTGCCCTGACTGTAATGATGATCTGTGAACGATTAGATGACAGAAGCCCTTTAATCATTACAAGTTGCAAAATTTTGGTTGTGGTGTTTGTCACTGCAGTAGAAAGCAAGCTAACACAAACTCCTTTGGGGGAAAAAGAGCACTTAATTATAATCTGGTGTTTCTTCCAAAATTCAATCCTGTTGATTGCAGGAAAATTAGCTATTCTTTTATGAGTAGGCAACATACTCTTACAGAGAACATAACTTTATTAACTACTTCATCATGTTACCTATTTCAGGGCTCACTTACAGAGAGCTGGCCCAGCATGCAGGAGGTCTTAACGTCAATCTCTAGTACTACAAGGTAAATGAGTAAATAAAAATAAGTAAACACATCTCTATATAAAGATAGATAGATAGATAGATAGATAGATAAATTGATTGAAAGATAGATAGATAGAAATATTCCCTCCCCTGCCCTGGAAACCTGGGCACATTTATTGAGACTTTATTATTGCAAAATATTTCTCTTGCATTCAACATTTCAAAGGTATCAGAGTAACCACAAGCTACCACAAGTAGCCACTGCTTTAGTTAAGAAAGTGGTGTTTACTTAAGAGACGAAGTTATACACTGACACGAGACCTTCTTTGCAGTGCAGTTGTTTGTCACAAAATTTGACATTGTGGAATAGACCATTCAAAGCCAGGAGCCAAATTTGGCTGTGACTTTACCTTACATGTACCTGCACTCGTGCATGCGGGCGTGCGCACGCGCGAGCACATACACACACACACACCCTCACACACCGTATGATCTTGTGTCAATTTCGCGTCAGAAATGAAACAACTAATGCTTTTGCTGTGGTGATCCTGGTGGTGTCCATGCTGTACGGGGTTTATGCCTGTTGTGAGGATAGCTGTTACTTTCATGTGGAAGCCACACCTGCGGAGAGGAGAGTTGGAACCATTGAGTTTGTGTTGTAAAAAATTGTCCGAGAAACAGGGAATTGTTTCACACATTTCTTTATTTTCATTATTTTTGCATTGTAATTATTTATTCCAAAATAAATGTGTTTCAAGGTATTTTTGAGCCCCTGCCTATTGTTATATCATGTAAAAATAATCTAACAAATAACATCTGCCTTGTATTTATTGACTGCATTCTCTGTGCCAGATAAGAGAAATAGGAACACAATCCAGCAACTTGGAGCTAGGTAAGTCAGACATAGCCACAGTCATTGAAATTGTAATAATGAACCATGTAAGAACTCTACCTTGTAAAGACCATGGTTTTGTCACCTAATTCATCATGGTAAATAGTTACAGAAAGAGAATGAACACTCCCCTGTTTGTTTTATGAGACCACAGTGATTCTAATACACAAAAGATCCAACAGGAAAGAGAATTACAGAAAATTTCCCTTCTGAAAATTGATGCAAAAATATTCAACAAAATACTTGGAAACTGAATCTAAGAACACATAAAAAAGCTAATTCACCATGATCAAGTAAGCTTCATATGAAAATCAATACATTTAATCTAATATATAAACAAACTAGAAGAAAACAACCACGTTGTTATCTCACTAACTGCAGAAAAGACCTTAGACAAAATTTAATACTGTTTCATGACAAAAGTTTTGGAGAGACTGGGGACACAAGAACATACCAAAACATTAATAAAGACATTTACAGCAAGCCTATAGCAAGCATGAACTTAGGATGGAGATAATTAAGAAGATATCAGAAGATGAAGGATCACACATGTTCATGGATTGGCCATTCTACCAAAAGCTACAGATTCAATGCAATCCCCATCAAAATCCCAAAACAATTCTTCATATATCTTGAAAAAGGACTATCTTCAGCTCCATAAAGATGGTGTCTTAAATAAGAATGGATCCCATAGGCTCATAGACTTGAATGTTTGATCCTGAGCTAGCAGCAATATTTGAAAGGGTTAGGAGGTGTGGCCTTGGTGGAGAAAGTGTGTCCCTGGGGCTAGTTTTTGAGATTTCAAAATCCCTTGCCAGGCCAATGTCTCTCCCTTCCTGATGTTTTTGGATTTGTATGTAGAACTCTCACCTTCTTCTCCAGCACAATGTCTGCCAGCAAGCAACTGTGGCTCCACCATGATAATAGACTGAGCCTCTGTAACCATAAGCAAGCCCTAGTTAAATAATTTCTTACATAGGAGTTGACCTGGTCAGGCATCTCTTCACAACAATAGAACACTGACTCAGACATATGGCAACACAAAACAGAGGATAGCCCAAACAATCGTGAATGACCAAAGAACTGACAAAGGCATCAGTCTCCAATTTCAATTCTACTGTGGAACTACAGTAATAAAGAGAGCATGTTGCTGGCACAAAAACAAATACATCAGTGAAAGCAATTGGAGACCAAGAAAGAAATCCACAAACCTATGGATACCTGATTTTTTTAATAAAGAAGCTGGAAAGACATACTAGAGTAAAGATAGCATTTTCAACAAATGTTGCTGGTCAAACTGGGTGGCTGCATTAGAAAAATCCAAACAGATCTATCTTGTACAGAGCTCAACCCCACAAATACCAAAGACCTCAATATAAAACCAGATGCACCGAATGTGATAGAAGTGAAAATGGGGAAAGCCTTGAACCCATTGGCGCAGGAAAAGACTTTCTGAACAGATTAACTGTTTATAAAGGCACTAAGATCAACAGTCGATGAATGGGATCTCATAAAACTGACAAGCTTCCGCAGGCCTGTTGGCATAAAGACAGGCAGCAGGCCTCAGAGGCAGGGCTGACCAACTCACCCACCATCCAGACCCAGATGGAGTGCCTTGTGTCACTCCACCCCAGTATCCACTCTATCTGTGAGCTGCTGGAGCACACGAAGGAACTGGCCACTCAGAACCAGGGCTGCAGGATCACTGTGACTGTGGCCAACAGCAGAGTATCTAAAAGGAGTCTCAGCGGTGGTCCAGAGCTGGTGTGTCAGAAACCAGAAACTGGACCGATGACACATTGCTATTAATATTTGTATGTAAAGCTGTTTGAGCAGATAAATAAATAAATAAATAAATGGTATATATACCGTATATGTATTTGTATGGTATATATACATTACATATCTGGCATATATACCATATATAGTATGTCTATATGTGTATATATATAAAGACATATACACACACACACACACACATATATGTATATCATACACACACTGCAGCTTCCAATGCTACTAAGATGAACACATATGTGATGGAGAGGTAGAAAAGATGGAGGAACAGAGTGGTGCATGCATGGTGGAAAGCTGTGGAACTGGAGACATGGCAGCTATGACAGGTGTGAGAGGAGGCCGCAGTCAAGAAAGGAACATGTAGTTGCTCAGTATGGTTGGCAAACTGGTCTGCAGCGGCCGGAGCTTACGTGAACTCAGCCCCTGAACAAGCTGCTCAGCCACACAAATGCCCTGGCTCTGAGCAGTGTAGGGATGCCAGAGATGAAGAATGGTTCATTTCCTGGACTGGACCTCCTCAAAAGTCCTCAATGGTTGTACTTTCCCTGGAGGCCATGCTTGTATCAATGGTCTTTACTGCTTCTCCAGGCCACCATGAAGCCAGAGGGGCATGAGTCCATGATGTGTGCCTGTCCAAAGACCAGACAGCGATTTTTGGTGCTAGCTGATGCTGGAGATCTTGTGGATGTCCAAAGTTCATGCTATTGCCAGAAACCATACAGAGACCAAGGATCCATTCTCCCACTGACTGTAAAGGGCGAGGAAGCTGCTTGTTTTTAATATAATTTTTTATTTATTAAAATTTATTCACTTTGTATCCCTGCTGTACAGCCCCACCCTAGATCCCTTCCAATCCCACCCTCCCTACCTCATCTCATCCTATGCCCTTTTCCCAGTCCACTGATAGGGGAGGTCCTTCTTCCCTTCCATCTGACCCTAGTCTATCAGGTTTCATCAGGCCTGGCTGCATTTTCTTCCTCTGTGGCCTGGTCAGGCTGCTCCCCTCTCAGGGGGAGGTGATCAAAGAGCAGGCCACTGAGTTCATGTCAGAGACAGCCCTTGCTCCCCTTATTAGGGAACCCATTTAGAGAGTGAGCGGCCATGGTCTACATCTGTGCAGGAGTTCTAGGTTATCTCCATGCATGGTCCTTGGTTAGTGTATTAATCTCAGAAAAAGAACCCTGGGCCCAGATTTCTTGGTCCTGTTGCTCTCCTTGTGGAGCTCCTGTCCCCTCCAGGTCTTTCTATCCCCTCCTTTCTTTCATAAGATTTCCTGCACTCTGCCCAAAGTTTGGTTATGAGTCTCAACATTCACTTTAATACCCTGCTGGGTAGAGTCTTTCAGAGGCCCTCTGTGGTAGGCTCCTGTCCTGTTCCCTGTTTTCTCCCTCTTCTGATGTCCATTCCATTTGCCTTTCTGAATGAAGATTGAGCATCATACCCAGGGTTCTCCTTCTTGATTTTCTTCTTTAGGTGTGCAAATTTTAGTATGATCATCCTATATTATGTCTAATATCCACTTGTAAGTGAGTATATACCCTATGTGTCTTTCTGCTTCTGGGATACTTCACTCAGGATGATCTTTTCTAGTTCCTACCATTTGCCTGTAAATTTCATGATTTCCTTGTTTTTAATTGCTGAGTAGCATTTCATTGTGTAAATGTGCCACAATTTCTGTATCCATTCCTTCATAGAGGGACATCTGGGTTGTTTCTAGATTCTGGCTATTGCAAATAAAGCTGCTACAAACATGGTTGAACAAATGTCCTTGTTGTATGCTTGAGCATATTTTGGATATATGCCTAGGAGTTCTATAGCTGGATCTTAAGGTAGCATTATTCCTAATTGTCTGAGAAAGTGCCTGATTGATTTCCAAAGTGGTTGTACAAGTTTACATTCCCACCAGCAATGGAGGAAGGTCCCCCTTTCTCCATAACCTCTCCAGAATGTATTATCACTTGAGTTTTTGATCCTAGCCAATCTGATGGGTGTAAAGTGAATCTCAGGGTCATTTTGTTTTGTATTTCCCTGATGACTAAGGATGTTGAACATTTCTTTAAGTGTTTCTCTGCCATTCTATATTCCTCTATTGAGAATTCTCTGTTTAGCTCTGTACCCATTTTTTAATTGGATTACTTGATTTGTTGCCTTTTAACTTCTTCAATTCTTATATATTCTGGATATTAGCCCTCTGTCAGATATAGGATTGGTGAAGATCCTTTCCCAATCCATAGGCTGTCAAATGGAGAGAAACTTAAATCAATCCCACTGAAATCAAAGACAAGGTAAGGCTCCCCATATCTCTTCAACATAGTTCTTAAAGTCCTTGCTAGAGCAATAAAACAAATAAAGGAGATCAAGGGGATTCAGTTTGGAAAGGAAGAAGTGAAAGTATCACTATTTGCAGATGATATGATAGTTTACATGAGTGACCCCAAAAATTCTACCAGAGAACTCCTACAGCTGATATACACTTTCAGCTATGTGGCTGGATACAAAATTAACTAAAAAAAGAAAAAAAAAAGAAAAATTAGTAGCCTTTCTGTATACAGAACACAAATGGGCTCAGAAAGAAATTAGGGAAACTATATGCTTCACAATATCCACAAAGGATATAAAATATCTTGCTGTAATTCTAACAAAGCAAGTCAAAGACTTATATGAAAAAAACTTCAAGTATCTAGAGAAAGAAATAGAAGTAGATGTCAGATGATGGAAATTTCTCCCATGCTCATGGCTTGGCAGAATTAACATAGTAAAAATGGCCATCTTACCAAAAGCAATCTACAGATTCAATGCAATTCCCCTCAAATTACCAACACAATTCTTTACAGACCTGGAAAGAAAAATTCTCAACTTCATATGGAATAACAAGAAACCCAGAATTGCTAAAACAATCCTCTACAATAAAAGATCTTCTGGAGGTATCTCCATCCCTGATCTTAAGTTGTACTATAGAGCAACAGTAATAAAAACTGCAGGGTACTGGCATAGAAACAGACTGGTAGATCAATGGAATTGAATAGAAGACACAGAAATAAACACACACACTTATGGACACCTGATTTTTGACAGATGCCAAAACCATTCAATGGAAAAAAAGACATCATCTTCAACAAATGGTGCTGGTCTAACTGGATGTCTACATGCAGAAAAATGCAAGTAGATCCATACTTATCACCCTGAACAAAACTCAAGTCCAAGTGTATCAAAGGCCTCAATATAAAATCAGCCACACTAAACCTGTTAGAAGAAAAAGTGGGGAAGATCCCTGAGCTCATTGGCACAGGAGACAACTTCCTGAACAGGAAGCTACTTTTGCAGTGGTATCAATGGCTACAGATACATAGTTGAAGAGGAACATAAAAGGCTTCTGTGACAAACCCTATCCCAATACCCCACCTCCGAAAATTAACAGCTTAAAAAAGAGAACTCTCAACAATTGTGATAGAATGCTAAATCTCCACAACTGATGGCTTCTGCTGGGGTGTAGATGGAGAAGGACTCAGTTTTCTATAACAGGCAGGCCACTGGGAGTCTGATCATGTTCCAGTGAGTTTATGAAGAATACAAACTGGACTTCTTTCTTCTCATCTTTTGTTTGGGGAGGTAAAGTTGGGGGAAGACATGGGAGGACAGGGAAGTGAGTATGATAAGGGTGCGTAATGTGAAATTCCCAGCAATAAATAAAAATATTATGTTGTAAAAAAACAAAACAAAACAAAACTGGAGTGCTTCTGCATGCTCAAGAACACTAACACGTGTACAGAGGCTACCAAATGGGAAAGGATTTTTACCAACTATACATCTGACAGAAAGCTAATATCCAAAATATATAAAGAACTCAAGAAACTAAATATAAGGGATACAAATAACCCAGTTAAAATGGGGTACAGATCCAAACAGATAATTCTCAAAAGAGGAAACTCAAGTGGCTAAGGAGCACTCAAGTGTTCAACATCTTTAGTCATCAGGTAAATGCAAATCAAAACTACAGTGTTATTTCATTTTACACATTCCTGAATGGCTAAAGTCAATAAAACAAATAAAAGCTTATGGTGGTGAGGATGTGGAGCAAGGAGAACATGAATCCATTGCTGCTGGGAATACAAATTTGTACAGCCACTATGGAAATTGGTGTGTTGGTTCCTTAGGAAGATGGGACTCAATCTATCTCAAGATCCAGCTATACCAATCTTGGGCCTATACCCAAAGGACAGTTCATCAAATGTTCAGAGGCATTTGATCAACCATGGTCACTGCTGCTCTATTCATAATAACCTGAAATTGGAAACAACCATGACATTCCTCACCAGAAGAATGGATAAAGAAAATGTGATACATTTACACAATTGCTAGCCATTTAAAAATGATTCCATTAACTCCCCTTCTTTCTTATGATTCCCTGTACTCTGACAAAGGTTTGGTCATGAGTCTTTGCTTTGAAAACACTGCTAGTTAGAGTCTTTCAGATGCGCTCAGTAGACTCCTGTCATACGTTCAATGCACATCCCATCTGTCTTTCTAAATGAGGATTGATCATCTTACCCCATGTCCACTCAATTGATTATCTTTTTTAGGTGTATAGATTTCATTATGTTTATCATATCTTATAGATCTATATAAGTGAGTATATCCCATGTTTGTCTTTCTCCTTCTGGGATATTTCACTCAGAATAGTCTGATGGGGAAAGGATAGGAGCTCCACAAGGACCAAATATATCTGGGCACAGGGTCTTTTCTGAGACTGACATTCAACCAAGGACCATGTATGGATATAACCTAGAACCTCCACTCAGATGTAGCCTGTGGTAGCTCAGTAACCAATTGGTTTCCCAAAGTGAGGGGAACAGGGACTATTTCTAACAGGAACTCAATGACTGGCTCTTTGGTCTCCCCACCCCCGAAGGGAGGAGCAGTCCTGTTAGGCCACAGAGGAGGGCTTTGCAGCCAGTCCTGAAGATACCTGATAAAACAGGATCAGATGAATGGGGAGGAGGTCCCCCCTATCAGTGGACTTGGAAAGGGGCACGATGGAGATGAGGGAGGGAGGGAGGGACTGGGAGGGAATGAGGGATCGGGACATGGCTGGGATACAGAGTTAATAAAATGTAACTGATAAAAATAAATAAATAAATTAAAAAAAATGATTCCATTAAATGCATAGGAAAATGAATGGAACTATAAAAAAATTACCCTGAGTGAGGTAATCTAGACCCAGAAAGACAAAATATGCTATGTATTCACAAATATATTATGCTTAGTCAGTGACAACCAAATATTAGTCAGTAGATAGATATAGAGTAAAGGACTCAGTGGAAAGACAGATCTTTTTTGGCAAGAGAGCTAGGAGAGGGATGGATGGAAGGGAAAGAATGGGACAGAAGTATCAAGTGGAGAAAGGGAGAGATTAGGAGGATAAAAGAGGGAATATGGGGAGAGACAGCTACAATTAAGGGCTACTTGAGGGTTAGTATGGAAACTTAAAGCAGTAGAAGCTTCCTAATATATATATATATATATATATATGAAAGTAGCCAAAATAATTAAAAATCAGAACCCCAACTGGGCATCTGTCATCACCAAACAAACAACCCAGGCTATTGCCAAGTCTATAGGTTGCTCTCTGCAAACTGACAGTTCTCTACAAACTGACCCCATTGTTGACAACAACACCCACACAATTCCGTGAACATGGAGAAGCTGAGCTGGTGGTACACCCCTATATCCTAGTGCCTTTGTTACAGGAAGTTACTCTGCATTCTGTCAAAGGAATAATACAAACACCAACCCAGGCCAAAACCCTTAGATCTGCAATGGTCTCCTGATTGCAAGATATGCTAGTGGTCCCACAGAATTCGTGAGAATAACCAAACACATCTGAATTGAATGAAGGCCCACTCCACAAAATGGAATTCATACCTGACATGGCTTGGGTCACCAAGAACCTGCATCTAGATAGTCCTATGACCTAGGAGAAAACTAAATGCTATGGCTTTTTTTTTAAAGTAGCACTAAAATTACTCCTAATGGCATTCTGCTATACTCATAGATCAGTGTGTTGCTCAGCCATCACCAGAGAAGTTTCTTCCTGCAGCAGATGGGGACAAACACAGAGCCAGACATGCAGAGTGTGACACTCTTTGGAACACAGCCATAATCAGAAAGTCTCCATAAAATCCACCCTGCCTCAGGGCTAAGAAAACCACCACACACATCCCGCACTGCAGAAGAGGAGGCAGAAAGAGCCAGAAGGGATGGGGAACACCAAGAAAACAAGTCCCTCTAAGTCAGTATGAGCAAAGCTCCTATGAATGCAGAGACAGAGGCAGCATGCACAGGGCCAGCCCAAGTCTACACCTGATGGCGTCCTAGATCTGAAAGGGGAAGTGGACACATGACTTCATCCAAACCCAGAAGCTATCTCCAATTGATAACTACTTGTAAATGAAATTTTAGTTCTTTCCAAGAGAGTCTCACAGAGGATGGCCAACAGAAAATAAATTCAGCCACAACTTTGGAGGTTCCTTGTCTCATAATGTATGTCAGGGCTCTTTTTTTTGTTTAATATTACCTTATTATTTTTATTTTCATTAAATTTTATTCGTATTTTTCTTCTATCTTTTTACCCTACAGGTCTTTTGTGTATATATTACGGCTTCCCGTTTAGTTTTCATGGGATTCCTGGGTGTGTAGATGAGTGGATCTCTTTTTCTTATCCCTTCTCTTGGTCTTTTTCTGTTTGATTGTTTTGTCCAATTCAGATGTATTAGTTTTTTTTTTCTTTCCTTATTATTCCATGGAAGCCTGTTTATTTTATAATAAGCGACAGTAAAGGAGTAGATATAGATTGGAGGGGAGGAGCGA
The DNA here is from genome assembly GCF_030254825.1 of Meriones unguiculatus. Classification (NCBI taxonomy): domain Eukaryota; kingdom Metazoa; phylum Chordata; class Mammalia; order Rodentia; family Muridae; genus Meriones; species Meriones unguiculatus. The sequence continues at coordinate 75,675,062 of NC_083365.1, forward strand.
AGGCATGGAAGGAGGAGTGAAAGGGGGAATTGAAATCAGTATGTATTTTGTGAGGAAAAAAAAATCTGTTTTCAATAAAATGAAAAAGTAGTCTTGTTGCCATAAAGTTATTTTAGGGTAACAGACAGAGTTACATGCTTAGCATGCACGATGACCCTAGGTTCAAGCCTAATGCTACAAAATAAACCAGCACACAAATAAACACAAATAAGTTCATATTCATTTTATTAATGATCCAGAAATGTTACATTTTATCTGAAATTATGTAACTTTGGTATGTGCTACCCTGCGATTCTTATCAGCTTTTACCTTCTGTTTGTTTTTGACAGATATCAGTTATTATTGTTGTTGATGATGATGATGAATTTATTTTGTGATAAGTAAGTCAATAAAATTTTTATGAATTTTACTTTAGAGACAACTTCAATAGTATAAAACAGCTCTCTGGTCAAATTCATGAGAAGTGTTCATAAGAAATACTTTACCAACACTGGCCAGATTTGAGGATGCTTAAAAATTATTTAAAGTCTAATTTGACTTCTCAAGATTTTCATCAGTCTTGGTAATTGAAAATGTGCTCAAGAAAAATGATATGTAGAATAATTTAAGGCAAACTAAAGTATAGTCTAGATTGAGAGCAAGTGGCTTTCCAAATCGAGAGTACTAAAGCCTGATAAGGCAATTGTACTGGAAGGCAGGTCTCATCTCTAACCTGGGATTTTCTTTAGTATACAAAGAATATCTTTTTTATCCTGTTCATAAACTTTATAGCTCAGGGCAGCTCTTAGTCAGTCGTGAATATGAAGCGTGTTGAGCTGGCAGTGAGCATGTTTAATATGTAGGAAGGTGTCAGAGACTTGCGGTAGCTGCAGGGACAAAACCCAGGCAGGACACAGAGTGGAGCTGGGGAAGAACCGTGGTATGACGTCATGGCTCAATGGTCTAGGTGCCAAGCAGAGTCTTTCCCTGGATTGAACTTCAATTAAAGTTCAAGGACAGGAATGAGGTTCAGACTGAGTTCTGAACTCACAGCTTCTGCTTAACAGAAGTTGTTTTACACTTCATCATCTAATGTCTGTGCCGAACAACATAGAGAAATAGGTCAGATGTGTTGTTTTTTTTGAAAGCCTGGATTTGAAGGAGCCTATGAAGTCATGTAAAGTATATCAAGGAATACTGGTATACTTGGATCATTCAGGTGTAAATTCTTTGGCCTCCATATTTTACGTTACTATATTTGTTGAATTCATAGTCTACTATAGATGGTTGATATGACATGAAATACTTAACGTATATTAAGTATTCCTGTGTCATATAACACCACCTCACCCTCTAATTTGAAAATCATACCATTAATAAATAGTTATGATAACATATCCACTAGTCTCGGAGGACTCTGCTGTTTGAGGCTGTGGTTTTCCAGGCCTGGAGAGCCTTTCTGAGCTCAGGGATAAATGGAGGACTCCCTCTCCCCACGGGGCCTCCTGGTCATGGAGGCCTCCCTCTCCCCGCAGGGCCTCCTGGTCATGGAGGCCTCCCTCCCCCCGCAGGGCCTCCTGCTCTCTGCCTGACCTCATCTGCAGAGTGGCTTTAGGCATAGACACCTCTCACCATATCAAGTATATGACCTTTGGCACAGTTCCCTTCCACCACTCCCCCTCCCTGGGCCTATAGGATAGTTCGGTACTTGTTCTGGTTCATCTGACAGGCCCGATCTCTGGAATCCCTGGTCCTAGCCATTTGTTCACACCTCTCCTGGAACCCCATCCGATCTCCAAGGACTATCTAACCTCTTTACCCTGAATAAGGTTGAGCTGCCTTGCCTTTATTTCTACTGTTACTTTAAGCTATAAAACACATATATAAGAGTAAAAAGTTTGAATATATGCTAATAATTGATATACAATATAAAATATAATGTGGTATATTTAGTATTCTTAAATACTATACACAAATTTATAAATTAAGCAGGCCATCAACAATAATTTTATGCAATATGTAATTATTTATAGATACTAAAGAATATTTAAGTAGTGAAGCAGAGAGTTTTTCTGTTCTTTTAAACATTCTCACAGCCAGCTCATGCTGAAGCATATCAAGGAAGACATTTAATCTTGACCCTTAAAATTTCAACCAATATTCACTGACATCAAAGGAAATCATGACCACCAGTGGGATCACATATATCCCAACCAACATTGCTGGCTATTACCATTTTTATCAGTTACCCTCCCAGAGAACTTGCTGAAAAGACATAACTGCTGAGGACACTGTGTCCCTGAGTCATAGGACATGAAGGTACCTACCTGGAAACTGTCCCTGCTGGCCAACTTTCACAGTGCAAGAAGATGATATGCATGTTACAGGTGGAGAAAAGGCTTTCTCTTAGAAGACAGCAAAATAATTATAAAAACAAGAGATAGTGGATGTCTACAGGAAAAGTATTTGCCAGATGTTACACATGTGAACCTATAGAAACTGTCACTACATGCAAAAGACTTGCACATGATCAAGCCAGCCAAACCCCAGCATGGATTGGGTAGAAGCTCACAAAGGCCTACCCTAGCTTTAGGAGCCATTGTTTGTTATTACTGCTGGCGAAGAGATAGTCATTTCCTTTAGGGATATGGCCTCTGAGATGGTCCCACACCAACGTGTGTATAGTCAACACTGAGAAGAATCAGTGGACTTAAAATACTATGAAGATAGGAGGAAAAGTAGTGAGGGAACAGATAAAAAACTGGAGGGAAGGGAATGATGTATGATTTGATCAAAATACTTTATATGCAGATATGAAAATTTCAATAATAAAGTAATTATAAAGACAGTATAAACTCATATAAGTGTTTCTAGGATAGAGATAAATAAACACATGAATCAAAAAAATTATACATTGGGTCAGGAATAAAGAGATGTGGACATTTTTACCTAAATTTGATTATGCGGTTTGATAAAATCCAAGCTAAGAGAGGCCACATCAGTTCTGAAAGTGAGCTAACCTGGAGCAAGGGGTAGATCATGAGGACTATTTGCCCTGTAGATTATCACCCCAGACAAGACTATGATGTTGGACACATGATCTCGTTAACAAAGTCATATACTGGCAGATCACGTTTCCTTACAAAGTTTTGCACAAGTGCATTTAAAACACACATCATTTTCTCACTCTCACTCATCTCCTACAACAGTCTTTACACAGACTTGCTTGAATTTACAGAATACTTATATGTTTTCCAGGAAGGGGCATTATTAGAGATTCTCAGTGTCTTCACTATGATTCTTTTGAAATCTCTATCTATAAGAGTAGTTACCTAGAAGTAACCTCATGTATCGAGGAGACTTTCTGAATGCTATAGAGCTTGCAAGAGGACAGGAGCTACACTGTGGAGACTGATGGCAAGACATTAGCCATACTTATTCTCTATTTTGATTTCTTTTTTCTTAATGAATTTATCATTTTATTAATTACAGTTTATTCACTTCATATCCCAGCTGTAGACCCTTCCCTCATCCCTTCCCAATCCCACACTCCCTTCCTCTTCTTCTCCTATGCCTTTCCCCCAGTCCACTGATAGGGGAGGTCCTCCTCCCCTTCCATCTGACCCTAGCCTATCAGGTCTCATCAGGACTGGCTGCATTGTCCTCCTCTGTCGCCTGATAGGGCTGCTCCCCCCTCAGTAGGAGGTAATCAAAGAGCTACCCACAGGTTCATATCAGAGGTAGCCCCTGTTCCCATTACTAAGGGATCCTCTTGGACACTGAGCTGTCATGGGCTACATCTGTGCAGGGATTCTAGGTTATCTCCATATATGGTCCTTGGTTGGAGTATCAGTCTAAGAAAAGACCCCTGTGCCCATATTTCTTGGTTCTATTGCTCTCCTTGTGCAGTTTCTGTCCCCTCCAGGTCTTTCTATCTCCCCCTTCTTTCTTTCATAAGATTCCCTGCACTCTGCCCAAAGTTTGGCTATGAGTCTCAGCATCTACTTTGATACCCTGAAGGATAGAGTCTTTCAGAGGCCCTCTGTGGTAGGCTCCTCTCCTGTTCCCTATTTCCTCCTCTTCTAATGTCCATCCTCTTTGCCTTTCTGAATGAGAATTGAGCATCTTCACCAGAGTCCTCCTTCTTGATTAGCTTCTTTAGGTGTACAGATTTTAGTATGTTTACCCTATATTATATGTCTAATATCCACTTGTAAGTGAGTATATACCCTATGTGTCTTTCTGCTTCTGGGATACCTCACTCAGGATGATTTTTTTCTTGTTCCTACCATTTGCCTGTAAATTTCATGATTTTCTTCTTTTTAATTGCTGAGTAGTATTCCATTGTGTAAATGTATCTCAATTTTTGTATCCATTCCTCAGCTGAGGGACATCTGGGTTGTTTCCAGGTTCTGGTTATTACAAATAAAGCTGCTATGAACATAGTTGAACAAATGTCCTTGTTGTATATTTGAGCATTTTTTGGATATATGCCTAGGAGTGGTGTAGCTGGATCTTGAAGAAGCACTATTCCTAATGTCTGAGTAAGTGCCAGATTGATTTCCAAAGTGGTTATTCAAGTTCACATTACCAGCAGCAATGGAGGAGGTTCCTCCTTTCTCCACATCCTCTCCAGCATGTGTTGTAACTTGAGTTTTTGATCTTAGCTATTCTGATGGGTGTAAGATGAAATCTTAGGGTCATTTTGATTTGCATTTCCCTGATGACTAAGAATGTTGAGCATTTCTATAAATGTTTCTCTGCCATTTGATATGCCTCTATTGAGAATTCTCTGTTTATGGGGTACAGAGCTAAACAGATAATTCTCAATAGAGGAATATCAAAAGGCAGAGAAACACTTAAAGAAATGCTCAACCTCATTAGCCATCAGGGAAATGCAAATCAAAACGACCCTAAAATTTCACCTTACATCCATCTTTTAATTGGATTACCTGATTTGTTGCTGTTTAAATTCTTAAGTTCTTTATATATTCTGGATATTAGCCCTCTGTCAGATACAGGGTTGGTGAAGATCCTTTCCCAATCTGTAGGCTGTTGTTTTGTTTGACGACAGTGTCCTTTGCTTTACAGAAGTTTTCAGTTTCATGAGGTCCCATTTATTGATTGTTGATTTTAGAGCCTGTGCTGTTGGTGTTCTGTTCAGGAAGTTGTCTCCTGTGCCAGTAAGTTCAAGGATATTTCCCCACTTTTTCTTCTAACAGGCTTAGTGGTGTCTGGTTTTATGTTGAGGTGTTTGATCCTCTTGAACCTTAGTTTTGTGCAGGGTGATAAGTATGGCTCTACTTGAATTTTAATGTAGGTAGACATCCAGTTAGATCAGCACCATTTGTTGAAGATGCTATCTTTTTTTCCATTGCATGGTTTTGGCATCTTTGTCAAAAATCACTTGTCCATAAGCATGTAGGTTTATTTCTGAGCCTTCTTTCGATTCTTTTGATCTACCATTCTGTTTCTATGCACAGACCATGCAGTTTTTATTACTGTTACTCTATAGTACGGCTTGAGATCAGGGATGGAGATACCTCCAGAAGATCTTTTATTGCAGAGCATTGTTTTAGCAAATCTGGGTTTCTTGTTATTTCATATGAAGTTGAGAATTTTTCTTTCAAGGTCTGTAGAGAATTGTGTTGGTATTTGATGGGAATTGCATTGAATCTGTAGATTGCTTTTGGTAAGATGGCCATTTTTACTATGTTAATCCTGCCAAGCCATGAGCATGGGAGATCCTTCTTTCTTCTGATATCTCCCTCTATTTCTTTCTTCAGAGACTGGAAGTTTTTTTTATTTTTATTTTTTTCATACAAGTCTTTGACTTGCTTGGTTACAGTTACACCAAGGTACTTTATGTCCTTTGTGGCTATTGTGAAGCATGTTGTTTCCCTAATTTCTCTCTCAGCCCTTTTGTCTTTGGTATACAGGAGGGCTACTGATTTTTGTAAGTTGATTTTGTGTCCAGGCTATTGCTGAAGGTGTTTATCAGCTGTAGGAGTTTCCTGGTAGAATTTTTGGGGTTACTCATGTATACTATCAAATCATCTGCAAATTGTGATACTTTGATTTCTTCCTTTCTGAACTGAATCCTTTTGATCCCCTTTAATTGTCTTATCGCTCTAGCAAAGACTTCAAGAACTATGTTGAAGACATGGAGAGAGTGAGCAGCCTTGACTTGTCCCTGATTTCGGTGGGATTGATTTAAGTTTCTCTCCATTTAATTTGATGTTGGCTGTAGATTTCTTAATCTCTGCAAGCTAAAGTTTGACTACCTTTGAGTCATCAGAAATGGTATTTTCATACTTTAAATATTTCTCTTATAAGATTGTAAAGGTAGTTTATCTGAATAGGGACTAGGAAATTATGCATTCTTTAAATAGGTTTTTAGATTACACTGTGAGATAGACCCAGAAGTGCATAAAGACAGTGAAATTCTATTTGCAGTGTCAATGTTTCAATATTTTATGAAATTAGCAAAGCTTTATTGTATTTTCTGCCTCAGTACTCAATTGAATAAAAGCCATAATAAATAAGCATTCAAAGGCAGAATTTTGTGAGGGGGGGAAGTAAATTAGAAACTGTAATATAATCACACTCATATATATTTTATGAACTTCATGCATTCTGTATTTGAAAGTTTGTCAAGATAGGCTGGGGTTTTAAAATATAGATTAACATTGAAAGTTTTAATATTTTTCTCTGTTTACATACTTATTTCTTTACACATATGATTACAAAAAATTCTGCCGAAAGCAGTGGGCAAGAATTTTTCTTCTGTTATTATAACTGAATAGTGTAAAGAATTGGAGACTGCTTCTTAAGTTAGAGAAACAATATTACTTTTTCTAACTTTGGGGCTTATTTTTTTTTTTATTTTGAGACTCTTTTCCCATTTCCATGTATACGTATTAGTTTGGAAGAATGAACCAAGATTATTTTTGACAGACTTGAAATTTTTGGCAAAGCAATAAATGAGAGAAACGGAGTAGATTTCCCTTCCCACATTGCTAAAATTTCATAGATACAAATATGGGACCTTCCCTCACAGCCTGGCAATAAACCAAACACTTGTGAGCTGGAAACAGAGCCCCGTGGTGCCCAGATGTCCATGAATAGGCTTGGAGTGTCAGCAAGATCTTTGAGTTAGCCTAGCTTTGGCTGCATGCTCAGAATGGGATGATAAAAAATGTGGTTTTGTAAGCTTGGCTGAGATTCGCAGGTCAGCACAGGAAAGGATCTGCAGGCCAGACTGCCAGCATCAGGGTTCCACTTTTGATGGGGTTGAACTCATTCTCCCCGTTGGTGGCCTGCAGGCATCCCGTAATAGCAGCTTCCCCAAGGTGTACATAGCAGAAATTAACACTTTTACTGTTTCTGTCTTGGCATTTTCTAGCCGTCTTTGACTATTTGAAAGAGCGTCCTTGTTGAACATATGTCCTTTAGACGTAGGCCTCCTGCCATCTAATATTCTTTCTCAGCCTTGCCCCTGAGGAAATGTATGTCAGTGGAATATTGCCACAAACAAAATTATAATCCTGGACCAGCAAACCAAGGCTCCAAAGCCAGCACACTGTCAAATCAGCAAGCTTTGTGCAAGTCCTTATGGCCATTCCCAACATTTTCTAGCCTCATTCCTTCTTCTTTACATCAGAAGGATTTTTAGTCTTGATTCCATTACAATAAACTTATTAAATTCAAAGGGCTATAGGGAAAGTTGGTAGATATATTTCTACTTTCACCACCATTATCACCACTTATGCATATAGAATATTTGCTAAATTCCACTTTAATCTTTCTTCATTTAATCACCACATAACTCCAGTGGTATAGTAATCATTCATCATTTTCAATGATGAAGCCAGCATTTCAAAAAGAAATAATTTGTCCATAGACACATTCAGTAAGGGCAGTCTAGGCCTCAAATTCAGGCCTACCTGCCTTAAAAGCTAATAGTTTTGCCAATACAAGTAATAGTAAGTTATACTGATGTTGGTAAATTTACGCACGTACCATTTTTTCTCTTTGGGCTTGTTCTCTGCATGTCCAGAGAAATGTCCCAGATGCTAAATCATCTGATTAGCTGGATCATACTGAGTGTGATTTAGTTAGTGTTTATTGAATACTTGCTGTGGGCCTGGTGCTGCTCTAGGCACCAGCGATTCTGAAGGTGATAGGGAGCATTTTCTCTCTGCCAAATCAAGCACTGAGGTAAAACTTTTATATGTTGTTTGACTTTCATGTTTGGTCAGATGCTTGTTCCATTTCAGAAAGTAAGTGTCTGTGCGCAGATAATGGGATGAGTACGAGCCTGTCATCCAGAGCAGCGGTTCCCAACCTTCCTGATGCCGCAACGCTCTAGTACAGTTCCTCGCGTCGTGGTGGCCCACAACCACAACATTATTTTGTTGTTACTTCATAACTGTAGTTTTGCTACAGCTAAGAATTGTAATGTAAATATTTGATATGCAGAATATCTGCTCTGTGACCTCCAAAGGGTTCATGATCAGTTGAGAACCCCTGGTCTCAACTTGAGACAGTAAGTTGGAATGAAATAAACTATCAGAGATGTTTAATATTCTTAAAGTGAATATTTCTTCAGTGAAACCTGGCCTTGCACAAAATAACAGTCAGCATAATTGTTAATGTTGTAATTAAAAACCTAACCTCTTAAGTAATACAGATATCCAATGAAACAATCCTGAAATAAAAGTTTTGTTTGTTTGTTTGCTTGCTTTTTTGGTCTTAATGAAAAAGAAATAGAAGTGTACAGGTTTCAGATGCCTGTGTTCTTCCTCTATTTTTTTCTTCAAGTATACCTTTTGAACTAAATGTCACTAATATGACATGAAGAATAGAGCCAACAATGATGAAAAGAGGTTTAGGGAATTTTGAAAAAAAATACTCCTTTTATTATGAAATATCTCACCAGGTACTGTTTGACATTGCATAGTATGTTAACCATATCAAACTGTGTGGTTGTAATGATTAATCTGGAAGACAGACAAATGAGTTATTGAAATTTAGAATTCCTTTAATAGGAAATGGTGCCATGGTCAGTTCTAATATGATACTAAAAGCACATGTTACTTAAAAGTTACAGAAGTCTTGAGCCTTCGCCATGTGTACTGCTTTCAGGGTACACATCTACTTGAGCAGACTCCTAATTGTTACTGGTTGTGATATGTGCCCTTAGCATTGGGTGTTCAATATTTATTCCTTTACCATTTGCTTTCCAGTTATCAGTTTCTATTTGTTGTCATTATTTTTACATTTGTCTTATTTCATCTTATAACAACCGAACCAAGGCTTTTAAAAACATGATTTTCTTCATGTTTGAACCTGAGTTCTTATGAATAGTGGAGCAAGCTGAATGTTAGTACATGTGTGTGGCCTCCAGCCTATGATATTAAGATCTACATCTGATGTAACTTCATGAAGCAAACCGGGGAAAGCATTATGATGTCATTATTTTATTGTCTTCATCAATTCCCAGCACTTTCAGGAGAGAATTATCATCCTGCTTATCTTAACTGTCAAACTGGCAAAGCTGACAGAGACCTGAGAGGAAAATCCTCCACTGAGTAAGATCAAATTGCCCACAGGCATGTCAGTGGGAGATTGTTGATTGGTTCAGATGGGCCCTGCCCACCGTGGGAAGCACCATTCCTGGGTCAGGTTGTTCTGGGCTGATCATGAGCCTAAAAGGAAGCACGCAGCAGCATTCCTCCGTGGTTTCTGCTGTCCTACCATGGCAGAGACTGGAGTCCCTGTCTTCAGACCCCTGCCATCTTCTACAAAATTGAATAGGAACCATTTAATGGAGGTCCATATAAGGAAAGGTATATCAAGAAGACTTTGGAAAAGGAGCACAAAACATCATTACCCAAGCATTATTATGAAGTCAATTGGCTTGCTTTTGTGTGCTCTGCCGTGATGGTCTTCGCAGAAGAACTCCTAGACCTAGTGAACTGTAGACATTCATCATACATTCTGAAACGTGCAGTATCTGCAAACGGCATGACTGCTGGAAGTGTGGGCCTAGAATAGGCATGGGATTCACCCTGAAAAAAACCTGACCAACAACTCAAAAAAAAGACAACCTTACTTTGCTCTTCTTGTACATCATTTGAAGTCAAGCTTCCTGGAGGCCTAGGAATATGACTGGATTAGAATGTAAGCATTGTTATGTTGAACATGTTACTACAGCAAGATTGTATTTTATATTATTTATTATGTTGTAACAAGCTTCCATCTTAGAGTGTGTGTGTTTATATCAAATTATTGCTTTCTCATAGCAGTCAAAGAGTATGCAAGATTATAAAATAATCTCTCATGCCTCAAAGTCTTTCTGAAAAAAACTGTCTTATGACCAGATGAGAAGGCTGAGCCACAGAGAAGTTAAACAGAATCAGCAAAGAGGTGGAGGAGGGACTTTAACTCAGGAAATCTGACTCTAAAATCACTGCAGTCTATGGCTGTCAGGTAATTTGGGCGTTAGAAACTTGACCTGAAAGATCTGAGATGAACACGATGCTTTTTAAACACCAGAAATAGAGTGATGTATTTCCTGTGGCTGCCTACTCGATGCTTTAGCCAGAATTCACTGAGACCTACTATGTGGCTGAGATTGTGCAAGCCTGGTGTCAGAAGACAAGTCTTTGATACAGGCATGGCAAAATATGTTCAAAGAACACTGCACAATGTCATTATAAACAGAAAGCAGTTTTTATTTCATGCTCTTGCTACCAGAGTCTGTAGAATGCTGGATCCTTAGTTGTTTTATGAGTGATTTTTTGTTATTAGTTCTTACTGTGAAAACATGAGGGTCTGAGTTGAGATCCCAGAGTCAGTTTCCAACTCTGGGCATGGTGGCACACAGCTATGATCTTAGCACTGGGGATATGGTGACAGAAGGATCCTTAGGTTCCTTTACCACTGTCTCTCCAAATCAGAAAATCCATGTTCAATGGATCTTAACTGAGAAGATGTTTAGGGCAATCAAAGCAGACAACTGTATCAACATCTGGCCTCCACACTCACATAGGCACATATGTGCTCATAGATTTGTAGACGTGAACACACACAATATATAAAACACATCTTTCTCTACAGTCACAGACATATATATTCTTCAAATATATACATATTTTCAAATATAAAAAACAGCCTTATACATTCCAGATATAACCCAAAGTTAGAGAAAAGATTATAAAATAGGCTTTTTTCAAGATAAATCCCTTATTTTACAAAAAATAAAGTTAAATAAATGAAAAGAAAAACCACAGACTCGGAATACATTTACAAATAATATTCAATAAAGGATATCTACCTAGAATGTATGGAGAACTTCAATAACTTAGTAGTAAAAAATGAAAATAAAAAAACAATGAAAATCAAACATGCTAATTAAAACTGTTAGTCAGATTGCAAAGGTTCACCAAACAGGAAGTTCTAATGACAGACGACACACGAGACGATTGCGTAAGATCATAAGATTTGAAAAGTGCCACAATCACAGCGTAGCACACTATCGCTGTGCCCCTAAGAGGACAATAGAAGACAACAGTAACAAAGCCTCAGGTCATCTAGCAAGTGCTGCTGAGGGCAAAGAGTGACTAGGCTTCCTGCCCACCTCCGCACGGCAAGGCAAAATGGCACAGGCTTTGTAACAGTTTGTCAGTACCTTATAAACCAACACTCAGGATTTTTCCCCCTTAATTGTTTACCCAAGGGAAGTAAAAATTTATATTCACTCAAAAACCTGTTCAGCAGCTTTATTCCTAATCACGGAGACCAGAATATAACACAAATGTCTTTCAGCAGGGAAGTGGGTAAACAAAATCCACTACCTCCGCATCGCAGCCAGCACCACTCGGCAGCAAAAGGGATGAATTATTGATAGAGGTGCAGAGATGAACCCATGTGCACTTGGCTAAGCACAAAAAGTAGGACCTCAGGGATGCAAGCTGCATAATTTTATTTGCATGACATTCTTGGGGCACAAGGAAAACTAAAGGGACAGAAAACAGAACAATTATTGCCAAGGGTTAGAACGGGGAAAGGAGTAGAGCTGGTGTGTGTGTGTGTGTGTGTGTGCGCGCGCGTGCGCGTTTGTGTGCGTGTGTGTTTGTGTATGTTTTGACAGAATTGCTCATATCATGGTCTATCAGATGATACACTCTCTAAACCATATGATATCCATATAACACAAAAAGTGAATTTATGTGTGACAATCTAAAAAGTTATAATAATAGGGGTAAAGCAAACTTACAATTACTTCTGGAATGCTCTCCATGAGGCTCATACCACTTGACTTTATTTTCCCACTTTTAGATTGTTCATAGAAAAGCAATCAGTGATGTGGTCAGGAACGCTCTTTGCCATTGGTGTTATTTAGAGAAATTGAAAACCTCTTGATTGTGCAATTAAATTGTGATGCATTTCCTATGTATGGGCACTTAATTATGTTCCCGAAGGTTAATTACAGAAGGAATGATTATTCATCACTGACATGGCATTAGTTTACTCTATTGACTTGTCTGGTCTAACTTAAAAGGATCGATTTTTCAGTATTAAAAAAAAAAAAATTCCAGGCAACCTGAGTGCTTGCTAAAGGAAAACCTCTTACTGAAACTAGTCTAATCCTTTCCATACAGCTTGCTAACTAGTTATTACTCATGTTTTCAAAATAATTGCAGGTCTCCTGGTAGTTTCCCACCTAGGACAAAATTGGGATGAATATCTTTGGCCCAGATCATTTTTCTATTTGAAATGCCCATTTTTCTCATTTTCACCCATAATAAAAAGTCACATTATATATAAATCGCACTTTGCAATTTTCTAAGTATTATTTCCTATTAGCTCTTTGATCTATCACCAGTCCCGATAATATAACCGGAGATGACAGTCAGTCCCTCTCTGCGTTCATTGCACATGCTTACGGCCTGAAGAAATTTAAGCTTTCAAGGTCACATTTTGGTGGGTGTCAAAGACAATCTGACCAGACGACACTCCTCCTCTTTAAACGGTACATGTTTGCAATACCAGAATTTGCAGAGGTGGAAACAGGAGAATCAGGAGTTCAGAGCTATCTTCAGGCATGTAATGAGGTTGAGGCAAGCCTGGGCTCCATTAGACCCCGTCTCAGAAACTGGACACACACACAAACACACTAGACAGATAGACAGACAGATAGATAGATACCTTTTACTTTGTATTGCATGCACTGCTTATCTTTAGTTAACATTTTAATTAAAATAGAGTTAGACCACTTACCCTTTTCTTCCAGCACTGCACTGTTTGTTTCAATGTTTCTTTTTTTTGAAGACTGACTTATTGTATCCTAGAGGGCAAATATTTGTTCTCTTATTCCTCTTCCTTATGTGTCTTAAATTGTTCAGTTAAAAAAAAAAAAAAAACCTTGACAAACTTAGCTTCCACATTAAACAGGTATGAAACATTCCATGTGCTTTCCTGTGCTTTTTGGGCAGTATAATCCCCGTGTTAGGCCATCCGCCATGTCTAGAAAAGGTAGACTATGTTTTGTTTAATTGAGATAGGACATCACTATGTAACGCACCATAGCACAGAGCTCCTTTTGTTGCCCACTTGAAGTCAAGGTCCTCCTGTCTTATTAACTTAGAGTTACAGGGTGTCACACAGCACCTGGCTCCAGTTAAGAGGTTTGGTGGTTTGATATAGTCAATGAACAAAAGTGGAATTCCAACTCATATCTCAGGTATAAAATATCAGAGGAAGTGGAATTCCAACTCATATCTCATGTATAAAATATCAGAGGAAAAAGGCTGGAGTAAGTCTGGGAACTAGACTTGTAGAGATCATTCTAATAAGGAAGAAGGCTGTCGGTCTCAGGATATCAGCATAAGGCAGGACCTACACTGCCTGGTCCCCTGGATCAGGAGAGAGTAGCCAGAGAAGACAGAAATGCTTCCCTGCTACTGCTGTTCCCTGCTACATGCGTCTGTGGAATGCATGCAAGGAAATGCGGTGTGGGGCTTTAGGATTGGCTAAGACAAAAGCAAAGGTAGAGTGTTTAAACAAACCAGTCCTGAGCTGGCAGCTAGTTACCTCTCTGAACTGAGTCCCAAGCCCCTGCATGCTGATTTGTCGGGAAGTGGGAAGTTGCTTAGAGTTGGATGGAACTGTGTATGAAGTGTGTGGACTGGAATCCGGAAACCGTCACAGGAATCCACGAGAGCAGCCTTGGCTGCAGGTGTGCCTCCAGCTCAGACGAAGAAGATGGGCTTGGTGGAAATAGCTCACCTAGAGACCTTGTGAAGCTGTCCAGAAAGTCTCCAGAAAGAATTGGCACTGACACATTTCTTTGAGACTTGAAAAGATCAAAAGAAATAGAGATTTTGTTTTCCTAATTTTTGTAATTAGTCAGCATTAACTCCAAAAAGATTTGGTTTTGCCCCACGGTGCTAAGGGACACTTGCTGGACAACTGCTCACTCAACACAGTAGGAGGTGTGAGCACAGTGCTCCAACTTCTAATCTTGTAAAGGTTTTTATTTTCTTTGTAATGAAGTTATCTTGTGAACTTTTCAACACACAGAACAGTGGGAATTTCCTCCTAGAATAGGTGGCTAGAGCTAAAGAAACAGACGTCCCAGCACTAAGGCACCATGTTGCAGAATTGTGCTTTGCTCTTTGACCCTAGACCCTGTTCCCAGACTTCAGCAGTCCCTCTCACCTCGAGACAAACCAAGGGTTCGTGTGGCAGTGCTTACACTGACTGACTCCCATTAGCCTAGGGAGCCGGAAGACAGGTTCAGACAGTTTCCTGAGACAGAGGAGAAGGCATGAATACCAAAACAGAGAGCATGGCAGACAGTGGAGTGTCCTGACTCAGATGTGAATTCTGGAGCTCGGTTTTCCAGCCTCACGCTCCAGCTCTCTTATTGAACTTGCTTTTGCCCTCACGCAGCTGTTTGACTTGTCCAAAAGCAGAGGTTATCATCTGCAAAGTGAGCACAGCAGTGCTACTGCCTTGTGGAAGGCTTGTAAACTCTGGAAATCCACTGTTATTTTAAAATTACGATGTGCATCCATAGCGGGGGGGGAGGACGTATATGTGGGTGTGTGAACATGAGTTCAGTGTCATAAGACACACCCCTGGAAATGGAGTTACAGAGGGCTGTGAATTATGCTGGGAACGGGACACAGTTCCGCGCCTCTACAAGAGCAGAGCAGGCCTGTGTCACGTGGACCAGCTCTCTAGCTGTGAATTTTAAATGCCCGAGTTATGTAGTTCACTGGGAGCTGACATCTGCTAAGCACCATGCATGTATTTTCTTTTATTAAGGCCTCGGAGGGCAGCTGATTACACTATGTGCTGTGTACTTTCTACATGATTAAAGTGTTGGCTGCTGTCTTGATAGTATTGTAAGTATGGGGGCTGCTGCTGAGGTAGTAGGGCTTCTGGGGGCATCTGGCCTGCTTCAGAGATAAATTTTAGCACCTCCTGGTCTTTTAAAAAACATTTACCTTGAAAATATCTTTTGCTCATCTGTTATCATTACTTACCTGAAATATTATCATTTTAATATTTCTTTTGGGGTATCTTCTGGACTCATTTTAGACTTTGTTGAGTCTTTCTCCTCTAAATATAGTGATTACAGTTTCATTGTTTTTCTTTTTGCAAACCTCCTTCATATCCTTTTATTTTTTCCCATGATTTTTGTGTTATTCTTTGCATCATATATTGTACTGTTTTATTGACTATTTGTATTTTCCCAGTGGGCTCTGCTTTAACCTTTTACCTCTAAATTTTTCTTTCCTTTTATTGGCTTACTTTTTCTACTTTTGAAATGATTTTCCTGCTGATCCTATGCTACGTGGACCAGATAATAGAGGCATTTCCCTTGTTGGGCCAAGTCTCTCCTATAGTCATTAAATTAATGACCTAACAGTGGATTCGACAGACCCCCTTCCCCATGGCTGCTTGTCAGCTGAAAGGATACAAAGAAAAAGACAGTCACTGGATCTGAACCAGGGGGACAATACAGCAGAATGGGTGCAGTCTTACAGATCTGACTCCAGGCTTAGCTTAGACATTAGGCACACAATTTTAAAAATCGAGCTTTAAAACATCTTTATGCTTCAGGTATTGCAGTGGTGCCAACTGAACAAATGGTGTTAATGTGGATAGTCAGGAAAGACTGGTAATAGGAATGGTTAGCTTAGCTCACTATAAGCTTCTCTAATTGTTAGGTTTATTGCTGTGTCCACACAGCTCTTGACACTATTGCTACTAGTAATAGTCATCATTACTATAATATCATTAATAGCATAACAGCATCAAATTTCTTTGTTTCTCTCCCCGTGTATGTAGACTAGAGACACGTGTAAGTGTTACCTTCTGAAATAAGCACGCAGAAGCAGCAGTCACACTGCTGACAATATTAGAATGTCACAAATGAGATCTGCTTCTCCCCCGAGCTTTGGCTCCATAGTTTATTGCACGGAAATAGAAGTGTGTCCTTGTTTGAGTAGGATCTTGGTCTAGAAGTGGCCAGAGGCTCCTTGCCTTTCAAGTGGTACCATTTAGATTTAACGCGTGGAATCCAACATAGATGTACCCCCTCAATTTGTTCTGGAAAGTCTACTGACAGCTTCCTCCACTGTTAGCAAGCATTTAATCAGCATTTATTGGCATTCTTTTCTGAGGTTTAAATAGGTCATAAAATTTTATGACATGTAGAGTATTTTTGATAATGGCTTTAATATTTTCTATAGATGGTACAGTGGCATACAAGTAGAAATATCAATAAAGTAACCAGTGAGCATCATTACTGGAAGAATACATAGCTTAGATTTGACATAATAACCAAGCACCTGTCTGTGTTTCAAATCATACTGCATATTTTATGTGGATAGATCATGTGTTTTGTTTTTTTTTTTTTTTTTTTTTCCTTTTTGTTGCTTTAAACACTTATAATCTAGGTTTGGAAACTAAGATTTTAAGGAGAGCAACAGAACCAAAAAATCTAGGATTCAGGGGTCTTTTCTGAGACTGATACTCCAACCAAGGACCATGCATGGAGATAACCTAGAACCCTGCACAAATATAGCCCACGGCAGCTCAGTGTCCAAGTGGGTTCCCTAGTAAGGGGAACAGGCACTGTCTCTGACATGAACTCAGTGGCCTGCTCTTTGATCACCTCCCCCTGAGGGGGAAGCAGCCTTACCAGGCCACAGAGGAAGATATTGCAGCCAGTCCTGATGAGACCTGTTAGGCTAGGGTCAGAGGGAAGTAGAGGAAGATCTCTCCTATCAGTGGACTGGGGGAGGGGCACAGGAGGAGATGAGGGAGGACATGATTAAGACGGCATGAGGGAGGGGGCTACAGCTGGAATACAAGTGAATAAACAGTCATTAAAAGCAAATTATAGAAAAGAAGTTTGTGACATTTGTTTATTTTTGTAGAAATGCGGTAATAGAACCGTGGCACAGGGATTTGGATAGAGCAAGTCTGCATGTTAAATACACACTTGTGTGGAGACGGCCCGTCTCTGATCACTTGTGTGGAGACGGCCCGTCTCTGACAACTGTGCTAATGCTTGGCTTAGGGAAATCCCTTGCTCCATGACCACAGAGAACCCACAGTAAACCATTTGCACTTTATCATTAGGTAGGATACATACATACATACAAATAAAAATCCCTAATTGCTTTCCAGTGCTGAATCCAGGTTTGGTTGTGGAAATCTACAATCCAAGCTACTCAGAAAACAGAGGCAAGAATATCCCAAGTTAGAATCCAGCTGGGGCAACTTAGCAAGAATTTGTACCAAAATAATAATTAAGAATACAATAATTCAGTGGTTTCCTTCAATGGCAGTGTGAGAAAGATGAGAACAACAACCTTTGACTATGTTGACATGTGTGTGGGCCAACGTTTGATCTAAATGCTTTTACTTCATTTTCAGGGGTAAAGGGAAGGGACAACAAAGAGATTACTGGAAATTTGCCTCAAGTTTGAAATAATGAAAGTATTTTTAATGTTATACACTGCTCTGAATGTTCTAGAGAACACTAGATTGTTTGTTTAAAATAGTTAATTTTATATAATTTCACCATACTGAATTTTTTTATTATTAGTGATCAGAAGAGTCCCATACCCTCAGTAGATTGCTAAGGCTCCTCAGAAGTGACAGTCTAGTCTTACTTGCTCAGCATTGACTCCAGCTTAGTGGAGGCTTGGAGTAATTTTGTATTCTCTTTGCAAGATGAATTCAATTTTTCTCTAACATACCTCTGTTTTACTATGATATTAAATTACCAGAGCTTTTTGATCACCATCCCCCTGGGGGGAGCAGCCTTACCAGGCCATAGTAGAGGACAATGCAGCCACTTTTGATGTGAACTGATAGACTAAGATCAGAAAGAAGAGGAGAACCTCCCCTATCAGTGGACTTGGGGAGTGGCATGCATGCAGAGGGAGGAGGGAGGGTGGGATTGGGAGGGCAAGAGGGAGGGGCTTATGGGGGGATGCAGAATGAATAAAGTGTAATTGATGAAAAATTTAAAAAAAAAGTACTTTGTTGTAATAAGAAGACATTAAACTACCATGTTAATAAAGGTTTAAATGCAGGAAAAAAAAATTACCAGAGCTTGAGAATAATCACAGTAATGGGTTAGCTTCTCTTCCGTAGGTTGCTGTGTTTTCCATACATGCCTAGAGTCAGTTAATGTCATTGATACAT
Source organism: Meriones unguiculatus (assembly GCF_030254825.1). Classification (NCBI taxonomy): domain Eukaryota; kingdom Metazoa; phylum Chordata; class Mammalia; order Rodentia; family Muridae; genus Meriones; species Meriones unguiculatus. The sequence goes on from NC_083365.1 coordinate 75,693,782, forward strand.
CCAAAGGAAAATAAATAAAAGAAAAAGTGGCTACTTCTCTATGGCTTAATACACACACAAACCTAAGTGGAGGTGAGGTTTTCAGCCTCAGGTGCTTCAATGAGATTTTGAAGGATTTATTAGTTCATGTTATCAACAAAACAGGTTAGATGATTATAAGTATCTCTGCCATTCATGTGAGCCTACATAGGCATATGTAGACATATGTAGACATATGATTCTACCCTGTAGAATAATAAAAGTCGTATATTCCATGGTTAAAATGAAAAAGCTGAGATTTATCAAATGAAAAGGCCCTTAGTGTATTGGTTGGTGTGTGCATCCGTGTGTGTGTGTGTGTGTGTGAGTGTGTGTGTGCGCGCGCGCTAACCCTTTTGCAAATAATATAAGTTTCCTTGCTATTATGAGCCTTCCGTGTGTTATATTACTTTCCATGTGTGATGGCTAAGTAATCCTTCATCCTTGGGCTGTCCCGGAAAGGCGATGTTCTTACTTATTACAGTGAGATAACAAGGAAAGGATGTTAAGTACTCTTAAGAAGGTAAATTCTGTGCTCCACTTTCCAGCACTCATCTGACTAGCTGGGACACATTGCTGCTAGAATTCCCTTCGTAACTTTTCCTTAGTGAGGTTTCTTACACAAAAAAGACACATGAGATTTGCAGGAACTGCTTTGACTGTCCGTTTGATTTCCTTAAAGCCACTCTCGTCTGCTTGCTCACAGACCTGCCGTAGCAAGGACAGCTTCTGGGTACACTGTCATTGCACTATACCTGTAAGAGATATGTCCAGTCACGAGACAGCTTCATTTTAGAAAGCATTTGAGGTCTGGAAGTCAATGCTTCTGGTATCATTGTATGAATGTGTGATGCTTCGAGAGGAGGTAAAATTTGGGTTGTGAGAAGGTGGAGCAACTGGGAGCTAAAAGAAGGCAGGTAAATACAAACTTGTTCCCATATTTTTATTATCCAGTTAGAACTCAACGTCAAATAACTCTCCCAATATGTGGGTGTTCATCTCAGCGGATGAACAGTACTGTTGTCTGCCTTCCACACTGCTATTTTCCTGGCTCCATGCTTTTAGGAATGTTCTCTTGCCTGCGACCTACTCCCCTCCTTGTCAATGATCTTGGCTCATCTCTCTTCATCTAAAAACATACTGTGACACTGAGTCCGACAGGTGCTCTGTCAGGGATCCCAGTAGCATTTTCTGTCTTGGTCATGGATTTGCCGCTTACTTATGGATTTGGTTTAATTTTGTGTCTGTAGCTTAACTGGATCATGGACATGCGCTTTCTGGAGGTTCATTTCATTGAGCCTGTGTTCTCATCCCATAGCAGCCGCTACGCATAGCTTCAACTCCTTCAAAAAATAGGCAATTTTATAACTCTTCAATATAAGCTTTTCTTAAAGCATAAGATGCTTAAAAAAGATGCTATTTGTTTTAGAGAGACATTCCTTAAGAGGAGGTTGTGTGGCCATTGATGAGTTGTTGTGGAAAAGCGCTCCACGCCATTTCTTTCCTGGGCAGTTTTGATGTCCACTCGCATTGACAACATCCTGTGCGGTTAGTACGTTCTAACTGCAGGTCCGTGTTTAGCGGTGCATCCCCCTTCACTGTCTACCCCTCCCACTCGTCATGAGATTCTGTGAGTATCTCTTGTTCCTGGGAATGTATTTTGCAGACCATTACTTTAGAATGCTTTGTGTTAAAATTATGCTAATCATATTCACAAGAGTAGGAATTAAATTTTGATTAGATGTAGGTTTTTTTTAATTTCTTTTTTCCTGGCCTGCTGGCTTCCCACGTGGGAATGAGGTGCCCCTAGCTGACTTCCAGTGTGTGTGTGGAGGGGAGGGTACCGTACCCTGTGTGGACTCAACCTGAAAATAGATTGAGGCTGAAAGGAGAGTGATTGGAACTGAGCTTTCAGCTTGATTATCTGTCGGAATCTCTATTACTTCTCATAATATGCTTGAAAAATTTTATTTGTACCTCAAGGGCAATGAGCCTCCTTACACATGGGAATGCAGATATTCGCCATGCGCTGTCTTCTCCTTCAGGCTTGCTGACTGTCAGCTGGTCTTATTTACCTCCTCAGAAAGAATCTCCATCTCCAAGGAATTAGACATAGCATGGATAATGGGATAATGGAAATTCAGGAATTAGGAGGGTTAGCTGTGATTCCCAACTGTTTCCTTGGTAACCATGAGCCAGTTTTCCACTCTAACTCTCTGACTCCTTCCCCATGAGCTGAGACAGAGTATTCTGACCCGAATGAGTGTCTCCTAAGGGTACATGAGTACATGAATAACATATGTAAAACATGGAGTCTACAACAAGGAGGTGCTTGATACTCATCTCCTTGACAGTTATTTTTGTGTGTCAGGCTGATCATGACAGGAAATTTCCAAACTTTAAAGTCCCTCAGACAAAACTGTCTGTATCCTGTAGCTGTCATTACATACCTCATGTTGTTATTTCAAATAATGAATGCTGCCTTCATTCTTTGTGTCTTCTGTTTATGAGGGACTGTGGATGGATGGAGGGGAGAAGAATCACATTATTATATCTAAGGAATTTGTCATAATGATAAACAACCCCAAAGTGTTTTATTTAAAAAAAAAAACCACTGTTATCACTTGAAATATGAAAAGCAACTTAGAAACGATCCCATCTGTCTTAGCACTCTTCATTTTTAAGCACTACCTTGCCTTGTTTTGGAACCTATGGAAATTGTAGCAGGATCTGATAGCAAAGGACCGAACATGTTGTTTGTAGATGGACACCAAAAGCTCTGTGTCAATAGAAATACTGGTAATCTTTGATATTTGGTGTGTTTTGTACTGTAGTTTTAAATACAGTTATTATCTATTCGGAAGTTACTCAGATTATTATCAAATGTATTAGGAAGGACCTCAGACCGGCTTTCAACTTCTGTCAACATATTGTCTGATTTCAGCCTTAGGCCTTTCCATTGTAGTTAGATTATTTATTCCTTTGCACCAAAAAGACAACAATCACATGATAATCTTTGCTAGACAGTAAATATTCAGAGCCAAAAACACTGAAAAGATAGCTAGGATAATGAAATTCTCCCTTTCTGGGGTGGATTGTGATGGTTAGTGTCATTTGTGAGCTTCAGAGTACTCGGGTCTACACTTTTAAGATGAATGAACACTGTTCCATATGTCTGCCATTAACATGTCAGTCATACTTAGCCCCAGCCATTCATGGCCACATTGTTTCTAGAAGAAGCCAGCTTTGTCCTTATGAAGAATGACAAATGAGAATGTGGCCATATTTTCTACTTTTTAAAATATCACATTACCTCTTGGCAGGTTTCTCTTGACATAAACATTATAGATAATTAACAATAGCTCCATATTTGTACTTCATGGTTTGAACACACACTGAAGGCTTCCAAGACAAAATGGAACTGTAGAAAAAGCAATGGATTGGTGCGTTCTTTCAGCTGGCCATGGTTTTCATCACTAAGCAACTGGCTCTTACTGTTTGGTTACAGGAGAAGAAGTATCAGGGAGTCTCTGCCCAATGCCTTCTCCTCCTGAACGGATGGCTTGTGAAATTCCATGCCGAATGGACTGTGTGGTGAGTGAGTGGACAGTGTGGTCATCCTGCTCCCAGTCCTGTTCAAATAAAAACTCAGATGGGAAACAAACCAGGTCACGTTCGATCCTGGCATTGGCTGGAGAAGGTGAGTTACAGAGTCGCTGCTTCAGTTGTATGTTTTATTATTACATAAAAAACAGAGACTTTCCTGCCGTGCATGTAGCTAGACTTTAGATGATATCTCTGTTCTTTAAACCTGCATTAACCATTTCATTTCCAGACACGCTTTCTTTTCTGTGAGTCTTCTATTTTATCTACACTGGGCTCACTTTTCCACATAAATCTCTTTAATCCAAACTCTCAGATGGCCCAATCTAATGAATTAGATGCTGTTTTTATTCCACTTCTTAGAGAAGGGAGCAGAGTATGGTCACACGTCCAGGATTAGGTATCTTGTACAATTGGGAACATAATTGGATTTGTCTGGTACAAAAAGTTCTAAAGCAGGAATTAAGGGACCTGGCTTTTCCACCAAGATCTGCCAATAACATCTCTGAGGTACTGATCTGTGTCCTGGTTTTCTTTTCCAGAACACCTAGCGCCAGGGGCCAGGGAGGGAATATGAAAGCAATGAAAATAGCTTTGTAGATGGTAAAGGGTGCTATGGGGATGTGAATAGTAACTGCAGAACAAATTAAAGGAACAGTGGTTCCCATCATTCCCAGCAGTGGACTCTGTCCCCAGATACATATGTCCTTCCTTTCATGTCCTCCCTCTGCCTCATCAGACTTTGGTTCCATTAGAAGAGCAAGACAGTGGGCCCCTGCTGTGAGCAGCATCTTAAACGAGATTTCAGTTCTGTGATCATGAGATGTAGGTCCAAGGTCATAGCAAAGGAAGAATTTTGTTATCTTAAAGTACAACTGCTTTTATATAACCTGGCTTTGATATTTCTAGAGTGAGGTGTGGGGGGGGGTGGGATTAGAACTAATTAGAATAAAAATAACAAAGTAGAGGCCGTGCCCCTGAGCTGTTTGTCCCACGGAACAAAGCACTGTGGTGGGCTTGGTCAGGAAAGAGCAGTACTTCAGAGACATACCACTTTCTACAGCAGAACGAAAATGTGAAAGAATCGACAGTGGTAAGGTTTGGTTATCTGATTCAGCCAAGTGTGCAAAGGCGAACATCTGCCTGTTCTCCTTGCCAGGGCGTTATGGGTTGTTGAAACTATTTCAGAGTTTAAGATGAGCTTTCTCTTGCCAGATTGTAGCACATGCCTCTGGATTTCATAAATGGCAGTTAAAATGCTTGATGTGGGATGAATACTTTAAAAATCTCACTCTGAAAAACATAATATCTTCCTTAAGAAATGGAGTTATGCATACTCTGTGTTTGATATAACATCACTCTAAGGTCACGGTCTGTTCTACGTCACTGTTTAATAAATGTATAGTGTGCATTTGACACAGTGTCATACCAAGGTTCTGAGCTAGTCTATCTCACTGATGAGCTGTGCAAACATAATAATATTAAAGGAAAAGTTTATTTCCTTGGAGTCCATTTCAGAGACATGTACTCCATAGGTAGACTACAGACTAAATTAATTTTATACTCTGCTGAACATGGACCTGCTTTCCTGTTAATTGGGAAGCAAAAACATACTGCTATTCTTAGGTTGTGGCACAGGACATAAATTCCTGATCTCAGAGCCAGAAAGATCCAGTAGGTTAGATCTCCATCACAGAAGAAACAAAAGCAAGAATGAGAGCAACATGATCAACATGTTTGTTTGTTCTTTTCTTTCTTTTTTTTTCATTTGACATTTTCACAGGTGGAAAGCCCTGCCCTAGTGGTCAGGACCTCCAAGAGTACCGTCTATGCAATGATCATTCCTGTACCCCGCTCTACTGGGAGACATCTGCTTGGGGTCCCTGCTCTGAAAACACTCTTGTGACTGCCCTCAACGTGACCATTGGCTGGAATGGAGAGGCAACGTGTGGTGTGGGCATTCAGACACGGAGGGTCTTCTGTATCAAGAGTCACGTGGGACAAGTAATGAGCAAAAGGTACTCCCGACCTTCTGCTAACCGTGCATGTGACCATTTTATAACTACATATTTTTAGTAGAAAACAGTTGTCAAAGAACTGATAGGCCTAGCTTTGTTCTAGAGTAACAAAATTTTTGTTGTTCTTTGAAAAATATTATTTATTTTATTTTTCTTTATACATAATGTGTATGTATGCATACATGTGTGCAGTTATCGACAAGGGCCAGAAAAGGGCGTCCAATCTCCTGGAGCTGGGGTTATGGTGGTTGTGGGCCAGCCTACTTGAGTTCCAGCAAGCAAACCCTGGTTGTCTTGAAGAGCAGTACATGCTCTTAACCATAAAACTATCTCTCTAAAACCTGTGGCTCTTGTTACTCAACCCTTTAAGATTAATGCATGTACGTTAAAGATACACACATTCAATAGTATGCTACAAAAGTACATTTGTAATGTATGTATTAGTCAATGAAAAATTAGTGATCTCCATAAGCATGAAGTAAATTTGAGTAATCAAACAAGTTTTCTATGGCTGACCTCTGTATCTTTAGGCCTTCTCAAATCTTACAGAGATTGGTTCAGCCTGGGGCTAGGGTCTGTTCTTTCAAGGGTAATGTTGCACTCTTGTCAGATCTCTCCTACCATAGACATTTTATTTTGCCTAATCTGTGCTCCTAGGTGGAATAGAGGTGTATGTTTTCTGTATCCTCTGTAATGAAGATATACATTTTTTAAAGGTAATAGGGATTCATTGACATGGGAGCTTGGATAAAGATTGGATGAAGATTGCAAAAACCAGGTCAAGAAGTATTTCAAGTGATGATAAAAAGAAAGAGAAAAAAATGGCCAGACAACTCTACTGGGAAAGTTTCATTTCTGGCTCTGTCTCTTGTTTAGAGTCTGATAGAAAACAGAGAATTTAAGATGCTGTGACATGTTCAGAGATGAGTTGGTTGACCTATCCTCAGAAATTCCCTTGCAGCTGTGATAGAAGACCCTGCTTGGGCTACAGGAGTGCAGAGTCACAGAACTGAAGCTTTGGCATATTGACATCAGCTTGGTAATTCAAAATCCTGTTTCCTGGGAAATAGGAATTTTCAGTCTAGGAAGAAGAAATTCTTTGTCAGTTCTCTAATTGCATAAATTTAGAGGTGCTGCAGTTAGGTGATAAAAGTAGGAGGAGAGAGTGAAGCTAACAGCCAGAGAGATGCAACACCCATGCAGACAGCATCATGCCCAGCCCTCCTCGCTACACCCCTGCCCTTTCTGATACTGGAGGCAATGCTATGAGGGAGACCACGGAAGCTAAAATTAAGGGAACAAAACTACCTACCTGAAGAGGAGCAGGAGCGCTGACAGGACAGATGTAGCCTGCCAGTCATACCACTGATGAGCTGATGGTTCTGAAAATATGTTCAAAGACAACTGATTAGAGATTAAGCACAGGCAGGAAGTCTTTACCTCTATGTTTTGCTGTATGTGACTTGACTACCATGTTGTCAACCCATAAACATTTCTGGAATTCAGGAATAAATGAGAACTGTGTAGAGGAGGGAAGGGATTTGACAAGGATAAAACTTGAAGGCCAAAAGATCCAGAGAATCTGGTTTCATCTTTTACCTTATACAAATATGTGTACACCACAGCAGATGGCAGCCGAAGATGCCAGCAGGAAGAGCCATGGGTAACCGTGACCTGTTTTCTGGATGGGAGCTGCCCTGGGGTCTGACTTCAGTACCTGTGGCACTTGAGGGTATCAACCTGTAACAGTCGCAGCTTTCAGTTTCCTTGGTAGCATGGCAGCATATAGACTGCATGTATCCATGAATCAATGATTTTCTAGACAAACTTGAACTGTAACACTTCATGTCATCCACTCCAACAGATAATCGAATGGGATCAGTGGTGAAATTTAGGAGTCTTAGAATAATTGTATTATGTGGACACAGGATCTCTTTTTTCTGGAAAGGATTGCAACCTTACTAATATTTGGGCTAAATTTTCAACTTCACAAAACCACCCATGAAACACTAGAACAAATATAAAAATAAAACAGACATAACTTAAAAATAGGGTAACCATGACTGGCATTCGGTGAAATTTTACTGTTAGTATGAAGAAGAAATCTAGCAGGCTTGGAATCTAGTCTCTTTTGCATAAGTTTTCAGCTCTTAACTACAGCTGAAAAAAAATCCACTTTGTGTTAAGGTAATTTTTTTTCTCATTTCTTAACAAAAAGACAATAAAATGAAGTTTCATACTTACTAAGTAAGTTATTACCACACACTAAAGTATTATATGGACAAGAAATGTTGCTCTGTATGTTAAACAGCCTTCATTGTCCTCCCATATCTCATAATTACTTTGAATAAGAGATTTTATAAAGATGTCTGAACATACATACCACCTGTTTCAAATGTTAGCTATCGTAGTTAGAATTGTCAGCTTGACAAAACATAAAGTCACCTGAGAAGGGAGTGTCAGATCCTGGATCTCACAGATCCGGTTGGCCGGTGGCCATGTCTGTAGAAGTCTGTCTTGCTTCTTAACTGGTACGGACAGCCCAGCCCACTGTGAGCAGAACCACTCCCTGAGTTGATAGCCCTGAGCTGGAAAAGAAAGCTAGCTAGACACCAGCCTGGGAGTGATCCGTCAAAGGGTATTCCTCCCTGGTTTCTCCTTCAGATTCCTCCTCTAGTTCCTGCCCTGAGTCCCCTAAGTGACGAACATGGGAGTGAGGACCTAATAAGCTCTATTTTCCAGTGAGTTAATGTTGGTCAGATATGACGCTAGAACATTAACTTAAAGGTGCTTGTTGTTAAAATAAATCACAATAACAAAAGTTTAGAGCTTAAAGAATAACTTATAATGTAGTATGTATTTTTTTAAATTTGTATATGAGACTATAAAATCTTATTTCAATAAATAACCTCCAGTTTTGCTATAGGCTATAAGTCACTTTGATGGTTTTTTTCACATCACACAGGCAGACACAGGGCGTTGGGGCATTGCTCCTGCTAATTACTGTGCACTATTAATGAAGCTGTGCAGCTGACAACGAAGTTTTCATTCTTTCTGTTTGTCTCTACACCATCCTGCCAAACATGAGCAGCCGACACTGACTTCAGTCAATTTACCCAGTTAAAATTCTTGAGGTCAATCACATTAAATGAAATAAGAAGATAATACCGCAGTGGAGTACCCCGTGAGATTTCCAGCAACAGAAAGTATGCCCTTTCCAAAAATATATACACTTATGTTCTTTTTAGTGTGATAGCCTGTGTCAGCCCTGTCACCTGTGAGCTCCTTGGCATGGAATGAGGGTTAGAGACAGAAAGGAAGAACAATGTTTCCTAAGGAGAACTTTGGGGTAGAGAGAAGGAATGAATGTGCTAAAGTGATATGTTTTGTCCCTAACTCCCTCAACTGAGAAGCACAAAGTTGGTCTTCTCACGTTGCCGAGTCTGAGTTTTGATTGCATGTGATTGTGTGGGTGTGAATGTTCTTATTGTATGAGTAATAAAACAGATCATATCAGAAAATGAGAACCAGCCAGCACACCCCCGAACCAGAAGTCATAGCTCACATGGGTATTTCTGCGGTTCTGCTTCATTATTCAATGTTTTCCAGTTGTAAAGTTAAAAAACACTAACACCAAGCATTAAAAATACACAGTTCCAAGCCTTCCAAAGTTCCCGATAAGGCATTTTCTGCCTTTACAATGAAAACACCTGGCATTTTTGTGAGCTATAGTTTAAAAAAAAAAGCTGTGTTTAAACATCCAGTCTAGAAAATGTTGGCAGATATGCCCCATCCCGCTGAGGGAGATGAATATGGCTGGGTCCGATGAGTGATGAGGGAGACGGGCACAGAGCATGCACTCTGAATAGAGAGCCATCGTGAAAACTGGCAAGGCTTCGTACTCCTGCTGGTGCTCTTCATGTCAGGACGGGGCTACAACCTACATGGTCAGAGTGAAAGCAACGTGTGGTACAATCTCCCATAGCAAGTCTATCTCCAAGTGACATTCGTGTGCTAACGTCCAGAGCGGTGCAGTTCAGAGCATGCGCACACAGAGGGGCATGTAAGCCACCCGCAAGCACAAGGAGGCACGAGTTTTCTAACAGAACAGGGAATTCGTGTCTTCCTGGGTTTTGAGGCAGTGCTTTCAACATGGAAATGGCAGAAGAAATTAAAATAATTAGAAACGATCCTCTCAAACTGTTTCATCTTTCGACTCCAATAGCATAAAATAGTGAATGACTCACTTGCAGATGCTATTTACACTGAGGGAGGACCTGGCATTTTTTAAATTTTATTTTATTTATATGTTTATTTATTATAATTTATTCACTTTGTATCCCTGCTGCAGTCCCCTCCCTTGTCTCCTCCCAGTCCTACTCACCCTCCCTCTTCTTCCTTTATGCTCTTTCCCTACTCCCCTGATAGGGGAGGACCTCCTCCCCTTCCCTCTGACCCTTGCTTATCAGGTCTCATCAGGACTGGCTGCATTATCTTCCTCTGTGGCCTGGCAAGGCTGCCTCCCCGCTTGGACCGGGGTGGTCAAAGAGACAGATACTGAGTTCATGTCAGAGACAGCCCCTGTTCCCATGAGTAGGGAACCCACTAGGAAACTGAGGAGCCAATGAGCTTCTTTTGAAGAGGGCATCTAGGTCCTCTCCACGCATGGTCCTTAGTTGGGGTATCAGTCTCTGCAGCCTCCCCTGGGCCCAGGATTTTGGCTCTGTTGTTCTCCTTGTGGAGTTCCTGTCTCCTTCTTTTTCAATAAGGATTCCAGAACTCTGCCCAAAGTTTGGCTATAATTCCGCATGTGGCATCTTCTTCGATACCCTGGTGGGTAGGGTCTTTCAGAGGTCCTTTGTGGAAGGCTCCTAGGACCTGGAATTTTCAATAAATAAGACAGAGTTCTGTCACCAAGACAACCAGAGCTCGTGGTGTGCCACACAGGCTTTGTGTAGAGCATAAGTACCTAAGTCCCAACATAAACATAGCAAGGCTCCTGGCGTGGTCAGTCACTGAAATGATGCAGAAAATCAGCCTTGAGCTTCCTCCAGCCAGAGGACACCAAAGCTGCTGGTTGACATTGGTGATATTTTGGAACTCTGATAGAAAATTTATGGAAATTGGAAGTGTGATCAAGTGTGAAGTCTTACACAACACACTGATAAACAAAAGGAAGTGGCGCCCCGAGGAAAAGGTAACCCTGCTGAACAGCTGACTCTTCTTGGATCAGAAAGCACATGTTCTTTCAGCATGGCCTTTGGCTTTTTGCTTCCATAAAGCTCTGCAGCCTAGTCATCTCAGGGGCAGGATGGCAGGGTTTTCTTCTCCCTTACCGCAGAGAAAGGGGAGTGAGTCTGGACCGGCATTTCTCCCAGCGAGCTGCAATAGCAGACTCAGCAGGACAGGCGCTGCCATTTCCCTAGGAGAGAACAGCCAACTCCGGCTTAAGTCCCCCCCCCCCCGCCCGCAGCATTGGCGTCCTGGCTGGAACACCTGAAGGCCAGCACTGCAATAACTGCCTAGCTGTCCCGGCCAGCGTGGGTGTAAGCCCTAACCTTATGTTCCACGGAGGGCACAAGAGCGGGCATTACGGAGACACCCAGTGGTGCTAAGGTACCCCACGGAAGCTCTGGGCCCCAGAGGCGGCAGAGGGGATAGGATAATCGGCAGTTCACTCTCCTTTTATTAGAGCTCAGCGTATGAACAAAGGTCCTGGGAGTGATTTCGGTGTTTTTTACTGTCTGACTAAGGTCTGATATAAATTCTCCCTACTGCAGTGGGTTGTCTCAATGACACTATATCCTTATAAAGAACCTCTTCCCCCTCCAGCTTGCTCAGTGAGCAAATCTATTTGATAATTGTTTGTTTGAATTAATTATCGTTAATAACAATGCCACTAATAAGAATTCATTTATTATTCATCACTCACTCATTATTTTCTGTGCATGTACATTTTCACTGTAATTTATTTTTATCAGAGTGTTACATACTCTACTGAGTTGAACAATACACTAGGATTCATGGTAGAGTTCACTCAGTCCCCACTTCAATAGTCCTCGATTCCCTCTACTACACCCCATTTCCCATAAACACAACCTTTTCTTCAACTGGCGTCTTATGCCTTTCTGGGGTGTATGGAAGAGTTCACCCAGCTTGTCAATCAAAATAGGAGAGAGGAGCAGCGAGCAGCCAGCCTTTCTCTTGCCCTTCTATGCCACTAAATGTATCTAATCAGTTTCCTGTGCTATGCCGACTGTCTACATGAAAAACACATGCATGTACTATCAGCCCTTTTTTCTTTCTGTTGTTTCCCTGTTAGGTTTAAACAAAGTAATCCTTTAGACGTTATTCATATGACGTTTCTGCTTGTCAATTAAAAATTCATCTATTGGTTAGTACCCACCAAAGCAATAATGCTAGATCCTCCCACCAGGACCTTCACAACACGCTTCCAGATGGGGCATTCTGCCAGAAACCTACATTTATACTTTCGATTAATATTTTCTAAATCTTTATCATAGTCAATTTGAGCTTCTACAGTAAAAAAAAAAAAAGCCATAGTTCAGTGAACAAAGATTACAGCATTATTTCTCAGTCTTGGAGAGTAGGTGTCTCAAGCCAGCAGTCTGGCCCGGGTAAAATAAGGATTTCTTCCTAACTTTTCAGTGGACTAATTGCTGTATCTTCACAGACGAATAAGCAGGATGAGGAACCATGCATTCTCGAATCAGGGAGCTAGTCCTCTTGAGAGGGTTTCACTTGTATAAACTACTCACATCCTAAAGACCCCACCCGCAAGTACTATCACTTTGAAGGTTAGGGTTTCAATGTCAGGAAAACTCAAACTTTCCATCCAATGCGTATTAGTTATTTGTCTCATTGCTGGGGCAAAGTGCTTCACAAAACAACTTAAGAACAGTAGGATTATTTGAAGTTATAGATCCATGTAACAGTGTCCACTCTTTCAGGGAAGGCACTGGGCCAGAGCTGGAGGACACTGACCATATCATACCCAAAGTCAGGAAGGAGAGAGTTGGAAGCTTACTTTCAGTTCACGGTCTACTTTTGATCCAGCCTAACCCCATCCCGTGGAAGAGCGCTGCCCACACTCAAGGGAGGTCTTTTCATGCCCACTAATCTAATCTAAAAGCTCCCTCACAGGCATGGCTAAAAATTTGTTTCTGTGGTGATTCTAGATCTCATTAAGGTGACAGCTAAGATGAGCCACTGCATAGGTCTTTCTGTCCTGTTTCATTTAGACTCTCTGAACTCTTGCTTCATTGCATAAGGGCTTCTGTCCCCTTCTGTCCCCCCTTCTCACTTTTGATGTCCAGCAACCTCTCACTGCATCTTTTTCTTACCTATCTGGACCAACATTTTAGAGCACTCCATTCCAAACGGGACTGCCTCTTCCATTCTCTGTGCTGCTCCTAAAGTTTTTAAATTATGAAACTTTTTCCTGTTTATAGTTCTATTAGTTAAGGTCTAATGTCAGGAGGATCCTCTTTTCTTATTAGGTGACTTTTTTCCTTCCTCTTTGTTCTTAACGTGACTAGTCCTAACAGGAGTCTTTAAATTTGAAGTCTCCTACTCCTTGCATGTTGGTCATTTGTTACAACTGGAGAATTTTTATTCTGAATTACCATCCTGTGGTATTATGAAGCTCTGGCCCATTATCTCCCTGTTAATCTTACCTCCTTTTTTGTTGTTGATTGTTTTCTCCTCCTGAGTGACTATTAACTGTTAGACTTGCTATGTGATATTTTTGCTACAATGATATTTTTTCAAGTGCTCAGTCTCCTTGTAGTTTGGGGCTTCCTACTTATTATGGATGCCCTTCAGTTGAGCATTCCTCTGAACTGATGTCAGAAATGAGTGTATGAAGGCAGGCAAAGCACTTAACCACACATGATTCTGTAGCTATCAGCACTCCTGTAACCTGCATAACATGTCAAGGCTTTATGTGAACTTTATGCATAGTAAAGTGCCTCTCTGTCTCCCTTCTTGCTTTACTTCTGTTGTAGAAGACAAATGTGCCCTTCAACTCTCAGTATTGAGAAGCATGAAAGCAATGAAAAAAAGGAAAATGTTTTGTTATTTATCAAAACTTTGTTTCTTCCAAGTGATTGATTACATAATGCCATTCCCAGTTATACACAGTAACTTAATTATCAATGGACTAACAGCTCTTATGTATTTCTATTCTTAATAATAGCTAACATATGTGTTATCTGTGGTTTTCATTATCATGTGTTATCTATCTCATGAGACTACATGTTCCATGGAAAATGAAGGAACTATGCTTAATGTTTAAGGATCAGAGATGCTCAACATTTTAAGTGAAATTTAATGACTTTTCCTTCTTATATACCCATACCTTTCTTTACATCTTCATCATCTTTTTTTGTAACACATCAATAACTTGATATATTACTCTGAAAGAAAATATTTCTGACTTGCTTATTTTGAAAAAATGTCAAATATTATTTGAATTTACCCTGGTGGTATGACAGTTGACATTTTTCTTTTCTTGATTTTAAGAACTGCGTCTTTCTTCCTTGTTTTAGTGAAAAGTACTTTGGTGTCTGAATCATGTGAACTACAGATGGCTTGAGCTCTGCCTCTGACCATGACCAAAGAGTCCAGGGGCATGATGGACTCTTTCTTCCATCATCTATAAAAGATACAGCTTTTTGCCTGATATTCTACAGGTCAGAGTCAATCCATTTCTCTTCCCCAAAATACTGACATAGTCTCTTTGCCTTGACAGATGTCCAGAGTCCACACGCCCTGAAACTGTGAGACCCTGTTTCCTGCCATGTCAGAAAGACTGTCTTGTGACTGCGTTCAGCGAGTGGACCCCCTGCCCGCGGCTGTGTCGGCCAGGTAGGTGTTGGCTGCTCTTATCCTGCTTTCTTCTTTAGCATTTGTTCCATTTTCCACTACACAACATGTGGGACATTGTGCGGCGTGAGCATCTTTCTTATCCAGCTGTGCATTTGCTTGACAACAACTTGAGTACAGATGTGTACATAAAGTCCTGCATATGAAGCTCTTAAAACCTGGGAAAGAAAATATATTCAGTTATTCTATGTCATGATTTCATTTTACATTCTAAGAATACACATGACTCACTGACCTATGTCTCGAATACCTTTTCAAGTAGTCACAACTCAATGTCTGTCATTATTATGTCTTACTTTGAACATCCATTCCTATGGGATTTTTCTGAAGCATCACTCTCAACCCAGAGCTGCCCTGTGCACTCAACTTAGATTCACACACTTAATAACATATAAGGCTTAATCACTATCTTTAAACTAGTAAGGAGCATGACTGTGTGGGAAAACCACAGAAAAATCTGGCAGTAATCCTTGAACAAGAACAGACATTGGAAATACAAGATTCATATTTCTTTTTTAATATATTTTATTTTTATTATTAATTACAATTTATTCCCTTTGTAGTCCACCTGTAGCTCCCTCCCTTCTTTTTCCCCTTCCAATCCCACCTCCCTCCCTCTTCTCCTCCCAGGCCCCTCCCCCAGTCCACTGATAGGGGAGGTCTTCCTCCCATTCCATCTGATCCTAGTCTATTAGGTCTCATAAGGAGTTACTGCATTGTGTTCCTTTGTGGCTTGGTAAGGCTGCACCCCAATAAGTTTATGTCAGAGACAGTCCCTGTTCCCATTACTAGGGAACCCATTGAACACTGAACTACCATGGGCTACATCTGTGCAGGGGTTCAAGATTATCTCCATGGTTGGAGATCAGTCTCAGAAAACACTCCTGTGTCCAGATTTTTTGGTTCTGTTGCTCTCCTTGTAGAGCTCCTGTCATCTCCGTGTCTTTCTATCTCCCCCTTCTTTTATAAGATTCCCAGTACTCTGCTCAAAGTTTGGCTATGAGCCTCAGCATCTGCTTTGATACTCTGCAGGATAAAGTCTTTCAGAGGCTCCTGTCCTGTTCCCTGTTTCCTGCCATTTCTGATGTCCATCCTCTTTGCCTTTCTGAATGAGAATTGAGTATGTTACCCAGAGCCCTCCTCCTTGATTAGCTTCTTTAGGTGTATAGATTTTAGTATGTTTATCCTATATTATATGTCTAATATCCACTTATGAGTGAGTATATACCATGTGTGTCTTTCTGCTTCTGGGATACCTCACTCAGTATGATCTTTTCAAGTTCCCACCATTTGCCAACAAATTTCATGATTTCCTTGTTTTTAATTGCTGAGTAGTATTCCATTGTGTAAATGCACCACAATTTCTGTATCCATTCCTCCGTAGAAAGGCATCTGGGTTGTTTCCAGGTTCTGGCTATTACAAATAAAGCTGCTACAAACATGGTTGAGCAAATGTCCTTGTTGTATACTTGAGCATCTTTTCGATACATGACTAGGAGTGGTATAGCTGGATCTTGAGGAAGCACTATTCCTAATTGTTTGAGAAAGCACCAGATTGATTTCCAAAGTGGTTGTACAAGTTTACATTCCAAACAGCAATGGAAGAGGCTCCTCCTTTCTCCACATCTTCTCCAGGAAGTGTTATCACTTGAGTTTTTGATCTTAGCTATTCTGATGGGTGTAAAGTGAAATGTTAGGGTTGTTTTGATTTGCATTTCCCTAATGACTAAGGACTTTGAACAATTCTTTAACTGTTTCTCTGCCATTAGATATTCCTCTGTTGATAATTATGTTTAGCTCCATAACCCATTTTTAATTAAATTACTCGATTTGTCGCTGTTTAACTTCTTGAGTTCTTTATATATTCTAGATATTAGCCCTCTGTCATATACAGGGTCAGTGAAGATCTTTTCCCAATCTGTAGGCTGTTGTTTTGTTCTGATGACAGTGTCCTTTGCTTTACAGAAGCTTTTCAGTTTCATGAGGTCCCATTTATTGATTGTTGCTCTTAGAGCCTGTGCTGTTGGTGTTCTGTTCAGGAAGTTGTCTCTAGTGCCAATGAGTTCAAGGCTCTTCCCCACTTTTTCTTCTAAGAGGTTTAGTGTGTCTTATTTTATTTTGAGGTCTTCAATCCACCCTGACTTTAGTTTTGTGCAGGGTGATAAATATGGATCTATTTGCATTTTCTACATGTAGACATCCAGTTAGACCAGCACCATTTGTTGAAGATGCTATCTTTTTTCCATTGCATGGTTTTGGCATCTTTGTCAAATTCAGATGTCATTATATGTGTTGGTTTATTTCGGGGTCTTCTATTCGATTCCATTGATCCACCATTCTGTTCTATGCCAATATCAAGCATGTTTTACTACTGTAGCTCTTTAGTACAGCTTGAGATGGATGGAGATACCTCCAGAAGATCTTTTATTGTAAAGGATTGTTTCAGCGATTCTGGGTTTCTTGTTATTCCATATGAAGTTGAGAATTTTTCTTTCCAGGTCTGTAAAGAATTGTGTTGGTAATTTGATCAGAATTGCATTGAATCTGTAGATTGCTTTTGGTAGGATAGCCATTTTTACTATGTTAATCCTGCCAAGCCATGAGCATGGGAGATCTTTCCATCTTCTGGTATCTTCTTCTAATTCTTTCTTCAGAGACTGGAAATTTTTTCATATAAGTCTTTGACTTGCTTGATTAGAGTCACCCCAAGGTACTTTATGTCCTTTGTGGCCATTTTGAGGGGTGTTGTTTCCCTAATTTTTTTTCTCAACCCTTTTTTCTTTTGTATACAGGAGGGCTACTGTTATTTATTTATTTATTTTTTGTTAATTTAATTGAGTTGTATCCAGCCACTTTGCTGAAGCTATTTATCAGT
Organism: Meriones unguiculatus; assembly: GCF_030254825.1. Lineage (NCBI taxonomy): Eukaryota > Metazoa > Chordata > Mammalia > Rodentia > Muridae > Meriones > Meriones unguiculatus. The sequence continues at coordinate 75,711,203 of NC_083365.1, forward strand.
TGTAGGAGTTCGCTAGTAGAATTTTTGGGCTCACTCATGTTTAGTATCATATCATCTGCAAATAGTCATACTTTGACTTCTTCTTTTCCAATTTGTATTCCCTTGATCTCCTTTTATTATCTTATTGCTCTAGCAAGGACTTCAAGAACTATGTTGAAGAGATATGGAGAGAGTGGGCAGCCTTGCCTTATGCCTGATTTTAGTGGGATTGATTTAAGTTTCTCTCCATTTAGTTTGATGTTGGCTATAGGCTTGCTGCATATTGCCTTTATTATGTTTAGGCATGTGCCTTATGTCCCTGATCTCTCTCTTACTTTAAACATGAATGGGTGTTGGATTTTATCAAATGGTTCTTCAGCATCTTAGGAGATTTTCATGTGTTTTTTGTTTCTTTCAGTTTGTTTATATGGTGGATCACATTGATGGATTTCCGTATATTGAACCACCCCTGCATACCTAGGATGAAGCCTACTTGGTCATAGTGGATGATATCTTTGATGTTTTGCAAACCGATGATTCAGTTTGCAAGTATTTTGTTGAGCATTTTTGCATCAATGTTCATAATGGAAATTGGCCTGAAATTCTCTTTCTTTGTTGGGCCTTTGTGAGGTTAAAGTACCAAGATGACTGTGGCTTTATAGAATATGTTTGGTAATGTTCCTTCTGTTTCTATTTTCTGGAATAGTTTGAAGAGTATTGGTGTTAGCTCTTCTTTGAATGTCTGGTAGAGTTCTTCACTGAAGCCATAGGACCTTGGGCTTCTTTTGGAAAGGAAACTTTTAATGACAGCTTCTATTTCCTTAGGGGATATAGGACTATTTAATTGACTTATATGGTCTTTTTAAAATTTTATTTTATTTTTATTAATTACAGTTTATTCACTTTTATCCCAGCTGTAGCACCCTCCGCTATCCCCTTCCACTCCCACCCTCCCTCTTCATCTCCTATGCCCCTCCCCCAGTCCCATTGGAGGTCCTCCTCCCTTTCCATCTGGCCCTAGTCTATCAGGTCTCATCAGGACTGGCTTCTTTGTCTTCCTCTGTGGATTGGTAAGGTTGCTCCCCCCTCAGGGAGAGGTGATCAAAGAGCCATCCCATGAGTTCATGTTAGATATGGTTCCCATTTCTATTATTGGGGAACCCTCTTGGACACTGAGCTGCCATGGGCTACATCTGAGCAGGGGTTCTAGCTTATCTCCGTGCATGGTCCTTGTTTGGAGTATCAGTCTCACCAAAGACCCCTGTGCTCAGATTTTTTGGTTCTTTTGCTCTCCTTGTGGAGCTCCTGTTCCTTCCAGGTCTTTCTGTCTCTCCCTTCTTTCATATAATTCCCTGCACTCTGCCCAAAATTTGGGTATGAATCTCAGCATTCAGCTTTGGTAAGTGGAATCGATCAAGAAATTGTCCATTTCATTTAGATTTTCAAATTTTGTGGTGTGTAGGCTTTTGAAGTAAGACCTAATGATTGTTTGGATTTCCTCAGTGTCTGTAGTTATGTCCCCCTTTTCATTTCTGATTTTGTTGATTTGGATATTATCTCTCTGCCTTTTAGTTAGTTTGGCTAAGGGTTTGTCTATCTTGATGATTTTCTCAAAGAACCAGCTCTTGGTTTCATTGATTCTTTGAATTGTTTTGTTTGTTTCTATTTATTGATTTCAGCCCTGAGTTTGATTATTTCCAGCTGTCTACTCCTCTTTGGTTTGTCTGCTTCTGATTTCTTTTTTCCTAGGGCTTTTAGGTGAACCATTAATTTGCTTGAATGAGATGTTTCGAAATTCTTCTTGAAGGCACTTAGTGCTATGAACTTTCCTCTTAGAACTGCAATCATTGTGTCCCATAAATTTGGATATGTTGTGCCTTCATTTTCATTGAATTCTATGAAGACTTTAATTTCTTTATTTCTTTCCTGAATCAGCTGTCACTGAGTAAAGAGTTGTTCATTTTCCATGTGTGTGCAGGCTTTTTGCTATTTCTGTTGTTGTTGAGATCCGGCTTTAGTCCATGGTGGTCAGATAGGGTACAAGGGAGTATTTCAATCTTTTTTTTTTGTCTGTTGAGGCTTGCTTTGTGACCAACTATATGATCTATTTTGGAGATGGTTCCATGAGGTGCTGAGAAGAAGGTAAATGCTTTTGTATTTGGGTGAAACGTTCTGTAGATGTCTGTTAGATCCATTTGATTCTTGACCTCTGTTAAAGACATTGTTTCTTTGTTTAATTTCTGTTTTGTTGACCTGTCCTTTGTTGAGAGTGGGGTGTTGAAGTCTCCCACTATTAATGTGTGTTTTAAGTTTTATTAATGTTTCTTTCACAAATGTGTGTGTCCTTGTATTCGGAGCATATATGTTCAAGTTTGTGAAGTCTTCCTGGTTGAATTTTCCTTTGATGAGCATTAAGTGTCCTCTCCCATCTCTTTTGATTAATTTTGGTTGAAAGTCTATTTTATTAGAGATTAGAAAGGCGATTCCTGCTTGCTTCTTTGTTCCACTTGCTTGGAAAACCGTCTTCCAGCCCATTGCTCTCAGGTAATGTCTATCTTTGTGACTTAGGTGTGTTATTTCTGTGCAACAGATTGTTGGGCCCATTCTATTAGTCTGTGTCTTTTTATTGGAGAATTGAGTCCATTTATATTGGGAGAGATTAATGACCAGTGGCTGTTAGAGCCTTTGATTTTGATGTTGGCTGTGGTAGTATGTTTGTATGCTCGGCTACTTTTAGTTTTGCTGTAGTGAGGTTATTTATTCCCTGTGTTTTCCTGAAAGTAGTTAGTTTTCCCAGGTTGTATTTTTCCTTTTAGTATCTTCTGTAATGCCAGATTTGTGCATTTTTGAAATTTGTTTTTTGTAGTTGAATATCTTGTTTTCTCTGTCTATGTCTATAAGGACTGAGAGTTTTTCTGGGTATAGTAGCCTGGGCTGATATCTGTGTTCTCTTAGGGTCTGCAGGACATCTGTCCAGGCCCTTCTGGCTTTCATAGTCTCTGTTGAGAAGTCAGGTGTGATTCTAATGGGTTTGCCATTATATGTTACTTGGCCTTTTTCCCTTGAAGCTTTTAGTATTTTTTTCTTTGTTCTGTATACTTACTATTGTGATTATCATGTGGTGGGAGGATTTTCTTTTCTGGTCTAGTTTATTTGGTGTTCTGTAGGCTTCTTGTATTCTTATAGGCCTCTTCTTTAAGTTGGGGAAATTTCTTCTATGATTTTGTTGAAAATATTTTCTAGGCCTTGGAGATGGGAATCTTCTTTTTCCTTTATTCCTATTATTCTTAAGTTTTGTCTTTTCATGTTGTCTTGGATTCCTTGGATGGTTTGTGCCAGAAAATTTTTAGATTTATTATTTTCTTTGACAGATACATAGATTTCTTCCATTGCATCTTCCACACCTGAGATTCTTTCTTCCATCTCTTGTAGTCTTTTGGTTATGCTTAACTCTGTAGTTTTTGTTTTCTTTCCGAAAAAGTTCTTCCTCTCCATGGTTTTCTCTGTTTGTGTTTTCTTTAATTTTTCCAATTCTATCTTCAGATCTTGAACCATTTTGTTGACTTCCTTTACCTGTCTCGCTGTATTTTCCTGTTTTTCCTTCAATTCCTTCACCTGTTTGTTTGAACAGTCCTTTGTCTCTTTTCTTTCAGTAATTTAATCATTTCCTCTCTGAAAGCCACAAACTGTTTGGCTGTATTTCTTCCTATATTTCTTTAAGGATGGCCATAATCTGTTTGACTTTATCTTCCTCTAATTCTTCATGCATTTTATTTGTTTCCTCCATTAACCTCTTCATAAGCATAGATGGTAGGTCATCTTCCTGAATTTCACTTATGTTAGGGTGTCCAGGGCCACTTGCCCCTGGATAACTGGGTTTTGGGAATGCAATATTGTTTTGCCTTTTGTTGGTTGTGTTTTTATGCTGGCCTTTACCCAACTGGCTGTCTTAAGTGTTGGTTGTTAATTTCTGGTGTTGGGGTAACCTGGGGTGGGGAGAATCCTCTTGGCAGGGTTCTGAAGGAGGCCTCTTCAGCTCTTTGGGTATGGTCAACCAAATAACTGTGCTTCTAAGGAATTACCACACTTTGACTCAGGCGTATGGACCTGTGTGGTAACTGCTCTCACCAGAAGTCCTGGAGACAGCTGCCCTGCTGCTGGGTTTCTTGCTCTGAATTTAATGAGCAGTTGTTGCTGCTCTTGTGCTTTGTTTGCTCGGCGCAACCCTCTTGAAGAACCAGGGAGCCCTCTGGCTTCATCAATTTAGCTAGTGATGACTAGTTGCACGTTGGAGCAGTATCTGATCTAGGGGCTGATCCGGTGGCTCTCAGGCTTCTGTAGGTCTGAGGTTAGAGCTGTGTGCTCCAGCACCGCAGTGGTAATCAGTGGCAGGTGAGCACAGCACTCATGTGTGCAGCTGGAGGCCAGAGCCTGGAGCCTGTTGGAACCCAGAAACTTTTTTGGAGCTGGGTTCCTGAGGTCAGATCTGATGTTTTCCCCACTGTGGGCTTTCCTCCCAACAGGAAGACCCAGTCTGTGGTGTTTGGGGCTCCACAGTTCCATCTGAAATGGCGAGTTGAGCGTGCAGGTGGAGTGGCTCTGCTTGCTGGTGATTGGTTGCCTGGGTGCCTGCAGAAACCTGGGAACTTATCCGGAGAACTTTCCAGGGAGGGGGGTTGGCTGAGTGCCCTGAGGTCAGACCTGCTGTTTCCCTCACTGGGAGCCCCCACCCCCAGCCCCAACAGATAAACCCAGTCTCTGGTGCCCTGGGGCCCATAGTGCAGTCTGGGCTGGTGACTAAGGACCCACTGGGAGGAGGAACTCTTCGAGGTTTACCTGGGTGACCTGAACCCAATTCATTCTCTCACCGTGGGGTTTCCTCTTACCTGGGAAACACAGTCACTTCTGTTTTAGGGCCCAGAGTTCCATCACTGTGCCATCCCTGCTGTGCTGCTGGTCAGAAACAGTGTCCTCCCGGCACCGCTATCTTGGATCCCCCCAGATTTATATGTCTTTATTTCTTCTGGTGGTGATTTATGTGCCTGGGTGCTTTCTAGGACACTGAAGACTCAAGGCTCAGCTGAGTATATCAGACTAAGCATTTTTCCAGGAGTTGACAATGTGCTCTTTTACAATAGTTTCACACCCTGAGTTGTGGTCCCTGAGATTTTACCCTGCCACAGTAAGAAGTGGAAAATCTAACGAGAGGAAGAAACGTAAGAACGTGCCCTGAGATGAGTTTTCAGCTACTTGTGATCATGGAATGATTTAGTCTATTGCTGTGCCTGCTCCCTGGAGAAAGGAAATGTTCAGTTGTGCATAGAAAACTTGGCAAACACGGAGCAGCTTCTGCTGCCCCCTGGAGAGTCTCAGACATGCTCGTCTGGCTTTCCTCCTTTGACTGTAGCACCATTTCAGTAAGGCGATAAGGTGCGACCAACATTGCCACAGATCTGATGGACACATGGATCATGTTATCTCTTGAAGACCTCATCATGTACTTTCAACTTTTTTGGATACATCTATCAATGCCTTGGCTGCAAAGAGGGCACCTGCATATGCAGTTTTATATCTGTGCCTCCACATTTTAGACATTACCAGAGTTAATATAACAGCTCTTCTTATGGGGAAAACCAGAGATTAAGATATTAAATAAGAAGGAACTTGGAGGATTGTATATCTGATGTTTGGAAGAAAAAATTGCTAACCTCTTCCAGGAATTCTACATCACTTATTTTCTAAAATGAGGATTCAAAGTTCATGATTCAGATAAACAGGGTTTGGCAGTGGGAGAGACAGTGGAACAGAAATACATCCCCTATTTTGAATCATGTTATAGGCAGCATTGAATAAACTGACCCGAAGTTTTACTAGAAAAATAGAATAAATATTGGAAAATGCAGGTAAATGATGTGATACATAATGAGAGAGATAAAGAATCAGCTGTTTCTTTTAGCTTCTGACTCATCAGGAAGTAGCATAATGTCTTTGCTCAATAGTTACAAAGCAGAAAACCTCAAAGAAAAAGAATCTTCATTGACAGCCTAAACTTTGTGTGGGGTCATCCAAGAGCCTATAAGCACAACCCCCACCATGTGTCCCTGCATTAAAAGTTTCCAGTGCTCGGGTTTTTGAGCCAGATGATTGCTTCAGCCTGTGCAGTCTACAGGCAATAATGTTTGCTTTGCTCTTCAGGAGTCTTTTTCTAACCTTGACTGAGGGTTTGAGAACCAAAGCTTGTAAAATAATTGTTCTTGTAGCAACTTTATTTAATGGCAGACATTACAATGACTATAATTTCTTAGCCTCTGTGGTATCTTTTTGCCTCCAACTCCTCAAGCCTAAATAAGTCCTTGCACCCAGTACCATGAAGGGGTAAAGATTAAATTTTTAGATTTCTTCCATCTTCACACTTACTCCTGGCTTTAGCCACATGCCTGGAGTGTGATATTAAGTAAGTATGGGTTAATCAGAGGACACTTAGAGGGGGGGAAGTTGTTTTAAGCCTGTTCTCAAATGTTGTTGCCCCTGAATCACCTGAAAGCATAGAGAAATGCAGGTTACTGGATTTATGCATAGGAACTTGGGTCCAGTAGCTGGGGATAGGTGCCTGATATTTACAACTTTATGAAGCCCAGGGAGTGATCCGTTGTTCTGTAAGTCCTTGAACACCCTCTGCTGTGACTCTGAGTATGTGCTTTGACTACCACCCCTCCTCAGCTTCTTTCATCTCAAAAACCTGAGCACTGTAAACATTTAATGCAGGGGGCGCGTGGCTGGGGTTGAGCTTATAGGTTCTGCGTCACTGACTTAGTACTAGTCTCTTCTGCCTCAGTTTCTTCACTCATAAAGATGGTTTTAGTGATTGGAAAATAAACTTAGACCACTGCCTCACACGCGGTTGACATTAGACAGGTAACCAGTACTCCTGGCACCTAAGCAGGGGGCGGGTGACACTGTAAAAAGATGCTTCAGTGTGGATTTAAGTCCAAGTGGTGGATTTTCTGTCCTTAGACTGTCCTTCAAGAAATGCTTTGAGGGATGGAACTTTAGAGTAATACATTTCAAGCTTAAAACTCAAAGCATATCCCCTGAGGATACTGTTAAATGCAGATTCTAGTTCAATGGACCTGGATTGTGTCTGGGTTGTTTCTTTCTAGGCTGCCAGCTGTTTCCTATACTTTGGGTGCAAAACTCTCAGTGGGGTGGAATTAATTAGCAATTTCTTAGTAAGAAAGTGTCATCTTCAAAGTTAAAAATGGGTTCATAGATTTGGGCCAAACCAGCAGGGGAAAACACAAAGGTAGAGGTAGGGGGTTGATAAAAAAAAAATAGTTTTGAAAACTCAGGAGCATCCCAGGGAGGAAATCACACTAGAATAACTTAAGATGTCAGGACAGATCTATCGATGGATCTAGACTGGGGCATCAAAGTTGAGGGACAGTGATGTGTGATATGTAAATTCCTCACACTAGTGTTTGGGATGGAGTCACTGAGGAATCTGTAAGATAATGTCAGTCCTGGATTCTGTTGTCAGACATGCCAGCTCCATTCGTCTGTGGCATGATCCGGAAATCACTAGATTATGTGATTCTCCAACCTAATCTATTCTAAACCCCCAGAAAAGCCAAGGTGGTTTAGAAGCCCAGAACATTAGCAGCGATTTGCATCTTAGCAATGAGTGAGCTGTGTCAGGGTTTATCTTGTTCTGGTTGGGTTATGAGCTAAATCCCTTAGTCTAAAAGGCATTTTCAAGCCAGGAACAATCTCTGGCTTGTAGCCAAACAGATTTCTTTTCTCATTCTTCCTTATCTAAGCCTGTCCTTAAAGCATTAATAATCATCCCCATCCTTTCTACGCAAATCAAAGTTTTGTTGGGGCTCAGCCCTGTTGTGGCCTCTCTAATTTTTAAGTCCCTGTCATAAATTAATTGGACGCTTAAAAAGCTTTTGGTGGCACTGCCCTTGATATTTTCTCCATGCCTTCTTCAGCCTATAACGCAAATGCCTGCTCAAAGGGGCCTGATCTTGGCTCATTAATGGCAGGTATAATAGGCTTCTTGCAGCCTTTCTCAGCCCTGTAGAATTTCTTCAGTGCAGTCTTGTCTGAGGGCCACCCTAGACCACCCTGGGTCCAGCCCTTCAGGTTAAAAGGGCATTTACAGCACTGAAGCTCCCACAGGGTACTCTTCTAGGTGGTGGGGAAAGAAACCCTCATTTAGAGTATAATATTTTACAATATATCTTTACATACAGTAATTTCTGATTGTGAATTATTATCTTAGTCAGTTATTATCACACTTCATGGACATCCTCCTGCCTCAGCGCTAGAATGCTAGATTCACAGATATGAGTCACCGCACTTAGCATGGCTTTTCTTTAAAGTCAGTGACATTGATCCTACAAGATTTCTATCAGGTTGCCTTCCCTGACACTTATTTTATATATCCAACATTTAACTAGCATATAAAATTTCAAACATACACATGTATAACTTAATAAAATGTTAAATATCATGTATTAATGATAAATGCAAAATAGCCCACTACTGTACATAACACTGATCACAGCACGGGGCATTTTGCTTTGTCTAAACTTTCAAATTTCATCTCCTCTCCCAGATGTAATAACTGAAATATTTCCCACTTTATGGAAAGGGAGAATATGGAGGTGGGAAAGTTATCAGTCTGGAGAATGAAGTGAAACATACGAAAAGCATATCTTCTATAACTTCCAGAAAACCTTGGGGTTAGTAATTAATTATTTGTCAGTCTCCTAATTAAAGGCCAAGGGCGCACCCCCTGCTTTCATCTCCAGGAGCGAGCTGACGGCAGAGCCACGGTACGGGAAGGCCTGCAGCTGCAGCCGCGCTGGGAGTCAGCAGGAAACCTCGTTTGATGGTATCCATTCACTCCCGTGTCAGTGTTGGGAATTAGGTCTTGTGTTTCTAAATTTAAAGACAGTGTTTAAAAAAAAAAAAAAAACACTTGGATCACATGTCATAACAATTAACAAAATTATTGATTATTTGTGGGTTTTGTTTTGTTTTTAAATCAAGTTAGCCTATCTATTTCCTTCTACTAATCTCTTTATTATTCCATCCATCCTAACTTTTTTAATGTACATATGTAAAAAAAACCTTTGTAAAAAAAATCTGTGCTTTCGTTAAAAAAAGATGTATTTACTTATTTTACGTATATACATCTACATGACAGGAGAGGGCATCAGATCATATTATAGGTGGTTGTGAGCCACCCTGTGGTTTCTGGGATTTGAACTCTGAACCTCCGGGAAAACAGACAGTGCTCTTAACCAGTGAGCCATCTCTCCAGCCCGTCCATCCTAACTTCATTTGCTCACATTTGTTTTTTAGATTTTTCCTAACCCATTGGGTCTACTTAACACCACCATCATAAATACAGGTGTAGAGTCGACTGAGCACTGAAGTTGACTTCTCGGCCTCATCTCCACTCCATGCTGGGGTTTTGTCTGTTGGACCATATGCAGATTCTGTTACAACTGCTGTGACTTCACAAGCGCAGCTTCTCTGTGACACCTAAAGCACACAGTCTCCTTGAAGTCATCTGCCTCCTCTGACTCATACTCTTCCTACCTCCTCTGCAGTGGTTACCCTTTGAGGAGGTTGTAATAGAGATGACCCATAGGATTTAGCACTGCATAGTCTCTTATTTCTATATGTTGACCAGTTGTGGGTGTCTGTGCTAATCTTCATCTGTTGCTAAAAGAAGCATCTCTGACGAGATTTGAGAGGCACTAATCTATAGATATAGTAATAAGTCATTGAAAGTTGATTTAATAATGCTTTTTTTTTGGCAGAATAGTAGGTTCTCTCCCAGGACTTATGCCCTATTAGCAACAATGATTAGCCAAGATGATAGTACAAGGCTTATACTCCTTCTTTTCTTTTGTGGGAAAGGATCTAAATCCAACCAGAAAGTGGGTGTTTATGCCCATAACTTTCCAGCCACTGTTGTACCCATGGGCATTTTCTACTGGGTGTGTTGTTATTATAGCTTGCAAGGGTCTCAGCTGAGTAGGAGTCATGATGGCTTGTGTCTACTACCAAGCCTTGTGCCTTCCAGAAGTATGAAAGCTAACGAGTGGGAAGGACAGGCTGGAAACAGCTTCATTTCTCCACATTGCATGACTGGGTAGGTGGTGTCTCCAGCAAACGGTGTTAGGATCAAGTTCTGGGCTGTAACAAGGCACTGGCGTCCAGTACAGCTTCAGTGTCTATGATTTCCCACATCAACAACTCCAAAGAGGTAGCCTACTTCTAGCACGGGCCTTTTAGCCAATGGTGTCCAGTGGGAGATGGTTTTAGCCAATGGTGTCCAGTGGGAGATGGTTTTAGCCAATGGTGTCCAGTGGGAGATGGTTTTCCATTTTAACATAAGTTCCTTTAGTCTTTCTCTGCATGTGTGCATGTGTACCGCAGTAGGCTTTCACATGCTTTTCTGAAGTTCTTTAGTGGCAGCTGTCTCTTTCCATATCCACTCCTTTACCTGTTCCCCCACACACCCCCAACTCCACCCAGGTCATTCTGCTCCGTCATTCTTCACTTCACCTTCAGATCAATTGTGCCCCATTGTCCTTATATTGAACTGTCCCCTCCGAGCCTCCCACCCATTTCCTGACCTCTACAGTTGCTCAGATTTATACACATATTCAAAGATTCAAAGCTACTATCATGGATTCTTGCATTAAGCTTTTTGCTCTTAAACCCTGAATTTGAAATAAGAAGTTACAAACTTACTGAGTTTCAATTTCTTCCTTAAGATGATATAAATCAGTGTTTGTTTTATAAAAGTATTAAGAGGAGACTGAGACATGTCAGGCTCGTAGATATAAGTTACAGCCCTTATTGTTATTATCAGGTGATGATGATGATCCTGCAATAACAATAAAATTTTCTGAAAGTCAGGGTGTTTTGTTGTGAGATTGCTCTGCATTATTAAATCTTTTCTATGCTGAAATTATGGTATTTGTTTCCATGCCTCTATTTTCCACAGAGAGACTAACAGACAGCAGGAAAAAAAAGAATTTTCTATTCTCCAATGGCTGGCATATGACGGTTGTTATGATTCCAGTATTAACCGTCCCTTTCCAAAAACTTGACGTTTTGACAGCTTGCTCCATTGCGGGTACGAAATTTCGGGAGGTTTTGGAAGCTGTAGGAGCGGTCTTCGCTGTAAGAAGTAGTCCACTTAGTGTGTTCTTGGTCAGGGCTCTCTTTTGAACAACTTGTCTCTCCCCAACCTTCCTGCTGTGATGTTCTCCCCAACATGCCCTAAAATAACAAAGCGCAGCCCTGACACCTGTGATCCAAAACAACTCCTTTTCCTTCTACATTGTTGTGTCAGGTGTTTTGTCACGGTGATAAAAGTCCTAGCCCAGTGCTCTCAGTAATTAAGACATTAAGTAATTAAGTAATGAGTATATTAATGAATTTAAGGTATTTTCCGCAACCCTCCTTTGTTCTTAAAATTTTGCTTCCATAGACTATTTGGCAGTTCCAGACTGGTTTGGACAGGTCTTTGCGAATATTCAAGGTTAGGATATTCAGTCAGGACTTCAACACTCCTCCCACTCAATGCATACAGAGACAAACTGCTCTTCACTTTCCATTTCAGACCAATCACCCCCCTCATATGCCCTCTTCCCTCCACTCTACAGGTCCACTCAAGCCTTTGTCCATTTGAGCAGCGGGTAAGAAAATGCTAATTTATTTGCAGATATGTATGGCTCTGATATATAAGATCTGGAGCCCAGAATACTGGACTCAAGACAAACTTGAAGGCAATCCTTTCCTTAAAAAAAAGAAACCAAATCCAGAGCTGAGTCACCACCCTTGTGCATTCTGGGTAATGTTTTCTCTTCCATGGTTTCTTTTAAGAAATAAGTTAAGATCTGTTAGCTCATGAAGTTCTCTCAACTCAGTCCTGACAGGCAAAGTGCCTTTGTCTTTGCTGGTGTCACTGGGTGTGACTTTCTCTCTTTAGTGTGTAATTTAAAGTCCACAGATCACTGTGTGGTCCCAGTGCTCAATAAATATTCCTGATAATTTGATAGGAGGAATGACGAACACTCGGGTTTGTGGAGATTCCGGTTCGCAGTCACACTTTCTACCAAGCCATGGATGTCTGCACCGAAATCCACAACACTGTCATCTCCCAACTTAGACTGAGTACCTGTTAGTGAATGAAAAATTTTTATTAAAATTTGCTTAAATTGTTTTCCTGTCATGAGATTTTTCTAAAATTATGACATCTCTGCCTGTCTCTGTTAAAATTCAACATATCAAATCTAATATCTATAAGTGTGTTTGTGTATTTATGTATGTGTGTGTGTTTGTGTGTATGTGTATATTATGCATGTATGTATGTATGTATATGAACATTCTCTCAGATTCTCCTGACAATTTTGTTTGAACAAGTAGGAACATGGCTTAGACTAAGAACGCCTGCTCATGGCTCAGCACTCTCAGTCCTACAGAGTTTGTGTTCCCCCAGGAAGAGCTTCATAAGAAAGTCCGCCACCCCCCAGTCTAGA